>NW_022145594.1:10501062-10704005 GCF_000002235.5 Strongylocentrotus purpuratus
TCCCCCCCCCACTTTTTATGAGATATATTTTCTTTCAAATGTTTTCTATTTGACAGGTACTTCATCAGACTTATCATTAATGGATTTTGAAGATAGTTGAGCCAAAGCATTGTTTTTCCAAAAAGGTATGTCACCAGCGTATTGACTTTCCCCTTCCTTTTGTACACAATGCCTTGCATTCAACGATGAGGGCTATATATTTACTGTGCGTAATTCCCCGTTTTCGAAGAATTTGCCTGTTCTCGTTTTTCCGAAGTTGTAGCTTGCTAATGTAGATTACATGGCAGAAACGAAAAATTATATCTAATTTTATTTATAATTTCTTTACTATCCATAGAAATCTGTTTGTGTTTTTGGAATTAGTGTAATATAGTGAGCTTGAGCGAATAGGGGTGTGATATATGGGTAGTTTTTAAAGGCTCTGATAGCTAAATTGAACTTTTTGAAGAAAACTTCTTTTCCTGACTATTGTATCTTTTTTGACATGGTATACAGGGCTTTTGTATATTTTTTCTTTTCATTTTATTTTGTATTTTCATATGTTTAATTGAATCAAAACGGAATCACAGCATTTACAATTAACTAGAGAATCATTATACACCAAGAGTAAGTAGTACATAAAATGACACACATACTTTTTTAGAGGTAATCTTAACACAATAATTAAATATATATATACCAGGAATGCAGGATAAAGGGCCATTATTGAAACTGTGAATTTTATTTAGCATGTTTATTTTTCCTATTTGTTTACTATTTCTATTCTTACAGAGCCACATCCTCGCCACATAAAAAAAAACGCTTCTTCATTTTCCATCTGACGAACTCGAATAATACGAATAATGAACCTTTGGTCACAGAATGATGCCCAACAATGAGAAATTAGAAGGAAGGTTTATATCCAGAGGTATATGAGCTTGACGTGATCAGCTATCAACATGCCGCTTTTTAACAGGACACTGTGGCTACGACGAAGAAAGATGGACTACACATGGGTGTTGGTTAGTATGGCAACATTCTGGTTGTTGTGTTCTATCTCTTCAATCATGTTCAGGACGTTTGCCGGAAGCTCTCCACCTATAAGAACTGGCCATTTGGTTGATTGGGATGGACGCGTCTACGTGAAATCGAAGAACAAAACCGATTTCGCAAGAAAAGGTTTCTATCACTATCCCTTCCCGAGGAGTGACATGTGTTTCTTTTCACGTTTTTTGGAAGCAGAAGGAATGCCTAAACTTCATTCAGCGTTCGCTGATCCCGTATCTCACAACGTCGTCTTTATCGGCACGCGCTTTCTCGCAGACAACTGGACGCGCGAAACATTCGTCGCCCATTTTGAAAATGGTCAGCGAAGATTGTGTGATCCTATCGTGGAAGATTTTTTTAGTTTTGGATACATCTCACAGTTCAATATCGTTCTCACTTGCCCGCTTCCACAGTTTCTACACAAGCGTCTTAATTTTTCGCTGAACCTGCAGCGTATTTCGAATGTCAAGAAGTATCGCAGATACGCCTATGACAACCTGACAATTTGTCAATCTGGAGCATCGAAATTTCAACGGTATCTCCTATCAGCGTGCACCATGGTGAGAAACATGGATCACTACCTACCAGAATGGATTGCTTTCCATAGGTATGTGGGTGTGCAACACTTCTTCCTCTATGATAACGAGCCAGAGGAAACGAGTAAACTCCGGAAGACTGTTCGTCGGGAGATCGCGGAGGGCGTCGTAACAGTCATACCATGGACACACATTGCCCTTGGACAGAAGACGTATTTGGAAGTGCAGATTGCTCATGAAAACGACTGCCTATGGAGAAACAGGTACCGAACAAAATGGATGATTAAAATAGACGTGGATGAGTTTGTGCAACCAATGAATGCTAGCAAGCGAAAAATTACAGATTATTTGGAAGGTCCATATTTTGAGACGATGGGGGCTGCTAGATTGCAGAACTGGTTTTTCGGTCGCCATGATTTCGATAAGTCAGCGGGGGCTACCAATAATTCGATCATAGAAAGAAATACGTGGAGACCAAGCTATCCTTCACCGCAGAACTGTGGCCGGGACAAAAATATTATTCAACCAAAGTATGTCCATTATTTCAAAATTCACGCCATCAAAGTTGGCGGAGAAGCGGTATCTTTGAATCCACACGACGAGTTACGGTTAGTTCACTACAGACAAGACAATTCACGTGTCAGACATTTTGATCTTCCGCCTTTCACGACTCAGGATGTTAGCATGGTTGAACTTATAGTAAAAGCACGAAAGGTCTTTGGAAATCAAACTAAAGGTTAATTTTATGGAAAATACAATGGGGAGAAAACTTTTAAATATCCCCTTTATTGAAGATCATCATTCAATTATTATCAATATTGTTATCGTTAATATTATTATAATACTTATTACTTGTATTAGTGTTATAATTATCATCATCATCATGACCATTAATGTATTGCTTTGTCAATTAGAAGCTGACTGAAAGCAGTTGAGTGTGAGTCTAGCCTTGAAATGATGAGCCCATAATCTAAGTACGTACATGTACATTTTAAGAACTGAAGTGTTAAATCACCATTTAGAAGGGCCGAGGAGTGACCACCCTTTCAAAATGTCAGACTGATGCTTCTAACTAGATTCAACCTTTACAATATTGGATCCATCATGTTCAAAGTGTTATTCTACCATTTTGAAAAATTGGTCACTCCTCGGCCTTTTTAAATGGTGATTTAACATTTCAGTACTCCAATTCTCAGGACCAAATTTGAATGTCACCTGTGCGTATACTTCCAATGCCCATATTTGTGTATGGTGATTGTAGGCGATTTTCAGCAGAGATTAACTGGTTTGTTGTCAGCTTGTCTATTAAAAAAAATAATACACAATCATTCTCATAAACTACACAATAATTCTTTTTTGTGTGTAACTTATAGATTTACAATGCAGTCATATGACTAGAACTCAATTTCAGCTTAAAACGGGGACATGCCCCCGACCTTGTCAAAGCAAACACACTCTTTAACTACTTTCTTTGAAAAACGTATTTTTTTCCTGTCTGTTTTGACAAAATCATTTTAGATTAGGGGCCGGTCATTCTCGGGGGGGGGGGGGGCCTTAAGTAGGCTCACATATACATGTACAATATTCAGGTAAAGATTTATTAAACGCCCGCCAGGATAAATATGCAAAGAGCAGGGCTCAAATTAATTTTTTGTCCACGGGGGCTCTTCCAAAATAAAAAGCGCCCCCGTGAGCCTTCTCACGGGGGCTCTTTTAGTACAGACAGGGGCTCTTTTTTAATACAAATTTCCATTGAATTGGTGGTACCCATGAAACTCCTAAATTATTTGCTATTTCATCATTATCATTAATAGTCGGCATTATTTCTCTTACAACTTTACAAGTTATAACATGCAGCTAGTGGTCAGATCTCTTCCCTTTGTACGAAATATCTGGTCCAAGCCCGTATACATTCGCGTATGAGTATAAACTTGAAAAAACATATCAAAATACAAACTATCAAATAAAAATCAATGCAGATCATTAAAGTTAAGAAAAGTAACGACAAATTAAAAGACAGCTTTTAACATTGCCTTGTGATGTAGACAATTTTCACTTCGTGTTTGTGATTTGAAAACAAAACCTTAGGCCTTGATTTCTTTTCAGAAATTAAACCGATTATGACATTTCTATAGATGTTGACGATTTTTCTTTGAAAATGTTATATTTATAAGTTGACAGCGTAAAACGCAATGTGTAAGTTAGTATAGCTTCAGATTGGATTTTTTGTTTCGTTACACTCTCTGGTTAAATACATAAATCCATAAACTTATAAAGAAACAGAAAAGTTTCAGAAAAATAAACCAATCGTCACAATCACTTAACTTTATCTTACATAGACACTGTGTACGTATGTTATACAGAAGCAAGACCATGTTTAACTACTAGGTGCAAATTACTTCATGTCTTGTATTTTTTCGAACGAGCTGATTTTATTGCGTTGATACCACGCTTATCAATGTAGGCGATTTTGCTCTAAAAATATAAATCTAATCTTCATTTGCATACGCATTACTCAATCTGTATAGGAGATATGATCGTCGCAATGTAGTATAGTCAAATTGGAGTTTTCTTTGTTCGTTAGGACTAGTTCTCTTAAACATATACAAGTATTATATAATTTTATGAACACTCGTGAATGCCAGAGGGAAAAACCGTTGCAATCGACTGAACTTTAGCCTATTTTGTTCTATTTTTTTTTGTCGCGCCCATATCGCCTTTGTAGTTGATTAAAAGCTGAAATAAGGAAGTACTTGAGCTCGAAAATATATAACTTCACTGTTCTCACGCGGGGATGATCTCGAAATAGAAACTTGGCCACAAAAACACAACTAAACTATTCAGAATAAATTGCAGAAAGGACAAAAGACATGAGGACCTTGTCAATCTTATTACACAAGTGTAATTAACACTCCACTTCAGAAAAGTAGAGACCTAGACCAGACACTCGTGAATGCCAGAGGGAAAAACCCTTGCAATCGACTGAACTTTAGCCTATTTTGTTCTATTTTTTTTTGTCGCGCCCATATCGCCTTTGTAGTTGATTAAAAGCTGAAATAAGGAAGTACTTGAGCTCGAAAATATATAACTTCACTGTTCTCACGCGGGGGTGATCTCGAAATAGAAACTTGGCCACAAAAACACAACTAAACTATTCAGAATAAATTGCAGAAAGGACAAAAGACATGAGGACCTTGTCAATCTTATTACACAAGTGTAATTAACACTCCTCTTCAGAAAAGTAGAGACCTTGACCAGACACTCGTGAATGCCAGAGGGAAAAACCCTTGCAATCGACTGAACTTTAGCCTATTTTGTTCTATTTTTTTTTGTCGCGCCCATATCGCCTTTGTAGTTGATTAAAAGCTGAAATAAGGAAGTACTTGAGCTCGAAAATATATAACTTCACTGTTCTCACGCGGGGGTGATCTCGAAATAGAAACTTGGCCACAAAACACAACTAAACTATTCAGAATAAATTGCAGAAAGGACAAAAGACATGAAGACCTTGTCAATCTTATTACACAAGTGTAATTAACACTCCTCTTCAGAAAAGTAGAGACCTAGACCAGACCCCCCCCCCTGATTAATGCTTCGCTTGAAGAAATAGAATTTCGCGGAAGAAGAAAAAAATGGTTTTAATGGTAATGGTCGACATACAAACTCAGAGCTCATCCTGTTCTCTATTTAATTATGAATCGAAAGAGAAAATTAGCGCCACCCTCGTAGTTAGTTTCGAAAGATGGATGATGTATATACTGGACAGTTATCTTATTCTTATTTTCTCCTCGTTGCACGTGCGTGCTTTTCTTCTCAGTGATTGATTTAGTTTCTTTTCTTTTTTAATGAAGTACATTTAATTACATCTATTTGTTATGTGTGAACTAGCTTCCTCGTTGCTTTTTCATTAGTCTTCACTGTGATGCACGTACATACGTGTGAGATTATATACAACAACGTTATCTTGCAGCTATATTGCTCGTTCAGGCAATCATTGTACAAGACAAACAAATGTATGTTTTATCACCTTGTGCCAATTGATATCTAGACAAAATATTTGATACCTACAAGACTGTGACACCATTAACTATAACCTTGTATTGATCACGCAACTTTTCGTGACTCTTTTTTCCATACCCCCCTTCTCTCTCTCTCTCTCTCTCTCCCTCTCTCTCTCTATCTCTCTCTTTCTCTCTCTCACTCTCTCTCTCTCTCTCTCTCTCTCTCTCTATCTCCCTCTCTCATTATTTACTTATTAATAATACCTATTATTTTAAGCTAACAAATAGCATGCCCCACCTCGCACAGGTGATGTAAAGTCCAAGTAATCTTGTCCCATACAATGTTACCGACCATGCACATCAACGTTTCTGTTTATTTGATGACTGTATGAAGTTTACAGCCCTAAACATGATCGCAAAGGACTTTCGAGAATTCAACTCAAGGGCAAATTCAATACCTTATTGTAAATTCCCTAGAAATCATGTTCAGATTACGTAATACATCATTGTTATGCTCGAAAATGTCAATGGGTGAGGGCTAGGCCATTGGAATTGCCTTTTTCGAAAGTCTTTGCTATTTTGTTCCCAAAAGCGTTTGGGTCAGACAAAACATCAAATAAAACTATATTTTTAAGTCGATTGTGTTCATACTTCCATAACACATTTCAAGAATATTAATTGGAACCATATTTGGGCCATAAACTAGGACTTCCAAATTAGCATGTACCCGTGTGAGAGATGGAATCTAGCAAATAGCATGTAATCGGTCTTATATAGGGAAAGGGATCTTTTTGTAAACAACAAAATGTACCTTTAATTATTTCACTCTGTCTTATCATTATTATCTTACGTAAATATAGATGTACTTACGAAAGATTGGGAAAGGGGAAAGGGAGAGAGAAGAGAGAAGAAATACAAGTAGGAAGAGAACAAACTACATATTTCCATGGTAATAACTTATAATTTACCATGATTAATCTATAACATTACATATATATCCATTCATATTATTTTTTCAAGTCATGTCGTTTAGTGGAAGCACCCGTAGACATGTCGATTGTACCTTACTATATCTAATTGTGACTACATATTATTTATTGGGATTTAAATATGAATCTGAAAGTGTATTCCTCGAATAACCTTATCTGGATTAACATGACTTTGACATAATATAGTTGTCCTCGTGGTGCACTAAAAGTATTGCACGTAAACAGATTTCGACCTTCCCCTCTTTCCATATTTTTTTTTCTCGCTTCCGGAAACGCATTTTTTTTGCTTGATCAAAACACAGAGATATCAATTTATGGAACCACTGTGTATAGACTGTAAATGCTAAACATAGTTATTTACTGATGATTCTGCAAACTGTATTTAATAACATAAAATTAATGAACAATCTCAGATTTACATGTGTTTGCACTGCAAATTCGTCGTGTAACGACATTGGGTGGTTCACTCCTTGAACACGGGTTGTGTTAAGTCGTGTAATAAAACATTACACAACTTTACACAACGAATTTGCAGTGTAAAGTTGTGTAATTTTTATTTACACAACTTAACACAACCCCTGTGTAAGGAGTGAACCACTCAATGTTGTGTAAAGTCGTTACACAACGAATTCGCAGTGTATGATTTCTGTCTACATGTTACTATACAGTGCGTCCCAGAAAAAACGAAACCGAGAATTATAGATGTTTTATCATAACTTAATCACATTTATAATTAATAAATGACATATATTCGGAAAGCTTAGATCCTCTTCTTTCATTTGATGCAAGTCATATGATGCATATGTCACGCATGAGTGATTAAAATCAATTTGAAGAGAGGAAACCGAAAAGGTATTTGGCGGGCGGTATCTGAATTTCAAAGAGAAAATCACATTTCTAGAAAGTTGGGTTTTTGCCCTTTTATAATTATGACACCTCAATCAGGAAAAATGAGTAAGGAACGACAAAGTTTTGTTTGTTTGAAGTAGCCCTTATGCTAGGAGTCCACTGGGCCAGCGCCAGTTGGTGCCAGTTTGCGCCAATGCAATTTACTGTGGCGCCTAGTGTCGCCAATAAGACGCCTAGTGGCGTGTAGTGGCTCAAACTGCCTCCCAACTGGCTCGTGGTGGCCCGTAACGGCACCAAAATTGAATGTGGCGGCAAGAAAATTTCAAAATGTTTGAAATTTTCGTCGCGCCACTTGCATCGAGCAATCAGCGCCAAGTGTCCGCCATGTGGCACCAAATGGCGCGAACATATCGCCCTTTGGCGCAAACAATCCGCCTATTGGAATCCACTGGAATGTAATGGCGCGCGCCAAGTTGCGCCAATAAGATTTCGCGCCACATGGCCAAATAGGCAGTGGCCACCTCAGCATCTCTCATCATCTTGTGATGGAGCAGCATCATCACTCCAACATTATCAAAATCCTCAGACATATCAAAATTGTAAATATTTAGTAGAGATGTTGTTCATACAGCCAGGGGCGTCGCTAGACCTTTTTCAGTGGGGGGGGGGGGGGGGGGATGTAGAGGGCAACGATTACCGACAAAACTAGCCACCAATTACCGACAAAATTAAATGTCCCAATATCTACAAATTTAACCCTACAAACCCGGGGCCGAAAGCTAAATTGTTTTTCCTATGGACTATCTATAGTAATTCCGTATGCGCAAATGATCATTTTCTTACTGTACTGGGGGGGGGGGGGGCCTTGGAGGCCCCCCCCCCCTCGACATTTTCGGAGACTGCGCCGCAACCACTTGGAATTTTGAATTGTCATTTCATGACATTTTTTTTCTTAAGTCTTACGCACATTTTGATACTATTTTCGTCAAAATCGGATATACCTGTAAGGTGTTACATAACAATTAGTATGCGCATGTCATAAAAAATATGCTACAATTTATGCAAATTTATGCAAATTAACCTATGCATTTTCAAATATCATACAAATAATGTAACCTCGTGAATTTGAGATGAAGGAAACACTTATTCAATACATTTTCAACATTCTTCACAAGTCTACAGACAAATATGTAGAGTTTTCTGTAAAATGCATAAAATTAGCATTTTGCATAATTAATTAGGCTATAACGACAAAAATGTGCATATTAAGAAAAAACTAATTATACCATCTTGTCCCTTACGTAAATATCTACAAACATGCACATTTTCGCGTTCATCAGATTTTCGACGGCTGAGCTCAAAATAGCCCAGTACAGTAAGGGTTAAAAAGCGCGCGAAGCGCGCTCATCAGGGGATGTCGGTGTTAGGCCTCCCGCACGAAGCGTGTAAGCTTAGACGTTTCCTTATGCCTAGTTCACACCGACGCCGAATGTCGCGCTTTAAATCGGCGATCAATTCGGCGTCATTTTTTCAAAAAATCTCACGATCTCCCGAGATATGTTATGCTAAGTTCACACCGACGCCGAATTGATGGCGCATTAAATCGGCGAGCAGAGCGGCGGCAAAGCGTAACAAAACTTAATTAAAGCATAAAGACCGTAATAGAGCGTGAGAAAGCTTTGAGCAATTCGGGACATTCGGCAAGAGCGCCAAAAATTTAAACTCTGTTAAGCTTTCCTACGCTTTGAGCAAAACTTTGATAAGCTTTGTGACGCTTTGATAAGCTTTAATACGCTCTCCCCGCTTTACGCAATTCGTGACAGATCGCCTCAAATTTTTAAACAGTTTAAAAAAAATTGGCGCTCTTGCCGAATGTCCCGAATTGCTCAAAGCTTTCTCACGCTCTATTACGGTCTTTACGCTTTAATTAAGCTTTGTTACGCTTTGCCGCCGCTTTGCTCGCCGATTTAATGCGCCATCAATTCGGCGTCGGTGTGAACTTAGCATTAGATTATTAGGAAAAGAAGACGATTTATTGTACCGATCTCGACTGTTAATCCTTGTCTGAATGAAGTTCCCCCCCCCCTCCCGCGCGAAGCGCGTAAGCTTTGGCGTTTCATTAAATTATTATAAAATGTAGACGATTTGCTGTACCGTTCTCGATGTAAATCCTTGTCTGAATTCAGTTTCTCCCCCTCCCGCTTTGCGCGGAAGTTATGGCGTTTCATTAAATTTTTAGAGAAAGTAGACGATTCGTTGAACAGTGCTCGAGTCTTAATCCTTGTCTGAATGAAATTTCCCCCTCCCGCGCAAAGCGCGGAAGTTTTTACGTTTGCTTAAATTATTAGAGAAAGCAGACGATTCGTTCTACTGTTTTGACTCTTAATCCTTGTCTGAATTCAGTTTCCCCCTTCCAGCGCGAAAAGCTTAGACGTTTGATTTAATTATTATAGAAAGAAGACGATTCGTTGCACCGTTTTCGACTCTTATTAAGCTCTATTCATCTTAATTCAGTTTCCCCCTCTTGTGCGAAGCGCAGAAGCTTTGATGCTTCCTTAAATTATAATAATAATAATACTCAGTTCTTTTATAGCGCATAACACATTACAGGATAGCATGTCCCTATGCGCTTCAAATAGAAAGGAAAGAATTACAAGAAAAAGTCATACACATTAGAAAATCCACTTAGAAACAAAGAAGTACATGTAGTGTTGGACGCTGAGTTCATGAGTGTACAATTTTAACATTGAATAAATACGTTTTAAGAGAAACCTTAAACTTGTTCAAATTATTGTGATTTCTCATGGAATCTGGAAGTGAATTCCATAAGACTGAGGAGGCGTGCATAAAAGAACGTTCACCGTATGTTTTTGTTGAGGTGGGAGGAACAATAAATAATGAAGGAAGACGATTTGTGAACCGTTCTCGACTCGTCTAAATGAAGTTTTCCTCTCCCGCGCGAAGCGCGAACATTTTTGCGTTTCATCAAAATAGAGAAAGGAAAACGATTCGTTGCAATGTTCTCGACTCTTAATCCTTATCTGAATTCGGGTTTTCCCCCTCTGCGCGTATCGCGGAAGCTTGGACGTCTCTTCAAACTATTAGAGAAAGAAGACTATTCTTTGTACCGTTCTCGACTCGTCTAAATGAAGTTTTCCCCATCCGCGCAAAGCGCGAAAATTTTGGCGTTTCATCAAAATATAGAGAAAGGGAGACGATTCGTCGTACCGTTGTTGACTCTTAATCCTTGCTTGAATTAGTTTCCCCGAAAATTTTAAACCTCTGATTTCTTTACCTGATATTATAGGAAAGTGAAACTTCCAGAAAATACAAGTATTGTAGTTGTAGTCACTCTCGAAGTCTTCACAGCGGATACAAAGTCACAGTTCGTAGGGAAAAAAACTTTTCGGCCGACCGAAAATATACATCTCACCGACTTCAAATTTTTGCATTGATATAGTACACGAGGATCGAGCAAGAATACCGACACATCTGACCCGACACAACAATATATTTACCCATGTCTTTCTTGCTTCCTTGACGAGACGACTCCACCCACAACTCCCCCCTTCTTTTACTCCCACTCCTCCTTTCTCAGGCTCTTACCTCCCCCTTTCTCAGGCTCTTACCTCCCCCTCTCTCCTTTCTTCACCCCCCGTTTCTTTTGTTTCCCTTTTCTCCCTTTTTCCCTTTTTTTTCCCTTTTATTCCTTTTTTTTCTTTTCCTTTCTTTCCTCTTCTCCCTCTTTTTCTTTTTTCTCTTTCTTTCCTTTCTCTTTTCTTTCCTTTCTTTTCCTTTCTTTCTTTTCTTTTCCTTTTCTTTTTTCTTTTCTTTCCCTTTCCCTCTCTTTTTTCCCTCCCCCTTTTCTCTTTTTTCCCGACGGCAGCGCAATTTTACCGACAATATCCTGACAGGTGGAGGGGTGTCGCACCCCCCACACCCACCCTCTGGCGACGCCCTTGCATACAGCAGCTGAGGAGGGTCTGAACCAGGTAGCCGATGGCCGGTATTTATATAGTCGGCAAGTAGCGTCAAGCGGTGGCAAGTTCAAACCAATTTGGCGACCTTTGGCGCAAACTAATCACCAAGTGGCGCAAAGTAGCCGTCTATTGGCGCGAATGGCGCCAACAGGGTTAATTTTGGAATCAAATGGCCGTGTAATGGCGCGAACTGGCGCAAACTGGCGCAACATTTTGGAGCAAGCCGGGTGGCATTTGGCGCACGCCATATGGCACCCAGTTTATTCCACTTGGCGACACATGCCGAGCGGACATTAATTCGGCGCCACAGCGAGCCACTACGCGCCAATCACATAATCTTTGGCGCGAACTGGCACCAACTGGCGCTGGCCCAGTGGACTCCTAGCATTACATTTTCATAGTTTTAGCAAACAAATTCGTTTTCACTGGCTGCCTGCCGTAGCAAAAGCAGAATTGACAACAGACTTAACTTCGTTTCGTTGACAATCAGCCATGCATGAAGTCTTTCGTCTACGGCTTATCCGTATCGTCACCATTACCATTATCATTATCATAATCATTATCATATTATTGTTGATGATAGTTCAAAATAAATAATGCTACCATTATTATCGTCACTACCAGGGCTCAAATTAATTTTTTGTCCACGGGGGCTCTTCCAAAAAAAAGAGAGACCCCGTGAGCCTTCTCACGGGGGTTCTTTTAGTGCTGATGGGGGCTCTTATTTTAATACAAATTTCCATTGAATTGGTACCCATGAAACTCCTAAATTCTTTGGTATTTTATCATTATCATTTATTTAAGTCGACAATTTCCCTCTTAGAATTTACTTATTAATTATTTACATTCTTTCTTTACTTTTAGTCTTTACCATATCCTTCCAAAACACAGAGGCGGATCTAACTTTTTGCTAAGGGAGGGGGGCGGGGGGAGGGGGTAACCCAAATACGATGTGGAGCATCGTCCACGAGCCGCGTAGTGGCGAGGCGATTTTCGTTGTTGCTATTTTGAACCCCCGTAAAAGATGTTTTCCTGGCATCTACTAACATCTACTAATACTGTGTAGGTCTGAACACATGATAGCATTTTCTATGCACATCACATTTTCACTTGGCAGCCAAAGGGGGGGGGGGGGGGAGGGGGGGGGGGGGTTAAACCCCCTAAACCGCCTAGATCCGCCCCTGCAACATCTTTGGTGATCTTCTTCTCAATATTGATTTACTGGTCGAGTTACATTATTTGCTGGCCTTTTAGAATAACCAGATTTCAGAGGATTCACACTTTTCACAACGAAAAACTTCTCCATGTTTCAGTCCTTGCGCGATCGTCTCCAGCTCCAGCAGATATTGGGCGTCAGCGTGCACACCGGTACTACCGGAGCAGTATAGCCAGTGCTGAGGGCCGCACTAGCTGCACTGCGAGCTTCCGTTGTTTGTATCGGTAATACTCATAGAGATGGGAGAGAAAGCGCCATCTAATACCCCATTCACAGTGGTTTTGAAATTTGTAGCGGCGTTGTAGCGGAGCGGCGACACCGCCATAACACCGCTACAAATGCATTCACAGTAGAAAAGTTATCCCGCTGCAGCAGCGGGATAAATATCATGTACCCATTCACGCTGCAGCGGGTGATTTTTATTACCTCCGTAACAAACACGTGTATGCATGGCTCATGACCCGCGAGTGACCCCGATATGACCGGAAATACTTGCTTGAAATTGCGCGGTAAACATGTCAAGTTGCTTTTTGTATCCTCGATCATATTACTTTTTAAAAAACTAGCATTTTTATTGCTTCCAGTCAGAATATTTTAATTTTTTGAAGTGTGAAATATTTTTCATTTGGATAATTATAATACCTACATAATAATAAAATCAATTTGAATCCACTGGTTACTTTATTTCTATTTCACTTTATGTTCCCCATTGCTGTAGAAAAGAGGTCAGTGATAGGTAAGTAAACAAATCACACGTGTTTGTCGCGGTGTTATAGCGGAGAGCCTTCACACTGAGTAAACACCGCGACAGCAGCGGGACTGTCCCGCTGCTGTAGCTAGGCGTCCCTAGCGATAGTTTGTGTCGGCGTTATCGCTAGGCGGTGTTATCCCGCGATAGTTTATAACGGGTCCGAGCCTTCACACTGAAGACAACACCGCGACAGCAGCGGGACAGTCCCGCTGCTGTCGCGGTGTTTGAGGCCACTGTGAATGGGGTATAAGTTCCATTTCATTGGTTTAAGGTTTGAAAATTGATACTCAATATTGTGTTAAAGTTATATCAGAAAAGACAATCTTTATTTTATAATTCCACGGGGGCGATTTTTAATTTTTCAATCGCCCCCGTGAGCAACCTGACAGGGGCGATTATGGAGCTCACGGGGGCGAATCGCCCATCGCCCCCGTGTATTTTGAGCGCTGGCAAAGAGGCAATTCGTTCCTATTTTCACGAAGTGACGGTAGTGAGGAAAATCCGCACGCAAATTGTTTGCGATTTTCATTCACTACCGTCACTTCGTGAAAATAGGGACGAATTGTGCAACTGTCCCCCCCCTCTCTCTCTCTCTCTCTCTCTCTCTCTCTATCTCTATCTATCTATCTCTCTCTCTCTTTCTTTCTCTCCCTTCTCTCTCTTTCTTTCTCTCTCTCTCTCTCGCTCTCTCTCTCTCTCTCTTCCTCTCTCTCTATCTCACTGGAGGAGGGAGGGGGTATTTAATGGGTCACCACTGTTAACTTCCTTAGTGACTGAACCGCTAATGATAAATTTGGACTATACTACAGGTCATTTCATTTAAAATATCAAATGTGAAAATATTGCACTGTTCATATGTACTTTTATTATCATCATATCTTTTATTCAACTATTACCATGGTTACAAACCTTTACATTTAGTCAGTCAATAACACATTTGGACTTTGCCTTCACAAGCATGTCACACATAAACTGTTCGCACTTTATTCAGCAATGTTAAAGTGGTTATTTGCTTTGCTTGTCATCTTCTTTGTTTGTCTAGCATTTCATTAACATTGTATAACTGCCAATAAAGAATAATAACCATGCATGAAATATGGTATCATAGCAAGGTACGAGTTCGTAGATTCATGTATACAGTTCATTACAAAACTTGATCGCTAGATCAACCAGAATAATTTGGACACACAATACATTAAATATCTTGTAGTTATAAACAGCGCCATGTAATGTTACATTTTCACATTCCCGTACAAATGCATTGCAATTAAAGTACTTAAATTATTCAATTTAATGCATTTATTTCTCTTACGTCATTCATCATGGATATTTTTGTCATTATACTTCTATTTAGACGGACTTAATAATTTCCACTTTTACAGATGTTATCGAGCCCACTGATTTCTCAAGATAAAGTATATTGTATACACCACTACAACAGAATAATTAACGGACTAAATATCTTAAACAAAGTAAAAAACGGTATTAAAAACGAATGAACTCATTGTTGGAATTATAGCTGGTATCATTAAGGCATTAGAACGAAGGAAAAAATCGTAATGTCGAGCTCAAATCAACAGATAAATGTCTACTTAACGTTTGTTGTTCATAGAACATAAACTCAAAACAAGGAGTTGTGGAAGGTTTAAGAGTACAGTAAATAACAGTACAAAGGAGGTAAGGGAATGTGATAAAAAGTGTTCCAGACCAAAATCTATTTTTATGTTAATGAAAGGAACCGAAAATTTAGCAATATCACGATCGATTTTGTTGTGTAAGAAATCATACATTCACACCTGAGGGCAATTTTACTACCTCATTGTAAAGAAATCAGGTTTAAAGTATGCAATAATGTTCGCACGCTACAGGAGGTGACACACAAAGTTTTTTGTGTGGTATCTCGTGTGTTATTGCGTGTGTATTTGTGTGAGTGTGCCTCAATCACTCTTGGATTTATTGCTGAAAATGCAATGGGTCTGGTTTAAGATTGCAATTCGGTCTTAGGTTTAGGTTAAGGTTTAGATTTGGGTTTAATTTTAGTTTTATTTTGAGGTTCAGGGTTAGGTTAGTGTGAGATACAACAGCACAGGGTTCAAGTTAATACGGTTAGTGTAGGAGCCATTTTCGCAAGAGCTGATTAAAATTGCGACAATGGCTTGGGTAAGTAAAAGAATGTAAAAGCAAAGTGGACATTATTTTTTCCCCAATGTTTTAATTTCGAATGCTGGGGAATCTTTTGGATGTAGACACTTTGTGGAAAATTAAAGCTGTTTTAGAATAGGTATAAGTCCGCCAGCTTCAATCTCTTTAAGAGCCTTGGTTAATTCAGTCATATAACCTCCTGTACGATTCTTCCACGCAATGAGGACCTCCATGACTGCCTTGGGGTAATCGTTATTGAGTTTGACCAATCTGTTCTGGGCCTGGTTTGAAGTGCCCCCAAGCGCCAAGCACAGTGGGCCATACTTGTCATGGGGAAATTCAGCTGCAAGCTTTTGTAACTGGACCTCGGAAACTGGGATATTGGCACTGAAGGAGGAGGAGAAGGTGTAGGAGGAGGAGAGAGGGGGAGGAGGAGAGAGAGAGAGAGAGAGAGAGAGAGAGAGAAAGAGAGAGAGAGAGAGAGAGAGAGAGAGAGAGAGAGAGAGATAGAACGTAAAGAGCAACGGAGAGCAAAGGGAGTGCGAGAAACAGGGAACGAACGATGAAAGAGAGAAATTTAGAGATAGAGGGAGAAAGAGAGTTAGGATAGGGATGAGATAAAGGGAAATATAGAGGAAGAGCGAAATTAGAGAGCAACGGAGACACAAAGGGGGTGAGAGAAACAGAGATAGAATGATAGAGAGAAAGAGAGAGAGAGAAAATAGAGAGATCAATTTATATACATGCAAGAAAATTAAACAAAGACATAAAACATATTAAAAATGAGAAGAAAAAAAAAGAGAGAATATATTATAAAAGGCTCCTTTCAAATGAATATTCAGTATTTTATGAATGGGGGCCCCGTTGCATGAAACTCACCATTGATGGTAAATTTGTAATTTATGTAACTTTCATGGAAACTCTGATTTAATTGGCTTCTGAGTGATTTTACTAGCGTAGTTAATATTGATAGCAAAGTTACCATCAGTGGTAGAAAAAAGAAGTTCTTGATCTAGGCACCCATGAATTTGTTTTAAAAAAGGACTTCTCATCGTTGAGGTGATTTGAAACATGGTTTGTACAATTTCCAGAAAATAAAATACGGGATGAAAGAAGTATGGGAAGGGTCTCAATCCAAAGGTTGGGGGTCCGAATAGCAACCCGGCACTAACGTTCTTCGGCAAGATATTGATCCACATTTGCCTTTCTTCACCCAGACCACCTGTTATAAAAATGGGTACTTGGCATTTTTATTAATAATAATATCAATAATACTAACACTAATGATATTAATAATAATAATAATAATAATAACCTTAATATTGATAACAGAAACACCTTCAATTAAATCGTTAATATTACATTGACGTACCTCATTTTTTTCTATTTTGTATGAACCACCAGATGTTTGTTGATTTCAGTGAGGAATAGCTGCAAGATATGAAAAATAAATAGTTTGTAATTTGAAGGTAATCTAGATGTTATGTAGGTGATATGTACATAGTGTGTCCCATTTAAAAATATAACAAAATACACTAAAACAATCCGTTCTAGTGAACAAATTAATGGGTGTATACATATAATTCCATCCCTTATATAAGGTCAAATTTATATTTTTTTCAAATGATACATACTTTGCATTTATCCAAATACGCCTTCGAAGACCAACATCATTTAGAAAAATGGAAAGCCAAAATCCACTCGTGCCAGAATTTGATAAAACAGTGACACTAACATTGGCATGGTAAGTGCATCAGAGTAGAACATGAACTGAAGAAAACACAAACATTGAGAAGATTCCTTTTTGTATAGGTCAAAAGTAATGAGATCATTATAAAGTAGAGGATATATATATATATTTTAAGACGCTTTAATATTTCAAAAATGCTGTTAAAATGCATATTTAATTGATCAATGAGTATGTCTACTTTTTTAGCTGCAGACATTATTCTGCAGCTTTTCTATTTATTTCACTTCTTTGTGTTAACAACGGTTTTATCATTATTTTGTATTATTATTATCATTTTCGATGGTGAGGGTAAATAGAACAGATCTTTTTCATATAAAAGGGTCTGCAAATGTTATGAACATTAAATGGATTATTGATATCAGAATATCATTTGAAAGCATATTACCTCTACTGTATTGTAGAGACCAAGAACACAAAGCCGAGTGGGGAACGGGTCTCAGTATCTGTATGAGTAAAAGCACAGAGGTCTTTATAAGTAGTAATCAGTAACTGACACATTACATATCACATAATAATATTGATTATCATGGAGATCATGCATTCCCCAAAACATGTCATTTTATCAAATATAAAACGAGTAAATTTGCCCTTTCAAAACCAATTGCCACAGTAGCTGAAACTCTTAACATTAACACAGATAAATACCTGACCCAAATTCTTAGACAAATGAGCAACATTCAATATATAACTCCTGTAAAGCATTAAATTCACAAATTTGGATAAACCAACACACCAAGCTAGGTTTAATAACCTTATCATGTGACCTCTATATATAGAGTATATATATATCACTACTGAATAAATGATATAAGTCATCTTATCCTTAATTCTTGTTCAATAAAATATACCTCTAACTTGTACAGTGTAATATCAAAACAATGCAAATATCCTAACAACATAAACTGAATTAGGGCTATCCTGGTTCCCCATTTTCAAATGAAGCACATATTTTATAATGAATAATGAAACTAACAATATCATAACATTGGAACAAAGATAAAACATCTCTGCTTTTAAATATCAGATATCCCAAGACCAGAAACATTGATAAATCCTGGAAACAATAAATCTCCTCACATCTACATCAAAGCTAACTTTCATCAATTACTCCAGTCCGTGTATTTATCTTCCATACTTTTGCAACTTCTAAACAAACTCCTATAATCTCCTAGTATAACCTTAAACACTGCTCTTACTCCTATTATTCCATATAAATTTAAAATATATCAATTTTCTCTTCATAGCAATCTACAATATGAGCAATAATGTTTTATAAAAGGCGCTAGAAAATTACCTAATGGCTGAATAGATAGTCAGACAAAGCCGTTTGATAATCACTGTTTGATGTGCCATAATTAATATACCCTCATTATAGCAACAACAATACAAACAATATGCAATGATTTTAAATACCCATCTTCTATCATAAGCACTTCTTTTCTATGCTCCCCATATTTCGCATTGACCTCGTTCCTGAACCAAGACCTATACTCATCACATAAATTAGAGCGTAGGCCCTAACCTTGGCCCGGGGACCAGGTACAACATTAGCGATACCACATTCAACTCGGTGTACATGACCATGTAATACAATGTAAACGCATATATATTAACGAATCATATCACTAAGCATCACACATTTCAACATTAAATCCTCGCTTTCGATATAATCATATCAACCCACATGATACATCAAAATAATGACTGCAAGCGTTCTGACACAATGCACATATACACAACAAATATTTAGCATAACAATATTAAAACGTAAAAGTTGTTCAAGTTTGATCAACTCACCTGATTGAGTAAAAGCCCAGACGTGCCTGTTCCAACAATTAGGAGGCCCTCTATAGTATTCTACGAAGGAATTCGAGAGACTCTACCGTATGAAAAGCAAGAATCATATTTATAAAAAACATACTATGCTCACAATAATAATTTATGTCCGGACTTCTTTTTTTCGGGGGGGGGGGGGGGGGGGGGGACACTGTATACTTGTATATAAGGAGACCCGTGAAAACTTGGTAATGAATTGGCATAAAATGTTTATCTTCAAAGTGTGATCTGTATACTTTCGACAAATCTCATTTAACAAAAAAAAAATATTATTTGTTTTTCTTCTATTCAACAAATTCATTGAAATCAAAATTCCATTTTAATTTATACATCATACAAAAACAAGCTCATACATTTCAAATAATATGACTAATAAGGACAGAATGGTAACATTGTAATATAGAATACCTCAAACTCCCTCTCGCTCTAAAACCCCTCAATACGTGAATAAATCATTATGAACACACACACGCCCACGCACACAAAAATATTATATGTGTATGTTAAGCCTTTGCTATATGTATATATACATCTATATATACCCAACTAGTTAACACCGCCGGGTAGAGGAGAATAAAACGAAATAGAATATATCTCAAGATGGTTTTGAAAAAGATATGGGAGAGGAAGAGGGGAAGGGGCAAAGAGAATGAAAATGAGAAGTTACCTACCTGAACAGCCGTTTCGACTTATTTCAAAGGCCCAGTTGCGATTTATAATTACTGGGAAAGAAGTCTGCTTCTCTGTGTGTTGGTACATCAACGACTGATTGTTGTCTGATGACATAATTCATTGCAAACGAAATATGACAGCAGACAAAAGATGGACCAGAGTCCAATATATTCTTTTGACAACGGGCCTCTCGAGGCCTTATCACTATTTTCCTTGTAAATGCATATCATTAATCAGAATACCGTATACTTGTTTTTTTGGTGATAAATATTAACAGTGTCCATATTTGACTAGGTATGCAATGCACTTGTTAATAGGTTATCAGTTAATCTATTATTATAATTTCAAAGTACATATTGCAGAGTGATTATTCTTATAGATATATCCGAAGTATCGAACCAAAATGAAGTATTCATAAGCATCTTTTGTTTACAAATCCAAAAGTCCTAGTTTATTAGCCTCAGGCAAACAATCTAGAACATAACATTTAATTAAAAAAATAAAGTCTATCTAATTCAGTTTCTGAATCTTAACATTTTGAATCATAATGTGCGCGGTTGCTAATATTCCTATAAACTTCCAAAATTACTTTTACTTCAAGTTTGTAGAATATGTTGAAAAGTAGAAACCTATTAATCTACCCTAAGTTCGTAAACTCACGTCACACGTATGTGCACTCTAGTTAAATGGCAACAGCCACATAGACCGATAGTTTTCCATCTTTCCCTATGTATTTTCCCCCTGTGTGTGCGTGTGTGTGTGTGTGTGTATGTGTGTTATCTTTTTTATATGTTGGCTTGTTGATCTTGTAGAAAGCATACGAAGTAGTCAGGTTAAGTATTATAGGTGCATACACAGATCGACTCATCAAGAAGGGATAGATCGTTTAATAAAATAATTTTTGTAAATATGATCAACTTCAGTTCATTACCGCAGTTACTCAACTAACGCATGTCAAGTCCAATTAACTATTCTTATGCAAACATTTTCCATTTTAATAAGTAGCATGTGAATGAAGACGACTTGTATTTTGAAGAATGCAGTCTCTTGGGAATTGTATTTATCATTGGATAGAAATACTCGAGGCTTCTAGATGATATAACTGTTTCCCTTGCAATATTAATCTATACTGGTGTTAAAAGTGTTGACATGGAGCTAATCAAGACGTAAAATAGGTATTGCGTCAATTGGTGTCTATTGTTTTGTGGGAAATTGTACGTGAGACAAACCAACGTCCGCGAAGAAATGCGAAGAAAGCAAGTTAAGTTTCTGTGCAGTGTTTATTACATTAAAAAAAGACATACAGCTGAATATATTCTCAACTGGAAAATAAATACCATAACTTACCACTACTTAAAGGTAAAACAAAGTTTTGGGAAATTTTGAAAATTGGGTGGATAGTGATTCTTTACAATTTTGATATATTTGGATAATATAAACACTAGGAAATTTAGCCCCGAAAACACTTCTGCTTTTGAGAAAAATTGAATATAAACATTTCAAATAGCGCCTACGGCCGTACTATGGTAGTTGCGACCTTGAAAATATCAGAATATGCAGTTGTGATATATGATTTCCAAATGGGAATAGCCAATCAGTCGATTTTAGTCAATAAACATTGTTTTATAGCTAAATTAATATATTGACCTTGAGAGGGAGCTATACAACAAAAAGAGATTATTATTTACAATTTCATAACTTTAGACTCGATTTCAACCGGGACAACGATCACTGAATATTGTAGGATCGCATATGCTTCCAATATGTTCATTTGAACCAAATTCATGACCCCATACCAAAACTTTGTATTACCTTTAATAACAAGTAAATTATAAACAAACACATGAGTTGCAATTTTATTTTCCTTATCAACAATCACCTCGCACTGGTGATTAGTCATCAAATGAATTTAATGTATTTGTCACCAAGACATCTATATATATACAAATATTTTGAAACATTATTGTTTAATTTTTTTTTTATAATGACAATGTGGCAGATTTTGGGAAAAAAAAGGAGCGAAAATGGTGAAAACTCTGAGCTGAGCTCGACAAGAAAAAGTTAAATGTCACTTAGATGTTTAACTTTGCCAATATTCAGGGGCTGGCTGGCCCCCACAAAATTAATTTATTCGACCCTTTTATGACATAGACCTAAACGCATAAAGTCGTCCTTTAATTATCATCACTGCTATTAGAGATAAAAATGAAGAAAGAAAAAAAAGCTTATTTAAAAGATGGCATTATGTTCTTAAATTCTTCTCAAATGGCATAATAAAATTATGACATCAGGAGCAATGGAAAACCGCCATTCAAAAAAACTTTAAAACCTCGTCATTTCAAATAATGTAATCGTCTATGCCCCGCAATGATGCCACGATATATCTGACATGAAACTAGACACAACACGTGCCAAAGTTAAAAGTTAGAAGTAAAAATCTCTCAAATGACATCGATTCGTCGGCTGCATGCCCGCAAGAATGCCTTAATATCCATTTATCGATAATGACTGTAACAACCATCTCCATCATGTTCATTGTTCTTGCAGGCAGCTAACAAAGTTGTTCTGGTATTAACTAACTGAAATCCATATTGGTGTTCTTCAGTAATACTGCCCGAATCAACGTATACCATGGCAGCACGGAGATCCTGGACCTGCACCCTGGATTCTGAACCTGAATCGATCTGGAAATTGAAGGATTTCACTGGAGATCCCTAAGGTGCTCGTCGGCAACGAGCTTCAAATCGGCTTTCACCAAGGCCTCACGAAGGTTCTTCACCTGGTTTGCGCTGGAAGTCTTGTTCCTCCATGCAAAAAGCATATTCTTGGTGCCTTTGGGGGACACATTGCCATCAGCTCGATTTGTAGCAAGAAACATTTTCACCTTGGATTGTGGGAAACCTAGATGTAGTCCAAGAGTCATGAGATTCTCATTGTCACCCAGAGCCTCCCCTATCTCGTTCAGTTTCATGTCCGTCAAAGACAGCATCCTGCCTGGTTTAATGATATCAATGATGATAATAATGATGATAAGAATATTTATTAACAAACTATAATATTAACTATGATAATAATGATAACAAAAATTACACGAATTACAAATAGTATTTCTTATTAGAGAGCTTAGGAGGGTCAGACTTGACACCCCTGGCGCTCCACAATTATTACCCTAGGCTTAGCATGCCCGCCATTATGGCGCTCTTGAATATCAAGGAACTGACACCTGCAAAGTACCTATTTACTTCACCTGGGTCGAGTATGGCTAATGTACATTCATGTCTTACCAAAGGACATTAGTTAGTTCCCCGGCGTGACACGCACCCCGAACCATACGTGATCCACAGTCCATTTTTTTAAAAAGAAATGTCCTATATTCAGCGACATAAATATACAAATATTCGAAGGTTAGAAATTACCAATTTTCGCTATTTGCTTTTATCAATATAAATCAACATACCTGAACCGGCAGTACTACTGTCTGCCATGGGTTAGAAGTTATGTTTATAGGTGTGCTCTTGTCTTTGCCAGACTGAAATCTTGACAGACGAAACGTTTTATTGTATATACAGCTATATACAGTATACAGAGCGATATTATGGCAATGATTCTCGAGTCCATAAAGAAAACAAATGGCGAAGGGGAACAAAGTCCCATTCACCCACGCAAAGATACAGCGACTTGCCAACGGGGACGTTGTGTGTGTGTGTGTGTGTGTGTGTGTGTGTGTGTGTATTATGTCCAATTAGAGCAGGATATGACCTGTCTACTTGGAGGTAGTGTATTTCGTCACTGCCTTGGTACCCTCGCTCACAGCGTGCTTTGCCAGCTCTCCGGGGAGAATGAGGCGGACGGCGGTCTGAATCTCGCGACTGCTGATGGTTGACTTTTTGTTGTACTGAGCGAGGCGGGAAGATTCGCCGGCAATTCGCTCGAAGATGTCGTTGACGAAGCTGTTCATGATGACCATGGCCCGACTGGAGATGCCGGTATCTGGATGAACCTGCTTGAGGACTTTGTAGATGTAGATTCCATAACTCTCCTTCCTTTTCATGTTCCTCTTCTTGCCACCGCTGGGCCGAGGGGCCTTGACTGCCTTCTTGGAGCCTTTCTTAGCAACTTGAGCTGTTGGAGCCATGATGAATTGAGGTTTTCTGGTCTGTAAAGATGCAGCGAAACGAGTATGTCAAGCAATTATTCTTTGGATACTGTCTAAAAGAGCCGTTTGTTATTCTAGCCAGGAGAGAGAGAGGTCTGCTACACTTAGCCGCCGAAGCCGTACAATGTACGACCCTGCCTCTTCAGTGCATACACCACGTCCATGGCTGTGACAGTCTTTCGCTTGGCGTGCTCGCAGTAGGTGACTGCATCACGGATGACATTCTCCAGGAAGACCTTCAGTACACCGCGTGTCTCTTCGTAGATGAGACCAGAGATCCTCTTGACACCTCCCCTTCTAGCAAGTCGACGGATTGCAGGCTTGGTAATGCCTTGGATGTTGTCTCGTAGAACCTTGCGATGACGTTTGGCACCACCCTTTCCGAGTCCCTTTCCTCCTTTTCCTCGACCTGACATGATGATGATTGATAGTTGAGAGCGAGTTCTGTGTGATCCTGTAGACTGGATATTACGCTAAGCGAAATCTTAGGATGATTCAGGGTTAATAGAATTCCTCGAGGTTGATTTGATAAGCTTTAATACTTATTTGATAAGCTTTAATACTTATTTCCATATTTCTAGTAAAAAAATACAGTTTGTGGATGTGGGTTCAAGAACAATCTATGATTATTTTATCAAAGCACTGCAACGAACGTATGATTTGCAGGTAAGGGATGGGCAAAATGATTATGATTTTATAGATAAAGAATTAAAAGAAATATTTGTTAGACCAAGAATTACTATACTCATTAGAAAACAACGTGAATTTCAATTTAAATTATTGCATGGAGCCATATACACTAATGAGCATCTTCATAGATTTGGTTTTGTTGGTGATAATTTATGTTCGTTTTGTAAGCAGGAAATAGAAACATACAAACATTTATTTTTATCTTGTGGGAGCGTTCAAAGGTTATGGCAGGCTTTAATACAACTTTTTGAGTTAGATGAAATTAAAGATTTAGAATGGCGAGATATATTTGTTGGGTTGGTAGGTAGTTCATATAGAATAAAAATGTGTAATACTATTAGTCCGGCAGCCATCTCGATATACCTTGTTTTAGGGTCTATAGTTTTTTTTTCTTCGGATTATAGTTCCTTAGACCATCAATTTGAAGAATTCGACTGCTGACACTCTGTCAGCATTGAGCAATTTGAGATATGTGACGTCTTACAAAATGGCCGCCAAAATCCCCTTTTTAACCAAAATTAATGATATAAAAAGTTTTAACAGCATTTTACTACATTAAATGGCAGTCAAATATCTTAATTTTTTTCTAGAATCATCACTAAATAAAAATTGCGATGCTGTATGATCACAAATGATATGCAAATTTGCATAATTCGGAATGGCGCCCTCTATAGACACATTAACTTGAATAGTTCAAAATGATGGCCAAATACCAATTTCTAACATGAGATTATCATATGTCATGAGTCAGATGCACTGGATACAGTGAGTAAAAATTGTGCTGCACATTTATTTTTATTTTGTAATTTTATACTCGAAGAAAACATGGTTGAATTTTATGCTCTCTGTCCCATAGATATGAGGTGGCATATGGTGATAAATGCCCATTTTCAGTGACAGCGTTAAGAAACTAGATTTGTATTCTAAGGTACTAGATTCTTTAAATTAACCTACAAATTACGAACTACCGATACGATACAGGACTATATCCGTTTATAAGTTTGCTTCAAAATCTTGAAATTTGTTTAAAAGCCCTCTAAAGTGTTGGGAGCCCTAAAATATTCCATGCGGAAGAGGGTGTCATTTAACACTTAATTCTGCAAAGTGAGGTCGTGACTGTAATGCGTGCTTCCACACGCATGTTTGCAAATGAGCTCTCTTTTAATAACATTTTCTACAAACGCTTGAGGTAGTTTGAGGTAGTGAGGCAAGGTTTGGGGGTATTTGGAGCTCCTAGTCTTCGGACCCTTGATAGCCACACGTTGATACGAGCCTCTGACATTCAGTTGGTTGTTGACTGTCCATAACATGAAGCAAAGCATTGAGTAGGTTGAGTGATGACATATGACCATATGCTGCATCAACATTGCCAACTGAGTCCTAAGGGAGTCGAATCTTCTGCTTCATCACTTTCATCATTGTACCCTATCCAATGCCAAAGTATGCCCCAAGAGTGTCGCATCCCGTCAACGCATGTCCTGCCAACATCGATGGAATGATATCTCCTAACTTGTCTACATTAGCAGGAACATCAATAACAGTTCAATTTGTGAAGGGGCGTCTCCATGGTCATTGGCGTTTTATAAGTCCGTCATGTAGATAATGATCGGTGCAAAAGTAGTACGTAGACGTCTGTGTCATCCACTAGGACCCTAACATACATCTTCTCATTAGCATCAATTCAAATCGCTTGCTGTACTTCGATGTTGCCTGCTTCATCATAACTATGTTGTGGACAGACCTTTCCTTGCCATGACATCACTGCCTGGAATCACTTCAACAGGAACCTCATCTTGACGGTAAAGGCCTGCTTGTGCTTTTGCCTATTTCTGAGCACCCAATCATCCTGCAGACTCGCGCATATAATTACGATGTCGATCAACTGTAGTTTGTTGTCATGAAAAGATAGTGAAGTTAGCAACACTAGAGACACGTTTCAACAACTTCTCTCCCTAGCTTTATTGATCTTTCCAAAGCTTTTGACTGCGTACAACATAAACGCCTATGGAAGATTATGAGCTGGATGGGCTTTCCAGCATATATAATTCAACTCATCCAGTCGCTCTACCAATACCTAGAAGCAACAGTAAGAACAGAGAATGGCTACACCGAAAGGTTCACTATTGGTCAAGTTGTCCGTCAAGGCTGCATCCTATCACCATCTATGCTGTATTCATTATGAGAAAGGCATTTTATGGTCAAGTTTCTGTTGGTGGACGAACGATCACCAACCTAAGATACGCCGACAATACAACACTCTCTGGCGTATTGATGGGGAAGGGTTGGGGGGGGGGGGGTTGGGGACAGTTAAACCCCCAAACAAAATTCAAACTGTTTTTTTCTATATATTCGATACCAGTGATTTACAAATGTTGCTGAAATGACATGATTTTCCTGGGGTTTTTCTCACTTTTTAGTAAATTATTATTTGTTAAGCGTATGTTGGAAAATGACAAATCCTAAATTCACAGTCAAGCAAAAAGTATGCTTATTTAAAAGCCTACATGTCAGGGTCCGCAGAACAGCGGGGCTCAGGGGACTCGAGCCCCCTCACTTTTTGTATAAAGTATGTTGAAGAGAACTAGAAAGAAAGAAAGAAAGTGACCCGAGGTGAAATGAGGTATCAAAATATGTTCATCTTACAGTTAATAAATGCCTGAAACCCTTGAGCTTCCAGGGGCTGTGCCCCTTGAACACCACGCCAATTTGCGCTCCTCTCTTCCTGATCGTAAATACTTCACCCCCCCCCCCCCTCCCACCCGATTTTAAAAAAGTTCTGTGGGGCCTGCATGTAACATGTATGAGTGGTGGTAATGCAGATTGTTTTTCTGCCCCTCTAAGTGTTTTTGCTCAGTATGCCACTGACAACACTTATAACAAGAACATCAGAAGAACTACTAGAACTCTTTAAAAAAGAGTGAAGGATGCAAGTGAATAATTTGGACCCTACCTCAATGGGAAAAAGACCTAGATCATGATTGGTGGAAATTAACTACATGCAACAGAGCATGGTGGTTGATGGAGAAGAAGTTGATCAAGTGGACAAGTTTATATAATGTTCTTGGGTCAATGATTGTCAAGGAGGGTGGAAGCTCGGCAATATCTGCCTTTGAAATGTGGTGTTGGAGGAAGCTACTTGGGATATCATGAAGAGATTACAACACCAATGGACACAATTAATGTCCATCATCGGAGATCAACCGCCACTTGCTACCAGGATTGACGGTACAAGCTACAATAGTTTGGTCACGTTAGCAGAAGATCAGGAGACAACCTTGACAAATTATCATTCAAGGTACCTTTGAAGGAACACGTAACAAAGGAAGACTCAAGCTCAGATGGACTGACGACCTTCGGGAAATCACTAGCCACCCTCTAAATACTAAAGACACTCTACCGGATTGCAGGAGACAGATGCCGATCAAAAGGTCTCATCAAACGGGTCACAATGGTGAGCCATGATCTATATGACAACGACGACGACGACGAATAGTAAGAGATAGTTTCTTGGAGGGCAGCAGTGACGCGGGACTCAGTTGGAAGACTCTCGACCCGTTATGACCTCTAGATACTCTCGGATCTGTCAAACACCAAGCAAAAATCATCAGATTTTCATCCACAGCAGAGCACAACCATCAATGACTGTACAAGGTTGTTCCAGTGTCTCATGCCTGGCTGACATCTCAACTTTTGTCAAATTCTATAAGTCCGTCTTTGACATGGGAGTGCTCGTTTCCAGAATCATCAAAAAGTGCTGTTGGGACTGGTGAAAGCTCTTATGACAAATGTCCTTGATATTGACCTCTCTTGAACTTGTCTGCAGTCCTATTACTCTGGAGTAGATCAACTTTTCATAGATTTTCGTATCCCAACATTGACTTCTTCATGGCAGCCATGGTTTGAACTTTCTTGGAAATTGTGTCATAGAATCCACCAGGTAATATCTTTTGAAATTCATGCATCTGTCTAGTATAGATGTCAACTGCTTTATCCACATTCACTGACGTTGGAGCAATGCTGGTCTAAATAAAGCCTATTAATTGAATAATAATGTGTGCCGTAAAACCACTTATCACCGATTTGATGAAAAATGAATTCTTTCATAGCCATTTTTTTTTCTTGACATATGTAGGGTAGGTGTAGGGAATTGGAGACCACCAAGCTTGAACCCATCACTGTCTGTCCGTGTTGGCTCCAATATTGATATAGCGACATATGTGGCCTTAAACAACACTTCTGCATATATCCAATTCATTTCGAAGACTACAATGCGTTCTCTCTCCGAGAAAATTGGCAAAATTGACCAAGATATTAGCAATTTTGATCGTAAAAATTTGCTCCGATATAAAAACACAATTTTCACTGAATGTTGTGGTGTATGCAGATATTTAGGGGTGGCTCTTAAAAATTAGTTTTAAAAGGAAGTTTATGAAATGTGCCAACCATCACAGAAAGCTTATGGCCATTGTATGTTGTGAATGGGTGTTGCAATTCACATTGGTGTCTGATCAGAAATGTGTGTAGGTAATTGGGGACACCAGGTCCAAGATGGGGGCCTACTTCTCCCCAGTTGTCCATTTCATGTTGAAAGGCACTATCATGAAACATATTTGGTCGTACGTGTCACCATTCTAATTTGAATGCATTCAATTTTAAGAAGTTGTTTCTATGCTGTGAGTTTGATCAATGTAAAAGTCATATTGCCAGAACATTATTCTGAAAGTATTTTAACATAATTGAGAACACCTTTATTACTGTAAACAAAAACTACAGAAATATTTTGGGCCACATTGTTTGTAAATCGTTTCAAAATTTCAGTAAGTTCATTGGCTCCATATATCTCTTTCAAAAAATGTTTGAACTAACTATAACAATCCCATTTTCATTCAAATTGTATTTAAAATGTCTTGATTTGTAACTCTCCCTTATTACCTACACATGTAGGTAATGAGAGACCTTTGGTGATGACGTCATTAATCATTGTTATCTTATTAATCAGTTACATCATGACCATAATTTCGTTACAAAATAAAGAGAAAAAATACTAAAGGGAATACAAAAATGTCTGTATGTGTAACATTGTTCATGTTTATGTAAATTATGCAAATGTGCTTAAGGGTCTTCCATTCCCCACACCTACACTGTACCCTATCTAAATTTGTACCAAACACGATGAAAGATTATGCAGCACAACTGCAATTGTTGCCCCCAAAAATCATTTAATATGATTTCAACGTGACATAGATTTAAGAAATTGGCATTTGGCTGGCACATATATTTTATTCAAATTAATATGTTTATAGAGGGCGCTATTTCAAAATATGCAAATAAGCTGGTCATCTATGGCCATGCAACATCACAAAACATTTTGTTAGTGATGGTCCTAGAGAGATACAGACATTTGGCTGCCAAAAATTGTAGAAAAAATCCTTATTATATATTTATTATTCATTTTTAAAGGAAAATCATGTACTTTGGCGGCCATTTTGTATGACGTCATATATCTTAAATTGCTCAAGGCTGACAGAGTGTCAGCAATCGGATTCTTGAAATAGAAGGTCTAGGCAATCAAAATCCATTGAAAAAAAAACTATAGACCCTAAAACAAGGTTAGGCCAATAATCTGCATTTGGCTGCCGGACTATATCATTTTCATGGTGAAGTATGTTACATTTATGTCAAGATCGGGGGGGGGGGGGGGGGGGGGGCGAGTACTAACTTTAGAAAAGATGAAAAAAAGCATTTTTAAGTATAGGGATGAGGAAAAGAAAATAGCAATTAAAATGGGAAAGCTAGGATCACATTTCTTAAAGTGGGAACAGCTTAAGATTAATTAAGATTTGCTTTCTTCTCCACCGTAAGCCTGTCAAAAAGCGTAACTCGATTTTGCGGCCTGGATAACTTATCAGGTGGGCTGTATCTAATACAGACCACCTTATATTTTTGTTAAAATCGCCTTTATTTATTATCAGGTGGGCTGTATATAATACAGACCACCTTATATTTTTGTTAAAATCGCCTTTATTTATTTATTTATTTATTTATTTTTCTTAATTCGACCCACTTTTTTGTGTGCAAGATAATTTAAAAATGGCTCAAGCAAATGTCTTAAAATTTGGCACACGTATTTATAGGCATATGAACAAAGCACAGCAAAGTTTTCAACCTTGACCTTGACTGATGACGTCATCTAGGCGCCATTTTGTGAATTTTTTTGAAAATTTACTCATGATCATATTTTCATAACGGTAAATCATTTTTCATTCATATTCAACATGATCAAGGTCAATATCCGTCCGGTCAATTTCGGGTCAAAAAACGCGCGCCTGCGTGTACGTCCGCGCGTCAGTGCGCGCGCAAAATTAGAAAATGCTCAAAATCGTCTTAAATTTTGTTTGCATACGTTTCAGGCCATTTTAAGCATATTATAAAAAATCGCGCACGCGCGCATGTGTGCGCGTTTTCGCGCGTAACACCATTACATAACATAGAATCGCCATTTTTTTTCTTTCATGATAATTCCCATATTTGTTTATGCAATTTGATACCATGTTCATCTCTTTATGACCATTAATATTAAGATGAGCGTCCATTCAAGATAAATTTCCGTGCGCGCGAGGTCTTGTAGTACATAGCATATATGGGCGAAAACTTGCCTATACAAAATCCATTATACCTCTTTTGGATAAACCGGGACCCTCAATTTGTTTTCATATTTGGATAAAGTATGAGACGGAGATATGAAATCATGTCTCATTTGGCCATTACAAATATCACGACATCGTCATAATGGCCTTGGAACTCAAAATACGAATTTGCATATTTTGACGTCAGCATATTTATGGGAAATCTCTGTAAATATTGATCAATTTTCTTCAAAATTTCGATATGTTGTAGCTAAGACAATTCTCTACAAGCTTAATTTTCATTTTGATGACGTCATCATAATGAAAATTTCGATTAAAGGCCTCATGTCAGAAATTTCATAATTTGAATGTTATCCCTATAGAAGGTGAATTTCGTTCATGTCATGAAACTACATGATATTTTTTTTTTAAAGAATTTTTAAGCAGTAACTCGCTTATTTTTGCTCAATTTTGTCTCAAATTTTAGTTGACCAGCCCACCTATACTTGTTCCAAACAAGTATTATATTTCTAGTTTCTTTATTTTTCTTATTTCGACCCACTTTTTTGTGTGCAAGATAATTTGAAAATGGCTCAATCAAATATCTTAAAATTTGGTACACATATGTATAGGCATATGAACAAGGCACAGCAAAGTTTTCAACCTTGACCTTGATTGATGACGTCATCTAGGCGCCATTTTGTGAAATTTTCTGAAAATTTACTCATGATCATATTTTCATAATGGTAATTCATTTCTCATTCATATTTATCATGATTAAGGTCAATATGTGTCCAGTCAATTTCAGGTCAAAAAACGCGCGTGTCCGCGTACGTCCGCGCGTCAGTGCGCGCGCAAAATTTTTAAATGGTCAAAATCATCTCAAATTTTTTTTGCATACGTTTAAGGTCATTTTAAGCATTTTATAAAAAAATCGCGCGTACGCGCATGCACGCGCGTTTTCGCGCGTAACGCCATTACAAAACATAGAATCGCCATTTTTTTTTCATTCATGATATTTCTTATATTTTTTCAAGGAATTTGATACCATGTTTATCTCTTTATGACCATTAATAACAAGATGAGCGTCAATTCAAGATAAATGTCAATGCGCGCGAGCTCTTTTAATACATAGCATATATGGGCAAAAACATGCCTATACATAATCCATTAAAGCTCTTTGGAATGAACCGTGACCTTCAATTTTTTTTCATATTTAGATAGAGTATGAGTCGGAGATATGATTCCATGTCTCATTTGGCCATTAAGTGTATTCTGACATCATCATAATGGCCTTGGAACTCAAAATACGAATTTGCATATTATGACGTCAGCATATTTATGGAAAATCGATTGTATCTCTGTAAATATTGACCGATTTTCTTCCAAATTTCGATGTGTTGTAGCTAATGGAGCTCTCACACTCTGCCGTGTAGGCCTACCGTCCACCTGCCGGGCTATTAAAAAAAAAACAGAGTCCAGAACGTTGGGTTTTGAGCGAACTTGTCCCCGGCCGCAAAAAAAATTCATAAAGTTAATCTTTTCACCGTTTCGTTGCCATCTTCTGACCGGGCGCATACCGGGTGTTGAACGTGCTTCTACCGTCTTCACCGCCCAGATTGACTTTTGTTGAAAATTTTGGCCGTTTCCATACCGGGCCCATACCGGGTCTCGAACGTATGCACCGGGTTTGTAGCAGCCACCTACCAGTCACTTAGCGTCCCCTCACCGCTCGGAGCGTCCTGTGAGCGAGTCCCCGGACTGCTGACGTCATGACACGACTGCCATAAATACCCCGATTTGAACGGCAACGGTCAGTCCGCTCTCCATTTTTCATCACCGTTCTGTAACGGGTTATGAGCGTGTTGTGAACGTGTTCATACAGTGTGACCGTTTTCATAACGTATTCATACCGTCCTCATACCGTTCAACACCGTCCTCTTGCCGCTTACTTGCGGCCGGTGCCAGCCGGCCAAAGTTTTGAACATGCCAAAACTTTCGCCGGGTCCCACCGGGTGTAAATAAGCGCCAACGCCCTATTAACGTGTTGCCCGCTTTGATAACGAACCACCGTGTGCCCTCGCCGTTCTCCACCGTCCGCAGACATTTTCGCGCACGGTGGCACACGGTAGGCCTACACGGCAGAGTGTGAGAGTCACTTAAGACAATTCTCTACAAGCTCAGTTACCATTATGTTTTATTTTGATGACGTCATTATAGTGAAAATTACGATTTAAGTGCATATATCTGAAATTTCTTAATTTGCGTGTTTTGCCTAAGGAACGTGAATTTCGTTCACATCATGAATCTACATGACTTTGTTTTTTTAGCAGTATCTCGCTTATTTTTGCTCTATTTAGTCTCAAATTTTAGTTCACCAGCCCACCTATACTTGTTCCGAACAAGTATTACATGTCTAGTTTATTTTTCTTATTTTGAACCACTTTTTTGTTAGCAAGATAACTTGACAATGGCTCAATCAAATAATTTGAAATTTAGCACACATATGTATAGGCATATGAACAAAGCAAGGTAAGGTTTTTAACCTTGACCTTGACTGATGACGTCATCTAGGCGCCATTTTGTGAAATTTTCTGAAAATCATCTCATGATCATATCTTCATAACCAAAAGGTATTTCTCATTCATATTTATCATGATCAAGGTCAATATCAGTCCGGTCAATTTCAGGTAAAAAAACACGCGCGTGCGCGTACGTCCGCGCGTCAGTGCGCTCGCAAAATGCTCAGAATCGTCTAAATTTTTTTTTTGCATACGTTTCAGGTCATTTTAAGCATTTTATAAAAAATCGCGCGCGCGGGCATGCGCGCGCGTTTTCGCGCGTAACACCATTACACAACATAGGATCGCCATTTTTTTTTCTTTCATGATATTTCTCATATTTTTTCGAGGAATTTGATACCATGTTTATCTCTTTATGACCATTAATAACAAGATGAGCGTCAATTCAAGATAAATGTCCGTGCGCGCGAGCTCTTTTATTACATAGCATATATGGGCAAAAACATGCCTATGCACAATCCATTATAGCTCTTTGGAATGAACCTTGACCTTCAATGTTTTTTCATATTTAGATAGAGTATGAGTCGGAAATATGATTCCATGTCTCATTTGGCCATTAAGTGTATCATGACATCATCATAATGGCCTTGGAACTCAAAATACGAATTTGCATATAATGACGTCAGCATATTTATGTAACATTGATTGTATCTCTGTAAATATTGATCGATTTTCTTCCAAATTTCGATATGATGTAGCTAACACTATTCTCTACAAGCTCAGTCAACACCATTTTTCATTTTGATCACTTCATCATAGTGAAAATTACTATTAAAGGGCACATATCAAAAATTTCTTACGTTGCGTGTTATGCCTATGGAAGGTGAAATTCGTTTACATCATTACATCAATGACATTGTTTTTTAGCAGTATCTCGCTTATTTTTGCTCTATTTTGTCTCAAATTTTAGTTGACCAGCCCACCTATACTTGTTCCAAACAAGTATTATGTCTAGTTTAGTATATTTTTCTTGAGTTGAGAATGTTGGCAGACATCCACTGAGTGAGTACTGTGTGTGTGTGTGTGTGGGGGGGGGGGGTGGGTGGGTGGGTGGGTGGGTGAGTATGTGTGTGAGTGGGTGAGTATGTTTGTGTGATAGAGGGTGAGTATGTCTGTGTGATGGAGGGGGCAGGGAGGGGGCAGGATGGTTTCAGTTAAATTACCTCCAGATTTGTTTATTTTTAGTAATATATAAGTAAATAACATTTACAATTGACATATTATGTTTAAGTACTTATACGTTTACTTTGTTGCTAAGTTATATTATACTGCAAATAAGTTTGTGTTTAATTATGTTTATGTAAAAGCATCAATATTGAACACTTTATTTTATTCAATTGTATGTCATGGTTTGTATTACACATCTGGAGAAATAAAACAAAATTGTTAAAAAAAAAAAAAAAAAAGTGTGTGTGTTGAGGGGGGGGGGGTAGGGACTACTCCATTGTATGACACTTTTAAAAACAACAACATGGTAACCATGGTACTCTATGGTACCCGTGGTACTCGTTTCTTACCACGGTACTACCAGGCAAGAACCATGGTATTACCATGGTTATAAAAACAAGGAGCATGGTAACCATGGTTCTTCCGAATTTGTACATGGTACATTGTACATTGCGGTACATGGCAGTTGTATTGTTCAATTCCATGTTTGTATGGATCTAACCATGGTTCAGTACCATTGCTGTGTGGTATTAGCATGTACTTTTCTGCTTTGGTCGCAATTAATTCAAATATCCACCATTGGAAAACAAATATTGATGTAATTCCATAGTCCATTAGTTTTCTAAGGTATTATTTGAATTGAAAAGCTGAAAAGTACAGATAGAAATCTGATTTAAATTTATTATATCAAAAAGTAAGCATTAATGTAGTTACGACGTATCCAATTATTATTAGGGGAAAACTCTCAACTTTCATTTGGCTATTATCGATGGTGTGTACATTTACAGATTGTGCAACAGCTTGAATTATCGAAAAGAAGGTCTGCACTAGTCAAGCCAGGCGCGGATCCAGGATTTTTTAGGGGGGGGGGGGCCCAAATTTGAAATTATGCGAGCCAAATATTGGTACGTAATGGTGACCAACAGTGACATATAATGCGGGGGGGGGGGGTCGGTGCAGGGAGGGGCGAGTTTCCCCTTCCCTCCTCCGCGAAACGCGGAAGCTTTGACGTTTCATTAAATTATTAGAGAAAGAAGACGATTCGTTGTACCGTTCTCGAAAATAATTCTCGTCCGAATTTAGTTTTTCCTCTCTCGCGCGAAGCGCGGAAAATTTTACGATGTATTAGATTATAAAAGAAAGAAGACGAATCGTTGTAGAGTTCTCGACTCTTAATCCTCCTCTGAATTCAGGTTCCCCCCTCCCGCGCGAAGCGCAGAAGCTTTTAAGTTTCCTTAAATCATTAGAGAAAGTAGACGATTCGTTGAACCGTTTTCGAAAATAATCCTCGTCTGAATTTTGATTCCCCCCCCCTCCCCTTTTACGTTTCATTAAATCATTAGAGAAACAAGATGATTCGTTGTACAGTTTTCGCCTCTGAATTCAGGTTCCCCTCCCGCGCGAAGCGCGGAAGCTTTGACGTTTCATAAGATGATGAGAGAATGAAGATGATTCGTTGTAGCGTTCTCGAAAATATTCCTCGTCGGAATTTAGTTCCCCCTCCATCCCGCGCGAATCGCGGAAGCTTTTACGTTTCATATAATCATAAAAAAATTCGTATTACCGTTCTCGCCTCTGAATACTTGTCTGAATTCAGGCTCACCCCTACCGCGCGAAGCACGGAAGCTTTGACGTTTCATAAGAATATGAGAGAAAGAAGACGAATCGCTGTACCGTTCTCGAAAATAATCCTCCTCTGAATTTTTATTCTCCCAAACCCTTCCCGCGCGAAGCGCGGAAGCTTTTACGTTTCATTAAATCATTAGAGAAACAAGACGATTCGTTGTACAGTTTTCGCCTCTGAATCCTCGTCTGAATTCAGGTTCCCCCCTATCGCGTGAAGCGCGGAAGCTTTGACGTTTCATAAGATGATGAGAGAAAGAAGATGATTCGTTGTACCGTTCTCGATTCTTAATCCTTGTCTGAATTCAGTCCCCCACCCCTCTCCTCCTACGCGAAGCTTTGACGTTTCATTAAATTATTAGAGAAAGAAGACGCATCGCTGTACCGTTCTCGAAAATAATCCTCCTCTGAATTTTTATTCTCCCAAACCCTTCCCGCGCGAAGCGCGGAAACTTTTACGTTTCATTAAATCATTAGAGAAACAAGACGATTCGTTGTAAAGTTTTCGCCTCTGAATCCTCGTCTGAATTCAGGTTCCCCCCTATCGCGTGAAGCGCGGAAGCTTTGACGTTTCATAAGATGATGAGAGAAAGAAGATGATTCGTTGTACCGTTCTCGATTCTTAATCCTTGTCTGAATTCAGTCCCCCACCCCTCTCCTCCTACGCGAAGCTTTGACGTTTCATTAAATTATTAGAGAAAGAAGACGCATCGCTGTACCGTTCTCGAAAATAATCCTCCTCTGAATTTTTATTCTCCCAAACCCTTCCCGCGCGAAGCGCGGAAGCTTTTACGTTTCATTAAATCATTAGAGAAACAAGACGATTCGTTGTACAGTTTTCGCCTCTGAATCCTCGTCTGAATTCAGGTTCCCCCCTATCGCGTGAAGCGCGGAAGCTTTGACGTTTCATAAGATGATGAGAGAAAGAAGATGATTCGTTGTACCGTTCTCGATTCTTAATCCTTGTCTGAATTCAGTCCCCCACCCCTCCCCTCCTACGCGAAGCTTTGACGTTTCATTAAATTATTAGAGAAAGAAGACGATGAGTTGTACCGTGTTCTATACTCTTAAGATGTTCTTTGTCTGCTCCTTTTTCTTCCTACGTCCCTTCCGATTTGTTGTACAGTTTTCGCCTTTGAATCCTCGTCTAAATTCAGGTTCCCCCTCCCGCGCGAAGCGCGGAAGCTTTGACGTTTCATAAGATATGATGAGAGAATGAAGATGATTCGTTGTAGCGTTCTCGAAAATATTCCTCGTCGGAATTTAGTTCCCCCTCCATCCCGCGCGAATCGCGGAAACTTTTACGTTTCATTAAATCATTAAAAATTCGTATTACCGTTCTCGCCTCTGAATACTTGTCTGAATTCAGGTTCACCCCTACCGCGCGAAGCGCGGAAGCTTTGACGTTTCATAAGAATATGAGAAAAAGAAGACGAATCGCTTTACCGTTCTCGAAAATAATCCTCCTCTGAATTTTTATTCTCCCCACCCCTTCCCGCGCGAAGCGCGGAAGATTTTACGTTTCATTAAATCATTAGAGAAACAAGACGATTCGTTGTACAGTTTTCGCCTCTGAATCCTCGTCTGAATTCAGGTTTCCCCCTATCGCGTGAAGCGCGGAAGCTTTGACGTTTCATAAGATGATGAGAGAAAGAAGATGATTCGTTGTACCGTTCTCGATTTTTAATCCTTGTCTAAATTCAGTCCCCCACCCCTCCCCTCCTACGCGAAGCTTTGACGTTTCATTAAATTATTAGAGAAAGAAGACGATGCGTTGTACCGTGTTCTATACTCTTAAGATGTTCTTTTTCTTCCTACGTCCTCTTCCGATTTGGGGGGACCGCCCCCCTCCCTGGCTTCTCGCGAGGGTCAGTGCAAGGGTCATAGTGGCAGATAAACACATTTTGATACCTTGTCCGACCCCGCAAGCTCAGGAGTTTTAGGCGTTTAATTGAGGTCAGATGAGCATTTTTTTTATACCTTATTATTTTGTGACACTGGCAGGTCACTATTTGGCGTGGGGTCCAGGGGGCGGAGCCCCCCCAAAAAAAAAATCAGGGGTTTTAGGCATTAAATTACCGTCAGATGAGCATAATTTTGATGCCTCATTATTTTTTAACACTGGCTGTTAACTATTCTTTCTTTCTTGCTCTCATTCTATTTTATTTCTCTTTTATATACTTTTTCAAAAAAAGTGGGGGGGGGGGGGGGGGGAGCTCGAGGCTCCCGATCCCCGCCGTTCCTCGGGCCCTGACATGTAGGAATCTCAAAAATCATATTTCCTGCCTGGCTGTAAATTTAGGAATTTGTCATTTCCAACAAACACATAAAAACGTATAATTTACAAAAAAAATGAGGAAAAATCTCGGAAATTATGTCATTTCAGCGTTATTTGTAATCCACCGTTGTGAAATTAGAAATAAACCACGTTTGAATTTGATTTCCCCCAAGCCCCCCCTCCCCCAGTATCTCCTCTTTTCCTTTTTTCCTTACCTTTCCTTCATTTTCTATTATTTGTTTATTGGGGGGAGGGGGGCAAGGCCCTTGCGGCCCCCCGATCTCCTTCTTCCCCCTTTTCTTTTCTTCTTCCTCTTCTTTCTTTCCCTTTCTCTCCTCTTTCCCTTTCCCTTCTTTTTCTTTCTTCTCTCTCCTTTTTTTTTTTTTTTTTGCGGGGGGGGGGGGCCAAGGCCCGCTCGGCCCCCCTGGATCCGCGCCTGAGTCAAGCCTAAATACCTATAAACCCCAAACCCACTCAGCACACACAGGTATACACCTGACTCAGTATACACACAACAAACAAGCCCTTAATTGCCGTTGTGTATATCCCCCCCCCCCCATTATCTGAATGGCCGTGTGTGTGTGCCAAAGGGTCGATGTATACGTGTATTCAATGCAGTGATAGTGATAGTGGTGGTTATTTTACCTGACAGCTAAGAAAGCAATAAATGCTTGTTAGTAAGCAACCAGAAGACCGACGGCTTAAGGTCTCCGAGGGAGCTGGTAATGAGGATTAATGCCTTACCACAGGGCACTAGCGCATCGACTTGCTTTCGAACTCGGGTCAATTGATAACGAGACCACTGCTCTACCGACTAAGCTATCGCGCCTCTAAATCAAGTTGACAGCAGTGGTAGCTGTCAACTGTATACAGCTTGTGCGTGCACTATTCACAATGCAGCTTTGCCTCGACAGGAGCTTCTTGATGTTTTAGATCTGCAAAATCATGCTGAATACGAATCATCTACTTTATTTACAATATGTTCATAGATCTAGTTGATGTCTAAATAGTCATTTATGACATTGTCGACTGGGAGTTGAAACACTTTCCGACAAGATAACTAAAACTGTACATGATTCCATGTATACGTAACTTGATGTAGGATCTTGATGGGTTTATAGGGCATATCATTCAAAGCAAAGTTTGTCCATTTACATACACATTAACTCTGCTGTGAGTAGTGTCATTGATCGCATAATTAAATGTTTTATTCTTTTTAGAAAATAAATGAAATACTGCAAATGAACCCAGCAAATTTACAATTTAAGCTAATCGATGTCATGTCTACTTATGTGACTTTGTGATTTCATGTTAACAGTTGTTGATATGCATATTTGTTTTTGTTATAGATTCTAATTCAAAATTTGAATTTATATAATCACACTGCTTGCCAACAACTTTATCACTGTAATCAATGTTTTCATTATCAAAAAGTAATTCTGTTTTTCCGAGAAAATATTTTTGAGTAATCACACTTATAAAATAAATGATAATGATTTTCTGCGCATTTGCACTTCAAACAACAATCATGATCATAATTTTTGAAAAGATGTAGAACTTTTTCACATTCAATTATCTTATCGAGTAATTTGAAATTAAACCAATTTTTAATCATATTTCTTTGACGTAGTTTATGCCAAATTCTTTTTCCAGATACTCGCCAAGGATAACTTTTTTCCAAAAAAAATATTCACCATTAAACATCACATAAAGACAAATAAATAGAAATAGCTGCGGTATTGATTCATATCTGAACGAGCCTTTAGGCTATAACATTTTAACCGTATGCGATCTACATTTTAAAGCAGCTTTTAAGCACGATAGGAAAGAATAATACATAGTCACGTGGAACCCCATAGCCAAATTTAAGTGTCACACGATAGCAACTATCTTCAAAGAAAAAAAAAATCAGCAATCAATTTCAATACCCTATCGTAATCCTACTTAAATCATGTTCGGATTACGTGATAGTCATATCAATGTCCGCATACTTCTGGCTGTGATAGACAAGGCTATTGAAATAAGTCCTTACGTTGAGTTATACATTCGCAATTGTAATATGTCTGCATTAAAAAAATTGTACAACAAATCTGGTAGTACAAGAAGAAAAATTAGCCAACGATATATACAAGATGCATTATTATCAATATGATTATCATCATTACTAAATTCAATTATTCCATTTCTATTTTTTCTACATAAGTAATGAACTAAAATTCCTTTTCGACCAAGGGCTATCGGTCTCGTGGCTGTCGTAGGCCATCGGTCTCGCAAGCTTTCAGATAAACCTTTCAGTAGGCCCACGAGACCGATATTTTGGTCGAGACGGAGTTCGGTCTCTTGGCTCATAACCGACCCCGGGCTCTATCGATAAAGTATATCCGCTATCAAAGCTTTTGCCCCTGAGGCACTCAAAGCAGCTTCTAGTTCTGAGCAAGGACCACAGGTCCTGTTCTTCCAGTCCATGAGGATTTCCATCATGGCCTTCCGGTAGTCCTTGCATTGTTTCGTCAGGATGTTGTTGGCTTGGTTCGCCCCAACGCCTAATATTTTGCTGAAGGATTCGAAGTTTGCATTAGGAAATTCCTGCGAGATCTTGTCTAGTTGCTCCTGGGAGACGTTTTTGTTGATTCTTGTTCCTCTGCCCCGATTATTTGAAGAAAGAAGAAAAGGATACTAGTTTAAATGAAGAAGGGCAGAAAGACAACAAGCGAATAAGGCAATGAGGAAGAAGCGAATTATTAAGGATAGAGAAAGCACTATTCACCATTTAACATTTTAAATAAATACGTAGCCAAATCTGGTAAATGGAAACTTGTGTACTGTTTCTAGAATTGTTTTCATGATTTTAAAACACTTTTCAATAGGGGAGTCAAACTAATGAAGGAATTAAAAAAAAAAAATGGTGAAACGGTATGAAAGGAAAAACAAAACAAAACAAAGTAAACGAAAAAAAACATATCTTTGTCTGAATCGTAAAAGTAGCTATAGCTATTCCTTTCGGAAATAAGGAGAATCTTAGGTGTATTCATAATACTAATTGAGTACCTTGTTCATACATACCTTATTCCAGGTTCTGCCTGGTTCGCAGCGCTGTTACCCTCTCCCGAAAGTTGTGCCGACTTATCTGCTCAAAATTAAGAAGATGAGAATAATAACTCTTCAAGGTACAACAAAATACACATATTTCATCCTAGCGCATAGATCCTGGGTATTACTAAATAAGCCAGTTTACGGTTGCAGTCTGAGCATGAGCAGATAATGGTCATTTGTACCAAAAAGGTAAAACTCACAGAGATGAATACTGGATATGCGCTCATGAAAGTAATGTAACATTATTCATTTATGCACCAACGGTACATTCTAAGATACGCAGGTGGAAGTATTCTTTTCAAGAGGGCAAACAAAAGGTTTTCACGAAGCACATCTAGGACTTTCGCAGTTATTATTCTAAGATGCTCAAAGTGGAACTTCTCCATGTGTAAAAGATCTGTGGATATTTGGGGTCATTTGTACCATGTGCTATCTGTAAACTCCCTTATAGGCCAACGAGAATGTAAAGTTCGAATAGACCAGTTGGCAGTTCGTACTAAAGCACATAGTTTATGAGCACAAATATCCACATATATTACACGTGGTGAATTCCTAGTTCATGCATTTAGAGTAATAACTGTCAAAGTCATGAATGTGCTTGATCAGTAATCAATAATCAACAATCCTTGAATCATCAATAATGAACACCTTTTGCAGGTGAAAAATACATTACTGTTAAAAATGTATTACAAGCGAGTACCGTATAATCTCGTTCATTATCATGTACAACTTTCTTTAGCCCCCCCCCCTCCCTCATCGACTCCATCCTGTGATACTAACCCGCTGGTGCCGAGACGTTATTTGTGTTTGATGTCTCTTTTACGTCCAGCCTTACTCTGAGTTTGACTCCAACTTCTTCCTCAAGTTCTGGAGTAACGAGGATTTTTGTCAAGCCTCGTGAGAGTGTGCCGTCTGTACAGGCTTGAAGAAAGGCATCATGATCAGGTCCGAGTTTGACACGAACAAAGAAGTACACCGAGTCAAACCGAACCTTAGTGAGAAAAGCGTGACCTTGCTGCTCGAACAGGGATACTAATTCGAGGCACATTTGCTGGTTATTTTCCCATTTTCCTGGGTTGTGACAACTTGAAAGCACTTTTTCAAGGTGCTGCAGATCTCTGGGATCAGCATCAATAGCACCAGCCTCATCTTCTCCTGTTGTCACGGGTTCATTTACGGGCTCAATGTTAGTATCCACTTCCATCTCTGAAACAGATATGATTCTTTCATTATGAACTCGTAGTTAGCTTTAAATATAATGGGCAACAGTTTTAAACTTGTTTTGGAGCTTCATTAAGAACTTGGATAAGAATTATTATTGATTATTAAGAATGACTAAAACTCTAAATCGTTATCATTTCGTATTCTTTTAACCTTAGGATCGTAATTAATTTTCAAGAGATAAACATTTCTCATAATGAGCCATTTCTGGATACGTATCAACCAATGAATGTCTCCAAAACATGACTTTTTATCATCATTAGTTTTTGTTTAAAAAAAAAGACGAAAATGCTTTTATATCTTCTTGATATTATTATTATAAAATCAATTATATTAAGCTTATTAAACAAGATAAATTCACAATGAATTTCAATCTTCATCTGACAGAACGATGCTAAACATGAATTCACCCTTGTAACTGGTAGATCCATCATATTCCTCTTGATCCTGGACGCTTTCCAATACATGATGATGAATGTCTCCAACGTGGACTGTGTCTACATTCCCAACATGGAGTGTGTCAACGTGTCTCACAGTTAAGGTCTTTGACTCCTCGTCAAACACAAAATTCGGCGATACTTCTGCTAAATTAAATTTAAAGTAGTAAGATGAACCATTGTAACAATATTTTTTTAATCGCCTTTGTACAGTGCGTCCCAGAAAAAACGAAACCGAGAATTATCGATGTTTTATCATAACTTAATCACATTTATAATTAATAAATGACACATATTTGGAAAGCTTAGATCCTCCTTGTTCATTTGATGCAACTCATTATGATGCATATTTCACGCATGAGTGATTAAAATCAATTTGAAGAGAGGAAACCGAAAATTCGTTTGGCGGGTGGTATCTGAATTTCAAAGAGAAAATCATATTTCTAGAAAGTTGGGTTTCTGCCCTTTCATATGACACCTCAATCAGGAAAAATGAGCAAGAAATGACAAAGTTCTGTTTGTTTAAAGAAGCCCTTACATTTTCATAATTTTAGCAAACAAATTCGTTTTCACTGGCTGCCTGTCGTAGCAAAAAGCAGAATTGACAAAAGACTTAACTCCGTTTCGTTGACAATTAGCCATGGCTAATTGTCAACGAAACGGAGTTAAATCTTTTGTTAATTTTGTTTGTTGATGTCTAATATGTCTAATACTCAGGGACATAAATATAAAAATAATGGATGGTAAGAAATTAACCTTTTTCGCTATTTGCTATTATAAATATAAATCAACATACCTGAACCTGCAACACTACTGTCTGCCATGTCTCAGAAGTTATGCAAATGATATGCCTTGTCTTTGCCAGACAGAAATCGAAACGTTATATTGTATACGCAGTGACACATAGTTTACACAATGATATGGCGATGGCATTTTCATAAAGAAAGCAAATATCAAAATAGATATGAACAAAGTCCCATTCAACCACGCGAAGATACAGTGATCTGCCAACGGGGACGGTGGGGGAGGGGCGTTGCTCCGTGTATGGAGGTATTAAGGGTAGGGGGTATGAGCAGTGGCATAGCCCGACTCCAAAGATAAAGGGAGCGCTGGAACGATGGGGGTGCACTGGTCTTACTCGGAGATGAAATCTGAATTAATAAGGGCATGGCTTAGGGGAAGGTGCCGTGGTGAAACACGAATCATAACAGACCTGTTTCGTTCTTTTCCCCCCTTCTCCCTTGTCATTTCTCTTTTGTTTATCGCGTATCTTCACTCTAAAAAATCAAGTGCTAATTTTAGCACCTCAAGATTTTGAGGCAGCACCTGTAAGGGCACGCATAGGGACTGCCCAAATTGTGCTAAAGTAGAACCAATCCAATTGCCACTTTAAACACTTGTGTAAGCCTTTTTACACGTCTGGTGCTATTAGACGCATGCAGCTCGCAAAAACACATTTCTAGTGCATTAAATAACCCATTTCAGAGCCATATTTTTCCCTCCACAGGGATTTTATTGATTTTTATTTGTAACAAATTAAAAAATATATATATATATAAAAGGTAATTAACACTTATAACATAAACAAAACTGACTACTCAAGATACAAGTATTGTTCAACTGTTGGTTGACAGAAAACTAACAAATTTTTTAATAATGTAATTCTGATATTCATGGAAAGAATAACAAATACAGAAAAAACTTTCTTTATGTAAACAAATTCCTGAATTGAAACCATTTTTTGATAATGTAATTCTGATATTCATGGAAAGAATAACAAATACAGAAAAAAAATTATTTTACGTAAACAAATTCCTGAATTGAAACCATTTTCTCGTGAATTTGTTATTTCTACAATTCGAATCTGCAATTATTTATAATCGCAACTCTTATATTATCAAAGTCGGACAATTGTTACTTCATTTTAGAAGTATACACCATCTGTCGCACCACAATCAGTATACAATTGAGTGCATAACTATTTGAACGTCTTAAACCCCAACAATTATCTTGTAACGAAAATATTAATTCGTTTCCGGTTCCAGTATATATCCAGTGCTCCAACCTATCCCGAATATGTTTAACATGCGTAAAATCACATAGCAGATGTATAACTGTTTTAATCTGTTCATTACAAAATGTACATTCTTTTATTGGGACTAAATTAATTTAAAACATATTTTACACAGTAGATCGTTCGTATATTATATGCGTTGCAAAACCTTAAACTGAAACCATCGTCAGCCCTCATCAATGGTACAATCAAACCCAATGGAACAATATGTTTTCCAACTCTTGTCATTCTGGTCGGAAACGCATTTCCAATTAAGAAACTTTTACATCCTCCTTTTCTTCTCTTTAATAAAATTGCATAGATATGTGAAGATCATTTAATACGTCTCATGACAAATGCCATTGTATCTGGGAAAAGGGATTTGTGGCACCTTGTTAAAAATAGTATAATTGTGAACCCTTGTCTAATTGCATCGCATAATCCACGATAAAAAAATAATAATTATTTGAATATGATACTTTTCTAGGAAATATTCCAGAGAGCAAAAAGAGTCACCATTTGTCTCTAAAATATCATTGACAAAACCAACTCCCTGACATAAAGCCTTTCTGATTTTCATGTATATGAAAAGGAAGTACGTTCTTCAATCTGTTTACTACACAAGCAGAACCTAATTTAAACCATGTTCAATACAAATATGGATCTACAATTTTTCAAATAATGTCTTTCTTTATTTCCTTTGGGAATTAAAGAGATTAATCCCAACTTAGGCCTATGTGTATAGGATATTCCGGATAAATATGCAGAGTTCAAATACCTCACAAAAAATAAGTGTAATTCTTTGTAAAAATGTTTGAAAAATTCGACGGTGTATCCATCTAGACCAGGTGATGTTTTATTTGTTCATATTTATATATCTCTGATGAACCTCTTCAAAGGAGAGTTCTCCTTCGAGCTTCTGTGACATTGAAGTGGTTAATTTACTTATTTCTGAATCATTTAATATTGTACTTAAGTCTACATCAACAACAAGATTACTTCCTAATATTTAGAATAGAATAATTTTTTTTTTTTTATATAGTATCCTGCGATGTTATCTCCTTGTTTTCAGTAGTGACCAATTTGCATATACGTTTATTCACAGCATTTCTTTTTTCTAAATTCAAACAACATTTTGATGCTTCCCGCCATATTCCATCCATTTCATTTAAGATCTCAGATTTATTCCTTCCATTTTTTTTCTTTTCATAACGATTCTAACTGAACTTTCTTCTCACTTAATATAACTAAAACTCTATTTTTGTACGTTTTAGATATCAATGTCTTCTCCAAATCTATCTTTGACTTTTTAAATCACATTCTAAATTACCAATCTTTTCTTTTTTCTGGCTGCGTATAAAATTGTTTCACCTCTGAGTATGATCAGCAACGTATCAAAATAAGGACATTAAGCAGGGTCGAATACAAAGTCATTAATAATAATGCAAATAATTTCGAGACTAATACTCACATGAGACTTGATCCCCTCCCTCAACCTAATTCATCATTCAATAACAATGAAAATATTAAAAATATAGTCTCAACGTCGCCTCTCCATAAAGCTTTATGTACATTTTTACTCATAAACAAATAAAGAAGGCACTTGTAAAAAGACAATTATACCATACATATATATATATATATATGGACAAGCTAAATCGAAAAGGCCGAAGGGTGAAATCTTCTACAGATAAAAAAAAATAACAAATATAAACAATCATGCCAATTATAACAGTTAGGTACACAAGCAACAACAGAAGAACATGCTGATGAAATAATAAATGTTTAAAAAAAGATAAAAGATTTAAATACGATGTTATACATAATACATAAAAGTTAACATTAGGTGTAGGCATAAAAAGGAACAAGATGCAATTGATAATCACAAATCATACATGTACATTGGGATTAAAGGAAGACTTATATAATAATGTGCAGCCATACAACAACAAAAATAAAAACAATAATAATGCAGAAATATAAATTTAAAAAAAAACTATAGAATTATACAAAGAAATTGAGAGTTATCACATTTCGGTGTCAGTAAATAACTCAAGTCTTTCAAGGAAAGCCATTTAGTAGTAATGTAAAGAAATAGCATCGGATTACATATGATGTCTAATCGATTCATTGCCACACGCAAGATATTTAATTAGTTTCAATATTAAAGATAACGGATTTTTTGTTTGTTCAGGAGTTTAATCTAGGATAGTTCAGAAAGGAAGAAGAAGAGTAATAACTATTATGTATTAACTATATTATGTTTCAATCATAATCATACTTGAATATGATAATTGACATGTACAAAGGACATAATTTTGGGGATAAACATTTTCCATCTACATGTAAAGCAATACCAATGACAGATATGGTTATTCAATTTTAGAAGAACAAAGGGGGAAAAGGGAAAAATGGCGAACTATTCAAACTGAAATGCAAAAAAAAAAAAGCACGTGAGGGTTTAAACCTACTAATGCGGATCAAATATACAATGTTAATAACACTGGGCATGCTCGGATTATAATGTTGTTACATAATATAGAAGGCATCTTTGGAAAGTTATAGGTTTAGGAATGAAATACTTAGACATGATGGCATTAAACATTCAACTGGATACAGAATTTAACTAACAGAGGGGGAGACTACTTTAGAAAAAAAAATGTACACCAGTTTATCTTGGTTTCAAAACCAGGGATCTCCAGGTTATAGGACCAATGCTCTACCACTAAGCCATTGCTCTTCCACGATGGTGTAAACATTATTTGATGTCCACGAAATCCAGTTAAAATAAGTAAAAATACACGAGCACATAAATGTACAACCAAGGGTGCTACCATATCAGATCCTGAATTGGTCATACTATCAAATGTAATATTTGACATGATTATGCCGAACATTCTCTTTATGTTTTGGTAATGTAAGTGAGCGATTTAGTTATAAGGCAGCCCGTGAAAGGCAATTGTGAACTAAGCAGATGGGAATCTGGGATACTCGACTAGCATGATTTCTTCAGCAAGTTCGAAAAATCCGGCCCTGAATATTTCATCATTCTTAAGTCTTCGAGAGGTGAACTTGTCTTTGGTCAAGTTGCTTAATGTTGTCCGCGGGCCCTTTACGGGCTTTCTACGGCCTGACGGTCAGATAAAAACGCCGGGAGATTTGGGAGCAGCCAACTTAAGCCTCGGTCACAAATGCCATTACGAACTGCTACGAACGCCGTACGAACGATTTTCAGACAATGGAAATTCGGGAAGACAATGGAAAAACAGGGAGATTCGTACGAAATTATCGTTCGTACGAACCTTTGTGACCGTAGCATAAGCACCACGGGGCCCGTACGGCTTAAAAAACTGTCCCGGTGCCCGTAGGAACTTTATGGCAACCGGCCGGACACCGGCCGAAAATTCCCAAAATGGCTGTTTTTACTCGCCGTATGGGCCCCGGAGTCTATATGTGAAAGCCCCATTACCAAGCGCAAAAGTGCTTTCCTTCAATGATTATACAACCAGCATATTAAAATCAGAATGGTGTAGGCTCATTGATACCAGTGGCGGACCTAGGAGGGTGTCTAATCGCTCACCGTCCTCCCAATTTTTAAAAATCTAGATTAAAAGGGAAAAGAGAGAGAAAAGAAGGTAAAAGAGACTTGAGAGGAAAAAGAGAGAGAAACAAAATTATAAAACAATAGCCTGAAATAATTGGGGTTGTGTTATATTACTAAGAGAAAAGTACAATTTCTATCGCTCTTGATGGCCATCCCGAAGGTTCTAATTGCTACTAAGCCGACCGGCTCCGCTCATGGGCCCCACCCGAAACAGCCTTTTCATTTTCGTCAAATCATTCGTAGAAGTGCTTTAGCGAAAGAGACATTATCGTAATGTTATGTTACCTTATAAGGGAAACTTATTGTCATGACTGAAAAAATTGACAGGAATTGAAATAAAATTTGATTTGTGAAAGTGATCTTTAAAATTTAATCTGTGCCCTGCGCCTTACGCTTAATGCATCAGTTCTTGAAAGTAAAACAAATTACCAATATACATGATGAAATAGGAATAGCATACACCTTGAGTAGGAATTTTGTTAAGTCTCCAGCATGCACATATAACCGCGCTAACGAAGTGCCAGAATCGATCACTAATCGGGCGCAGGGGTAGCCTTTAGTCAAGGCACTCGTGCTGTTATTTCCCTAAACGCGACTGAATACATAGACTAATCGCACGACGACTGCTGTAAAGCCACACTGCGTTAGTCTATTTTCAGACCCTGCTCAGCAGACAGGCAGCGCGCGAGGCCTTGTCCAAAGGCTAGCGCAGGGGAGAAAAGGCTTGGAGGGGCTCGCGCTTCCGCGTGCACACCAAATTCGCCCCACCCCCTCCGCCCCTTGTTGGAAAATCCTAGATCCGCTGGTGGTGACGATGAAAGACACATTTAGCAACAGCGTATGTACATGATGTTCAGTGTACAAATTGGACGATTTTTTAATAGATGGCATATTATATTCTTATAAAAGTGTTTTAATAAAAAAGAAAACAAATCAAATTGTTCTGTCTAAAATGGAAAAATTGAAGAGAAATTAATTTCAACTCTTCAACTCTGTCATGATACAAGAAATAACTTACCTTCTGTGTTTCCCTCTGAAGGTGCTGGAGATTGCTGATTGATTACCGTATAGTAGTGCCCTGCATGGAAAATGATATTGGAAAATACATATATCATCACATGAAACAAGTGTGACCGAATTAAAATGACAGTTCGTCGGCCGGGTGGCAGAATGACGTTAGCGTGAAAGCAACTCTAAAACTTCTTTTCGAAATATTCGCATTTAAAGACCGTCACCACTACTGGGCAAGAGGGGATTAGACCACACAGCGAGCCAGCGAGGTCGCTGTGACAGGTGGCTATCTCATTAACTCAGCTCTCATTTAACATAAGAAAAAGAGGATCATGGGGGACCAACAGGCACCGATTGGGGAAGTTTTCTATATAGAGGGAGCAAGTAGCTACAAGTATGGCAGTGTGCCTTTAAAGATTTGTTTTATATTTAAACTGCTTGCCGCCCCTAAAATTGGTTTAAGTTTAATACATTAAAGACTAATAGAAATGTTGTAGTAGAAGACGGCCACAAATTTGTTCTCGGAAATAAGTCAGTTTTATAAAAGTTTGAGGCGATTTAGTGCTAACGCTCTTCTGCTCAAAGTTTATTATTGACCTGAAATTTGAGCTAACGCCCTTCTGCCAGCCAGGCGACGAGTTATTTAGAAACAAATCTACACCATTAGTGATTCAGATCGCTTTTCGCCTCCCAGGCACAGGTGACGCCAAACACTTAATAATATAAAAACACTAAATGTACAATTGTTTTGCCTTGTCCGGTTTTATACAGCATGACAGCACTTCAAGAAATTTCTTTTTGATGTATCCAATTTTATAGCATTGTTATTTTAGTAATCGTAGAAGTTTATGTACTTTATTTTTCGTGTTGGTATTTTGATAAACAAATTAGGCTTAAATCTATTTATATTACCCCATAACATTTCAAAATGATATTTTCTTTCAAGTTTTTTTCGTTTCAGATTCTATTCCGTGATGATCAAAAGCTCACCAAATACAAATTCAACGCCATAATACATGACATTAAACAAAAAATAGGAAAATATGGCTCCATAATTTTTTTAAATAAATCCGTACATTTTGCACTGTGAGCTATTTTCTTTTTTGTTTGCAATATTGATGAAAACAAGAGTACATAACTCATCCCATGCAGTTATGACGAGCCATATATAAACATACCTTGATTCCTCTGGTACCAAATTATGATGGCAACACAACCAGAAATCCCAGCCAATATAAGAATGACAACTGGTACAACTGCAAATAGATTAAAGTATATCATCAGCGCATAATGTATTTGTAAAGTCTATATCGGAAGAGAAATCTATTGTCGCGAAATTTAAAAAAAAAATTATCGTGTAATTTTTATTTCAATTACTTTTTCTGGTATTTGACACAATTGTTGAAATAATGAAATGGAAGAATATACATGTTCTCACCAACTTTAGCTACATTTCCATCTGTCTTGTCAATTGTAGCTACGGTAGTTTGGTTGGTTGGTTGGTTCGCTACAGTTTCAAAGCGATATCGAGTTACCATCGGAAGTGTGGATCCAGTAGGCATGGGGGAAGGGGTTTCTGGTAGGTTAACTAAAACTGTTGTTGTTTTCTGCTCTTGCAATCCGGGAATATCGGACGCGATACAAATGTAGCTGCTTTCACTGGCTGTAGCGATGGCGTATATGGTTTTGTTTTTCGTCCCGTCAACATTTGTTACTTCAGTCGTGTCTTTCGTGTGAAGACTTACGGATTCATGTAGAAAGTAAAGATCGATATCTGGATAGTAACCTGAAGCAGTGCAGCTTATCTTCACTGAATGGTTCGTTGAAATAGTACAGGTGGTTTTAATGTCGTTTCGAGAGATCGTTTGACATTCATTGATGATTGGGAAGGGTTCCATTGGAGGAGCTATAATATAACAAGAAACAATGTTCCCAATAAATTATTTGTCTGTGAACGAGGAAATACAATCATGAAATATTTCCTAAAGAAATATTCACAGCAATTGTTAACGTGATTTGTCTCACTTCGCATACAAGGAATTTGATAACATAAAAGGAGGGCTTTCTGAGCCCCATTTTTCTCTCTATTGTTTCTTTTCTTTTTTAATGATCTTAGAAAGGATTGGACTATATCAGATTAGACAGAGCTTCTATAATGTAATAAAACTTGAAATAAACATGCGAGGGATTGTAGCGATGACGCAAAGTAATATGTTTTACAATGATAAATGTAGGATTCAATAAAAGGGGTGGTCGAGTTTGGTCTTGTACTGGATCTGCCTATGGTCATGTATCGAGCCTGAATGATCACTATTTTTATGACTTGGAAAATTATATTCTAGAAAAGTAAGTCTAAATCTCGGCGCACACTACACAATCTGACTATGATCCAATTCTGGATGAATTTGCAATATCATTTGATGAGACCTGTTAAATCTCGATGGTCCAGGATTTTAATATCAACATAATCCAATTAAACTGAATATCAAGAATTTTACGTTTCCTCGGAGGAAAACAAAGCTAAATCGGCTCAGAACCGCAGTGACGCCAGACCAGAAAACAAAATTGGCTACGTATTTACGCTGATTTGGCTTTTATTCCGACTAGAAGAGTTAAATGCACAACAATTTCGGTTGTTTAAATTCTCATCATTATTTAGTAACCTAGTAATAAAGACGGTTATAGTTGTTGTTTAAATTTCTAATATGATATAACCGCCCTTTCTACGAAAATCGGATCGTGGGAGAATCGTGTATTGTTCGGCAGGCTTAATGCATTACTCACAAAATACACTGATGTCCGTAAAGTTGTGTATCAGTATCCCCTTACTTGATACCCTACAGATATATCGACCTTGTTCTGCTATGCTGACTTCTTTGATGATCAAAGAGTGGTCTTCATTCATCTCCATGATCTGACATGGCCGTACACCTTCACATAACCCTGTTATATCATCGGTTGGAATCCATGAGACAAGGTTTGGTGCTGATCGTGGGTCATCTCCTTTCTTCCAATAGACAGCTAAAGGTGTCCCACGAAATCGACATGTCAGTACGACACTGTCTCCCTTGCGTACTGTTTTGTGTAAATCAGTGTACACGAAACCATCTGGTACATCGCCAGAAACACCTGTATGAGGACAACAATAGTTCCCACAGATATTTTGTAATTAAAACCTCGTCTATAGATATGAAGCGGTAAACCGCGGTTTATGTTATAATGAGGAAGGTTATATAAAGCGTTACATTATCTGTATCTTATAACCTAAATATTTAATCTCTTCCTGTGATGTTCTCGTCTCATTGTATTAAAACTCCTTAAAACCTCCATGTGCTGTGGTTACAGTAGAGCGACATGGAACATACAGAATTAATTGTTGCTTCTTCTATGGTATACTCCTCAACGTCCCGTTAAGAACCAAATGAAGAGGATGAGGGGGTACGCACTGTTGCTTATTTAGTTCTTATTGCTTGAGTCTGGGTTGCGGGAAAAATTTGGTTGCTTTTAGTTTGAAGATGTCGATATCTGAGATCCTTTGAACGTCGGGGGGGGGGGGGGGGTACTGAATTCCAGTCCTTGATTGTGTGTGGAATCTAATAGTGTTTTAAACAATTGTTGCGAGTGGATTATTGAAGGAGTTTCTTGAAGTACGTCTGGTGGCTCGTGTAGCTGGACGCAAGTAGTCGGACACCAACACGGCCAAGTACCCCCAAAGGCATTGTGCAATATGCGCACCCTCGAAACTTTCCTTCAAGTCGAAAGCAGGTCCCAGCCTAACCCCACCATAATTTTTGTAGTGCAGGTAGTTTGTCTGTAGTCATTGCATACCATTCTTGCTGCCCTTCTCTGCACCTTGCCGATTTCCTGGGTATGTTCTTTACCCTTACAAAAATGTACCATGGTAACCATGGTACTTTTGTCCAAATTACCATCCACCATGGTAACCATGGTTATCATGGTTCCAAAACAATGAAATACATTGTTTAATGACCCAATGTATTTCTCAATATATTTCATTGTCAAGTTGATTTTTACTGTCAGAGTATATAATACAGTCGTCAGAGTATAGTCGTACAGTCGAGGATAGAAAGATTAGAAAGACTAAAGGTCCGAGCACTATCCCTTGGGGAACGCCAGACATTTATATAATATTGACTGGCCTTGAGGGGTATATCAGAAATATTGACCAAGCTCAGATCATATTGCCCCGAGTCGAAAGACGAGGGCAATATGGTCTTAGCGCGGTCAATATTTCTGATATCCCCCGAAAGTAAAGCCAGTCAATATTTTTATTGTTATCCAAATCATACATCTAGAGCAAATACAGACATCCACCATGACAATCTCAAGAACTGAACAAACTTTGTCAAACCAACACTGTGCATCCAGTGCTTGACAAAATTTTCGATACACTACAAACAGTGTGTATTTGGTGTGATTATTACGTCACAATAGAGTGCGCGCAAAGTGCGCAGGTTCTCGTACGCATAATATTAATAGATGCGCAATGAAAATGCGAGACCGTGGAAAATACCAAGGTATATTTTCACTCGTCTCTACACGCAAAGTCAATACGCACAGGGAGACCAAGGAAAATACCAAGAATATACCCCTCCGTTCCCACTGCTAGTGGAAACTAGGGCAATACGGTTTTGTAAATGACCCGCTCAGATGTCTGATACGGGTAATAATACCCTATATTTATCAAATGCAGTACAATATACAACTCGCTGATGACACCAATGTATTTTGTTCCAGCTCAGATCTTCGAACCCTTTTCAAGCATAATCCATACTGAATTACCAAAATTATCAAGACGATTGATTGTATGCCAATAGCTATCCCTTAATCAAAACAACTTTCATAATGGCAATAACAAATTTACCAAATATTGAGAAAAAAACTTTGGGTGGTGAATTATTGCAAAGCAAAGATGAGCAGGTCTATGTCTCTATTATATCCCCTCATAAAACCGACATTTTTTCATCAGACTAACGCACTGCATGCTGCGTATCGGTATTACTTTAAAGGTACTATGTCCCATTTGTAGGCCAAAATATGAAAAGATAAAATTCCAACGGCATTTGAAAGATAATACTATTTTAGAACTTCCATAAAATAGGTGGGGCTTGAAAATGTCTTCAAGTGGGAAAATAATGACTATTAGTTGTCAAATCGATTTAGGAGCTATAGTGCCAATAAGTAATAGTCTTGATTTTCAGACCATTTAATCCAATGGTCATACGTTTTATGCTGCGCAAAGATTCAATCAGTTTAATTTTGGCCATCACAAGAAGTGTGGGTTATTGATGTAGACAAATGCTCATGTACCCCTTACAGCTCATTTTATGTATGTTATTACCAAAGAAGAAAAAAAGCCAGTCAGTCACTCAATAGTGTCTGACAGTGAAGTCTAGCAAGCAAACGGGTTTCCTTGCATAATATGAATATTAGGACACTGCTAACGTTTAAATTTCACAGATAAGACATACATGACATATTCATAATTCTTGCAAAGTTCTACAGAATTTGAGGTTGGCTGCAAAAGGGACATAGTACCTTTAACAAAACTCGTGAAAGAGCCGCCCTCGTTTCCGTTATGTGATTTATATACGAATGCCAAGTTAACTCGCTGTATATTACTACTGACGAAATAGGACTGTGTAATTAATAGATAGATAGTGGTTTATTGGTTTCCACAATATCTCATTTAACAAAGAGTGCAACAACATAATGAAAAAGATTATTATGTACATGTACCGGTACACACTATTCAGAATATTGTCCATTAAGTTGAACTTAAGAGATATAGTGGCGGAGCCTATGGAAAAGCAAAGCTTCAGTGTTGTGGATAGGCCCCTAAACTACAAATTACATAATTAACTAAAGTAAAGTTTATAAAATACAAATACACGCTAAAACAGGGAAAGGGTGATTACATGCATCTACACGTTGCACTAAAAAGGACACCTAACAGTCTCCCTCATCCCACTAGACAAAATGACAATTCCATTTAAGAAATCCGAAAACCGTATAAGCCCTTAAATCAATTCGACACACTGGCTCATATTCCTAGAACTCCCCCCCCCCCAACTCAGTGTTATTTAGGGTACGCGTATGCATGTTCCCTCCTTTTGAAAACAACCCCTTAAGTTCGGTGTTTAAAGTCAATACGGACCGGATTTTTGTGTCCTACGAGCCGAACTTTGGTGTGTGAAAAGTACCTTTACCGGATATTTTGGGAACACGCATGCGGTCCCTCCGACCCCAGAGTGGGGGGGGGGGGGGGGGGGCTGGAACTCTCTCCCTCTTGAAATTCGAAATCTAAAGTCGACATATACTCGTTTAGTTCCACTTTTTGTCCGGATTTTGCAACCGACTCACGTACGGGTGTCATTATTGCAATTTAAGGTCAAACGAGCGGTTTATACATGTTTGCATCAACTATGTCCCTGCATTAGTATGTGGATCCCTACGGTATGAGCAGGTCCATGTCTCTGGTATTATATCCCCCCATAAAAACCGACATTTTTTTCTCCATCAGACTAACGCACTGCATGCTGCATATCGGTATTTTTGTTATATACCGTTACCGTTATGTGATTTATATACAACTGCCAAGTGACCTCGCTGTATATTATTACTGACGAAATAGGACTGTGGAATTAATAGATAGATAGTGGTTTATTGGTTTCCACAATATCTCATTTTACAAAGAGTGTAACAACATATTGAAAAATGATTATAATATACATGTACCGGTACACAATATTCAGAATATTGTCCATTAAGTTGAACTTAAGAGATATAGAGGCGGAACCTATGGAAAAGCAGAGCTTCAGTGTTGTGGATAATAATAATAATAGCGGGTTCTTGTATAGCGCTCATGTCGGTCAGATTTGACCCTTCTGGCGCTCCCGATTATTACCCTGGCTTTAGCACGGCTGCCATACGGCGCTCTAGCATTTCAAGGAATAAATTCCTACCAGGTACCCATTTACTTCACCTGGGTGGAGTGTGGCAAATGTAGATCAATGTCTTGCCAAAGGACATTAGTGCGGCGGCGGGACTCGAAGCGCGGACCTTGTGATCGACAGTCCGGCGACGTATCCACTCGACCACAACATAGGCTCCTTAACTACAAATGACATAATTAACTAAAGTAAAGTTTATAAAATACAAATACACGCTAAAACAGGGAAAGGGTAATTACATGGATACATGAACCAATACTCACAATTAAAGGTAAAGACCAGTTATGGTCATGCGATTGCATTGTGAAAGACACGTTATGGAATCGATCATAAAAGGTTGATCGTCTAGCATCTAGCATCTGTAAGGTTCTGGAATCATCAAAATGATAAGAAATTTGGCCCATTCTTCGTAAAGTTACAAGCACTATATACAGAAAGATGTATATGGGACTACCTTATATCTCTCACAGACCATGAGAGAAACAAATTTACCAAATATATGAATTAGTAGGCGGTTTCCCGGCAAATTTTGTATCATCATGTATTAGTCAAAACATGTTCTTTTACATGATTGGTAATGAGAGCTTCCATTTCATTTTTTGAAATTGGGGCGTTTCCAATACTGGTCTTTACCTTTAACTACAAAAGACAAGGAAAAGGGAAGGGAATATTAATGTACGTGCATCATTCGTCGCAATATGATATCTTGATCTAAATATATATATGTAATTGGCATCTCAACAGACTCAACTAGAATAGACTTACCCTGTAGCGAGCACACATAAAGTGTCATGCATACATTGTATGAGATGCAGAGCAACTGTATAAATCGGGCCGCCATTGTTATTCCTGTGATGACAATGATCCGAATTTCATTTTATCAAAGCATAAAGTCAGCAGCAAACGATACGGCTTGGGTTTTCCCACATGATTTGCGTTTCATGTTTTAATTCATACACACATTTGCGACAAAAGGGAGCGTGTCAAAATGATGTCAACCATTCTGTAGCTACGGCGTAGACCGATGGGTGGCATCAGGGGCGTACGCAGGATTTTTTCAAGGGGGGGGGGGGGGTTAAACAAAACAAGGGGGGTTTAGGAGGGTTTTCTTAAAAATACACACATAAAAAATGCCCCAAAACACCCCCCCCCCCCCCCCTGCGTACGCGCCTGGGTGGCATAAGGGGATGATTAAACCCGAGCACGTACCACTAGGATACACTATTAACATGACGGACAAAGAAAGAGGACAAAATATACAGTTCCTCATTCTACCCTCAACAATTGCTGTGGTAGATAAAGGAACATCCCTTCACTGCTATGTACAAATGTGTAGAACAGGTTTCACATGCATATTCACCTGCTCTACACATTTTTACATAATAGCAGTGAAGGGATGTTCCTTTGTCTACCAAAGCAATTGTTGAGGGTAGAATAAGGAACTGTATATTTTGTCCTCTTTCTTTGTCCGTCATGTTCACCGTGATAGTGTCAGAAGGTGGGAAATACTGCCACTAAGACTTTGGTATCTTGCAAACCGAAGACCAAGTCACACAAATAATTCAGTTGAATAAACCTTTATTAATGTAAACTATTCGAAACAAGGGTTACAAGAAAATTGATAAATGAATCAACAGCATATGGGGCTTAAACAGAAGATTAATACAATTCACTGATTAATGTATATCCTTTAATAGCTATGTCTTCAGTTTGGGTTTCTACTGCTAGTGTTGGCTATTTTACTTGATAAGAACACCATCTTTTGCTATGTCTGCCTTCATTATTTTGTTGTATGAAGCGTGTAATGACGACGACTTGTCTGTCTGACGTAAGCCCCCGTCGCTGGATAGACCTGAATAGACCCACGGTTCATTCCTCTCCCTTAGTTCCAGTTACAGTATAGCTACATAAATGCTCAACACCCTGCTAAATAAGATATAGATATAACCAATTTCTAGTGATTTGTTCAATCATAATTACATCTGAATTCAATTATATAAATATATAATATAAGGGTCTCTTGACATCTAACATATGCATTGCACAATCTGTTGATTCTAGTATTCATAATTAATGATATTTTCTTCCAAAAATCAGTTACTTTGACAAGTCCCACTTTGTCATGATTTCTTAGAATGTACTCTATTTCGGATTCTTGTATGTATTGTTATCAAAGACATACTTGATTAATTAAAGCGATAATATTCTACCCTACTTATTTAAAGCATATCAACAAGTTTTCTACACGTATATCATATCGCAATCATAACGTATATGTTACAGACATAAGTAAAATTAAACATAATGAGTACTGACAACTTCTCGGTGGTATTTAGAGATTTACAATGATTTCAATTTGTCTAATGTGGAAATACAAGGCCTGGACTATCACGTTGTCCTCTGCAACACCTATGTTTTATTCACCGTGGGCTGAACTTATAAAGGGTATGATGGAGATAGATTCTCGGATATAATAAAGCATACTATAAACATGCACCGAAGAGCACTTTTACACATATCAAAATGCAAAAATCTCTTGCCGAATGAGGGGTAATTTTTACGGGGATGGGTAACGCCCCCCTCCCACACCCCTCCCGCACCCCTCACCAGTGGCGGATCCAGGGGGGGGGGGGGCCGGGCCCCCCCCCCCCCTTGAGAAAAAAATCATGCAAAATCACGCGATTTTTACCTTTTTTTTTGGGGGGGGGGTGCAAATTTTAAAATTTTCGAGGACCCCCCCCCCCAAAAAAAATGTGCTCACTACCCCCCCCCCCCCCCCCCCCCCCCCCCCCACTGAGCGACTTTTCGGCTGGCTCAGTCGTTGCGATTTTTTTTTGGACTTCAAAAAAAAAAAAAAGTGTCCGCTTACCCCCCCCCCCCCCCCTACTGCGCGATTTTCAAATTTTCGGGAGCAAAAAAAAAAAAAAGTTGGGCCCCCTCCCCTAAGAAATCCTGGATCCGCGCCTGCCCCTCATCACTCGCTTCGCTTCCTCAATTGTCCTCTGGTGCTAAATGCTAGTCAAAGCCTGTCTCCGCTAACTAACTGCATTATTAAATCTGATTACCAGCATTTTATCCATTCTTATATAAAGGGTATGATGTAAATACATTCTCTGAAATAAATTACTAGCAAGGGAGTAAAGAACACACACATGATTACGTCGCAACGTTTAATGCTAGTGATCTAATGTGATCATCTGATACAGGCTTTGTGAGCTGTGCCTTTTCGTTGTAATGTTATTCTATCAAAACCACAGTAAATAGTAATTGCTCTATTCTCTCTGCTGTTTCGTTAACTTGCATATATCTCTGTAAACCTTTGCAAGTTTTATTGTCCAATCTGATCTTTAATAATTGCTTTCAGTTAGCGCAAATGCACGTCAACAGCAACATGTGGTATCGTGTGTTGAGCACTAGAACTCATTGATAGAGTATATAGAGTAAACACGCTTCTAGCTTTTTAGGCTTATAATACAAAAACTGTTTATTGTGTTTGTACAATTGAAATCATTTCTTACAAGTTTAGTAGTAAACAGGCAGATTGCACCCAGTGTAGCCCACTCGGTGGGGTACAAAGTTCATGTTGTTCACCGACAGAAGTCATTCCACGTGTGCCAGGGGAAAAATATCGCTAATTTTCTGTAAGATCAGAATGCATTGCTTGTCTGCCACGCTCAACCAAGTTTAATTGTATAAATTGTATGCAGATCATGTGACTAAAGTTTAAAGGAACTCGGGAAGCGTGTCGGAGGGTGACAATGAACTGGTATTTCTCTTTTTCATGTAAAGCATATGCAAATAAAAATTCTCTGCTTCTTTCTCTCTCTCTCTCTCTCTCTTTGTTTCTCTTCAACTTGATATTCCATGTACACGTACAGTGGTTAGAGCTATCGTTGAACACAGCTCGGCCACCTTTGTTTCACTTGATGACAACATTAAACATATATTTTCTTGGTTTAAGCTTCTCCTAAAAAGCAGTATTCGCTATAGTAGGAGTGTCGTAGTCGAGTGGTTTAAGGCGCTTTATTGGAAATGCAAAGGTCGAGGGTTCAAATCCCGAGACAGCACTAATATCCCTCGGCAAGATATTAACCTGCACTTAATACTCTCCACCCAGGTGTTAAATGGGTACCGGTACCCGGTAGAATGCGACCGTCATTGTTGGTCAAACAGTTTTTGAGCGTCAAGTAACGCCTGGCTGGAATGCTCCCCAGCGAGTGGAGATTGTGCACACAGTGTGTGCAGGCAATATTGAATCCAATGACCGAGGTAATTATGTAAAGCGCTTAGAGACATTTGTATCAAGCGCTATACAAAAGCGGAATATAATTTTGTATTATAGTGTGTCCAACTCTTTGCTCTCTACACAGTACATTAAGTCAGCAATACCTCTCCATGAGTGTTATCAGAGGTAGTTATTAATGACTCTGTGAACGTTTTTTGAATAGCGCCACCTCTTTATTCATTGGGCAATATAGTAAATTGTAGTAAATTACTAAACCTGTTATTGACCTAATATGTAAACTACGTATTTAATTTATCACTTAGTGCCGATAAATTCTCAGATAAAATGAAATTAGCAAGAAGAACCCATTTTTTTTCTTCAAAAGTGGAGTAAAGAAACAAGTTAGCAATTAAAGACCTATCTCAGCATTCTTTGTTTTCTCCAAGATTCTAGAACGTATCATTTACAACAAAACCTATACAAATTTGTCATTTTGTAAATCAATTTGGCTTGTGGAAAGACCACTCAGCTCAACTCTCACTTTGAAGATAATTCACTCGCTATCGGTGTATTCATTTATCCGTCAAAGGCCTTTGTTGACAGTTTCTAGCTACCTTAATAATCGTCGTCAATGTACTGTTTATAATTCTTAACTGTCTCACTTTCAAGCAATTACTTGCGGGGTCTCCCCGAGTTCATTCTGAGGCCCCTTACTTTGTATACTGTCTGTAAATTATATTTTAATATCGATCATCCAACAAGAGGAAATAAAGGACACGGTGAAGTTGTAATTGTACCTTACTAAAGTTGAAGGTGTTTTTTTTTTGTTTAATTCATGTAAGTTAAAAAGGTCCCTGTACATAGTTTTTGTATTAGTGCTTTTTTATACAATTTATACACAAAAGAAATAGACAGCTATAACTAAAAAAATATATATATATACATGGTAATACAATTTATATAGAAATTCAATGATTTAGGACAACATTATATGACGTAGTTATACAGGGACAAAGTAAAGAATTTAACAATCACAGACAAGCTATTGCCAAAGAGTAAAAACAAAACCTTATGTCCTCCAGAGTCATTTATATACAGAGTTGGGCCTACCCGTTTTTTGTTGGGCACAATATGGCGAATAACACCCTGTTGTTGGGCAAGCACAAAGCGAAATAATATGCGTCATGTTATCACCAACTGAAACTAAGCAATCGTCTTTTATGCTCGTATAGGTTTTTTTAAAATAGGATTTCTCGTCGAAATTGAATAAACATAAAATGGATTTGTGTGGCCAACATACGAAATTGACCGAGAAATCCTATAATATTGTTATAATGGTCACCGACCACAGAATTGCTACAGACTTTTTTGTTTAGTGCTAGGCAACAACAAACACATGTGCAAGTAAAATGGCATGTTGGGTTTATCTATTTTCATTTTGACAGTATTGATATCAATGTAGGATAGCCCTAGCCTTTCAATGGAAAATGAGACCATCAAAATGCCATTTGTAAATCAGTTATTGATTTGTAATTTGTATGCTTTAAATGCTAATTTAAACAAGCTGTTTGTATTTACTTTCTCTTTTTTTTTCCCTACTAAATATTGACAATTGTATGTTATCTTTTGCTTTGTTTTTGTATCTCTCTTCACCGTTATGGTAGTACTTTATATTGTCTTAAATATTGCATCTATTGTCACGCGTTAAATTCTTAACCGTTAGTATCTGACAATGTACTATTTGTAATGTAAGAAATAACAAGGCAGATTAGCCCTCTTATTCAACACAAGTAATCTTACAAAGTCTCCTTTTCTCCATCATTTATTTATTATATAATATTTGTGTAACAGCAGGCACATATGACACACGACGAAGTCATTTGGAGTTTAATGTGGTATTTATTTTGAGGATGGATCAACCCCTAATGAGACAAAAAGAAACAGGCAAACAGATTAGTTTTTGTTTCTTTCACATATTAAACATCAGCAAAACTATATGATCATTCATAGAAATAGATACATCAATAACAACTATTATGATCATTCATAGGAATAGATACATCAATAATAACTATTGTCCTACTTGGCATTTTCCCCACACCATAGAAATACTATACATTTTGGATACTTTTCCATATATGGTTTATAGTTACACTGTAACATCCAAAAGCAATAAGCAAGGTATAACAATAAAATGCCCAAATATGCATAAGTAATCATGAATACAGAAATATAAATTGCCTTTTTGTATAGTTCTCTTTACTATTACAATGACTCACCCCTCTTGAGCTCTCGAGGAGAGACTCCTACAAAGACACCAAGACTATTAGACCAACTAGCTAGTGCATCATCTCCAACCAAATGCCATCTCCAACCAAATGATGAAGTAAGAACTCTGTAACATAAATGGTAACTTAAATGATAACTTCTATAACTTTCACATTCTTAGAAAGTGACATGCAACTTGCAAGACTTTGACAACATTTGACCAATTGCAAGACTTTGACTTTGACAACTTTGACTTTGACATAATTCCACCTGGGTACTATACAGAGTGTTTCTCTATAGATTCTTCTAGTAGTATTACATAATAACAGCAACGGAATGTGAAACACAACTCACAACTCAATAAGACACTCAGGAGTTGTCAACTACACATGTAATCAAGTTTCCTCTATAAGGTTTCAATCTAATGATGCATGTCAAATACATTATAATTCCACTTAGAACTTACCATAGATGCTGCAGAAATACTATTAAGTATGAAGTTCTACTCAGAGTTAGCTTCTCTGTCAAATCCAACCTCCTAAGTCCTGAGTGGATGCATGGTCTATGCTCATCCCTCTCAACCTGTGATGTGGCCAAATATCCTTTCTCTCATTACCCTATACCCTCTCTGACCCAAGGTCAAAGTGCACTTCCCCTATGATGTGGCAAAAAATCTATTCTTCTCTCCAAATCACCCCATACCCTCTCTGACCTAAGGTCAAAGTGAACTTCCCTTTTTAGGGACACCATTCTTCTCTTTAAATCACCCCATACCCTCTCTTAGGGACCACCTCAGAAGTACAATTAAAGGGATCTCCTTATTCAGAGACATGGATCCTTCATTCAGGGACCTCCTCAACAAATAGAATTAAGAAACATTTCGACCTGTCACATTCTCCCATGTTAAATAGTTGCTGTCTCAGCAACAAATATTAAGAAACATTTCGACCTGTCACATTTGCATACAAAATACATAATTATATTGATTTTTTCCTTAAGTGATACTTTTCAACATTTTCCCTCCAAGAAATTTCCTTTCAATAAATTTCGAATAGGTTCGCAAAGTTGCATTTTCGTTTTTGTGTAGGCTGCTGACTCTTACGTAGCGGCGAGGCGATTTCTTAGTGCTATTTTGAATCCCCATTAGTGATGTTTTTCTGGCATAATATACGAAGCATCGTCCACGAGCCGCAAAGCGGCAAGGCGATTTTTTAGTGCTATTTTGAATCCCTGTTAGTGATGTTTTCTTGGCATCTACTAATACTGTGTAGGTCTGGACACATGATAGCATTTTTCTATGCACATCACGTACATTTTCACTTGGCAGCCCCTGAGGGGGAGGGGGCGGGTTATAAACCCCCTAAATTTGCAACATCTTTGGTGATCTTCTTCTCAATATTGATTTACTGGTCGAGTTACATTATTTGCTGGTCCTTCAGAATAACGAGATTTCTAAGGATTCACACTTTTCACAACGAAAAACTTCTCCATGTTTCAGTCCTTGCGCGATCCGCGTCTCCAGCTCCAGCAGATATTGGGCGTCAGCGCGCACACCGGTACTACCGGTGCAGTATAGCCACTGCTGACGGCTACATGCGCATTAGCTGCACTGCGAGCTTCCGTTGTTTGTATCGGTAATACTCAAAGAAATGGGAGAGAAAGAAAGCGCCATCTTCCATTGCATTGGTTTAAAGTTTGAAAATTGATACTCAATATTGTGTCAAGTTATATCAGAAAAGATAATCTTTTTTTTTATAATTCCACGGGGGCGATTTTTAATTTTGCAATCGCCCCCGTGAGTAACCTGACTGGGGCGATTATGGAGCTCACGGGGGCGAATCGCCCATCGCCCCCGTGTATTTTGAGCGCTGCTTATGTCATATATTTTATATATAAATTTGTCTATTACGTTTTTTCTACCTGCAAAGCTCCACCCCTACAAAAACCCTCCAAAAGTAAATGCAAAAGCACTTTTGTGAAATCATCATGCCAGACATTCATCAGTCAGCTAGATGTAGATGAATAAAAGACATTAGTATGTCCCTTCCCATCAACTGACTGAAGTTTGAATCTTACATCACTGGGCGATATCGACCACTGATCAACGATGGCTCACGTTCCTACTCTGCTTAGGTTGGGGTGCCACAAGGTTCCGTCGTCGGGCCTGTACTGTCCACATGTTATACGAGACCCTTAGAGGACATCATTCATTCCCAGGGTTTCTCCTCGATGTTATATGCCGACGACACCCAACTATATTTAGGTGGTCTGTCAGCGACAGATCACCTATTAGTTTCGTCAGGATTTTTCTTTCTTTATTTATTAGGTGGTCTGTCGTAGACAGATCACCTATTGTTTTCGTCAGAATTTTCTTTCTCTATTATTTATTTATTTATTTATTTATTTATTCTTTATTAGGTGGTCTGTCGTAGACAGATCACCTATTGATTTCGTCAGAATTTTCTTTATTTATTTATTTATTTATTCACTTTTTTGTAGACAAGATAACTCAAGATCAGTTTGATCAATTTCGTTCAATTTTGGCACAGTCATAGGGCATTGCCATAAGACGTGACAGAAACATTTTTAAAGTCATCAGGTCATCGTGACGTCATCCAGGCGCCATTTTGTAAATAACATTATCCATCATAACTTCATGATGCGTACTCAAAGTTTATTGATATTCACATCACATATACTTCAGGTCAAGGGTCAACAGGTCATGTCATCAAAGGTCACATAAAGGTCATAACGCGCGCGTACGCGTGCGTTAAAATTTAAAAATGCTCAAAATTACTTAACTATTAAACGAGAGTATGAATCAGGTCATTTTAAGCATTTCAAAATTTCCCGTCCGTTCGTGTCCCCGCGCACGTTGTGCGCGCTCACAACGCGCGGCAAAGGTCAAATTCAAAATGTTTACATGATTTAGATTCCTTTTACCGTAAATGACAATTTACATTAATTTCAGTCACTCTTGACCTTTCATAAGGCCGTGAGCGCGCGTCAAAGTTCAAAATCCGCGCTTGCTGCTATGGGAAATATAATGCAAATTTGATCAAAAACATGCCATTTTAAAAATCGAAATAGCTCTTCACATATTCAATTGACCCCCAACTTTTATATCATGGTTGGAAAAAGCATGAGTTGGAGATATGATTTCATGTCTCATTTGACCCTCAATTAACTCATGACGTCATCATAATGGCCTCCGAACTCAAAATTTCAATTTGCATATTATGACGTCAGCAGATTTTTGAAAAATTGATTGTATCTCTGTAAATATTGATCAATGTTCTTTAAAATTTTGATATGTTCTACCAGAGAATATTTTCTACAAATGCAGTTGCAAGATATTTCATTTTGACAAATGCATCATGGCGTATTTTTGCGATTAAAGGAGGCATGTCAATTTTTCACATTTTCGTGTATTCTCCATGGGACATGACATTTTCTCAAAACTGGATTCTACATTCTCGTCTTTCGCGAGCAATATCTCCGCCGTTTTATCATTGTTTACGCTAAGCTTTGAGTATGTTGTAGCTGAGACAATAAGCTATCCCAAATGTGCCCTTTATTGTTCGATCAGATGCCGGGATCATGCTCATATTTCACTTACAAAGTGGGATTTGAGAATTCCATTTTCCGTTTACGTATAATCTCTAAAGGAAATGTTTTGGAATATCGGTAACGCACTTGACTTCCGACCTCGAGGTCCCTGGTTCGAGTCCGGGCGTCTCCAACGATTTTTTTTTTCTTCACTTTTTTTTCTTTTTGACCTTTCACTGTACCATCTCCTTTGAATATTAAAACACGTACAATCGCAAATAATGTAATAAACAACCATATTTACTTTATTATTACCCTATTATCACTTGATCCATTACTTTTTGCGTGTAATCCTCATGGGAGATGACTTTTTCTCAAATCTGGATTCTACATTCTTGTCTTTTGCTAGCAATATCGCCGTTATTTCGGCTCGATTTTTGTTGATTTTTTCAGTCTGATGTCATCATGGTCTGTTGATGATAATAATCAACATCATCATGATCATCATCATCATCATCGTCATCACCATTACTATCAAGATCATCATCATCATGATCATCATGATGATCATCATTGTTTACATATCTATATACTTCTCCCTTTCTCAATATAGTAAATATTATAATCTATCATAAGACTTGAAGACAGACCACCTTATTCGTCCTCGTGACGAATTAAATTCTAGTTTTTATTTATTTCCTACACTTTTTTGTGCCTAGGATATTAACTCAAGTTCGGTTTAGTCAATTTCATTCAATGTTGGCACAGTCATAGGTCATTGTCATGAGACGTGACAAGAACATTTTCAGGGTCATCAAGTCTTCATGACGTCATCCAGGCGCCATTTTGTGAAATCACATTATCCATCATATCTTCTTGACGCGTCATCAAAGGTCACTCATATTCATATCACATATACTTCAGGTCAAGGGTCAACAGGTCATGTCATCAAAGGTCAAATAAAGGTCATGACACGCGCGTACGCTCGCTTCAAAATGTTTAAATGCTCAAAATCACTTAACTATTAAGCAAGAGTACAAATCAGGTCATTTTAAGCATTTTGCCAAAAAATGAGCACACGCGCATGCGCGCGCGTTTTTGCGCGTCCTGGCATTTTGCAATTTTTGTTTATTTCTCCCCACTTTTTTGTGGCCAGGATAACTCAAGATCGGTACAGTCAATTTCCTTAAATTTTGGCACAGTCATAGGTCATTGTCATAAGACGTGACAGGAACATTTTCAAGGTCATCAGGTCTTCATGACGTCATTCAGGCGCCATTTTGTTTTGTTTTTTTGAAAATCTCAAATGATCATAACTTCGTAACTGAAAGTCATTTCTCATTCATATTTACCATGATCAAGGTCAATATCCGTCCGGTCAATTTCAGGTCAATAAACGCGCGCGTACGTCCGCGCGTCAGTGCGCGCGCAAATATAAAAATGCTCCAAATCATTTTAAAATCAAATTAGAGTACGTTTCAGGCCATTCTAAGCATTTCGCCAAAAAAAAAAACGCGCAAACGAGAAAAAATTCCTCCTAGTGTGAATTGGACAGGATATTCCTCATTTTTTTCCGAACAATTTTGTACCATGTTTGTCTTTTTATGACCACTAATAATGGAATGAGCGTCCGTTTAAAATACATGTCCGTACGCGCGAGATATTGTAATACATAGCATATATGGGCAATAACATGCTTATACAAAATCCATTATAGCTCTTTAGGAAGTCCACAGACCCCCAATTTGTTTTTCATATTTGGATAGAATATGAGTTGGAGATTTAAGGTCTCATTTGGCCATTTATATATATATATATATATATATCGTGACATCATCATAATGGCCTTGGAACTCAAAAAACGAATTTGCATATTATGACGTCAGCAAATTTATGGAAAATCGATTGTATCTCTGTCGATATTGATTAATTTACTTCCAAACTTAGATATGTCGTAGCTGAGACAATTCTCTACAAGGTTAGTGCCCATTGTTTTTCATTTTGATGACGTCATCATGGTGAAAATTTCAATTAAAGGCGACATGTCAGAATTTTCTCAATTTGCGTGTTATGTCGATGGAAGGTGAATTTCGTTCACATCATGAATCTACATTACATTAATCTTTGAGCACTATCTAGCTTATTTGTGCTTTATTTTCTTCCAAATTTTGGTATTTTATAGCTGAGACTATGGGCTATAACAATTGTGTACTTTGTCTTTTAATCAGATGTAGGGATCATGTCAAAATTTCCACTTGAATGTTGAAATCGCGACTATGCCAAGGCCGTTTGTCAGGTTTGCATGTTAAGTCTATGAGAAATATTTTGGACCATTGGTTAAAGCCCTCTCTTGCTTTGTTTCTCTTCCCCGCTCTTGTTTTGCCCCTCTCCTTCTCTTACTCTGTCTCTCTCTCTCTCTCTCTCTCTCTCTTTTGATCTCTCTTTCTTTACTCTTTTACCCCCCCCCCCTCTCTCTCTCTCTCTCTTTGTGCCTCACTCTACCTCTTTTGCACTGCGTCCTATATTCTCTTGCTCTGAGGGAAGCAGAATAATTAAAACATAACATTTGAGTACATAATAATTTGTTTACTAAAAAGAACCATATTGTGCCGGTATTATTACTGTGAAGCAATGTGAAAGGTGCTAAGTTGTTGAAAATGAGTCTTAGTTAACAATAATGGTTGGTATGGTAGACACCTGGCATGCGCCCGCCGAGGATCCCGGGCTACAATGGATTTTTTCTTTGATTTTTCCCCCATGCATTTCAACATGTTATTAGGAGGGCAGCTGCACTGCTGCTGCTCGGAGGAAAAAGTACACAAAGTAATAACTAAAGAACCAAGACCAAGATAAATGAAAGACTTCATGCATGGCTGATTGTCAACGAACTTTTGTCAATTCTGCTTTTTGCTACGGCATGCAGCCAGTGAAAACGAATTCGTTTGATAAAATTATGGAAATGCAAGAACTACTTTAAACAAACAGAACTTTGTCATTCCTTGCTCTTTTTTCCTGATTGAGGTGTCATATGAAAGGGCAGAAACTCATCTTTTTAGAAATGTGATTTTTTCCTTGAAATCCAGATACCGTCCGCTAAATGAATTTTTGGTTTCCTCTCTTCAAATTCATTTTAATCACTCGTGCGTGAAATATGCATCATAATTTATGAGTTGCATCAAATGAAAGAGGAGGATCTAAGCTTTACAAATATGTGTCATTTATCCATTATGATTATGATTAAGTTATGATAAAACATCGATAATTCTCGGTTTCGTTTTTTCTGGGACGCACTGTACAATCGCTGACTTTTGTTTTCTAATGTTTTTAATGTTTATACAATTTATTATATTTATTGTGTTTATTTTTCAGCATGCATTTTTTTAAAACCCCTTTTTATTGCATATATCTGCAGAGTCACAAACAAATACTCTGTCTGTTCGGTTATACCAACAAATTGGGTTACTGATTGAGCTACCCACATGTCTTACATACTCTGTGCACTTTAGGTACATGGCTACAGCCATAGAGACCTAAAGTTTCCATCTCCTCCTATGTATTTTTTCATTTGTGTGTGTGTATGTGCGTGTGTGTGTGTGTGTTATTCTTTTTATCCGTTGGGTTGTTGATCTTGTAGAAACCGTAGGGTTAGCATTCAGGCTAAGTATGATAGATGCATAAACAGATTGACCCAATACAACAAGAAGCTAGGGATAGATCGTTCAATAAAAGAATTCGTATAAATATGGTTGAATTCAGTTCATTATCGCAGCCACTCAACTATTGCATTCCAATTTCAATTCGCTATTTTTATGCATACATTTTCAATTTCAATGAATAGCATGTAAATGAGGATTTTTTTAAAATTTGTATTGTAGAATTCAGTCTCGTTTATGCCACATAATAATCTCACTGTGCAACATTGTATTAATCATGGAATAGATATACTAAAGACTTTCAGATGATCTAACTGTTTCCAGTGCAAGATTTATCTTTACTGGTGTTAAAGAGGTTGACATGGAGCTAATCAAAACATGACATTTTGGCGTCAATTTGGGTCTTTTGTTATGTGCAAAATTCTACATGAGACAAAGAAACGGCCATGAATAAAGGCAAACAAAGCAAGTTAAGTTTTTGTGCGATGGGTCTGTTTATTTCATTCAAATTAGACATACAGCTGAATAAATGCATACAGGTTCGATACATACATGTATGATAACTTAGCGTATAAAGTACACAAGATTGATTAAAGCTCGTGGAAGATTCCTGGCATAATTTACATTTACCACCGGTAGGGGGTGGGGTGGGTCAATAACAGTTTTAGAAGTGCTTTGTGTTTTCTAGATGTCATCAATTTTACGACTATGAATAATATGTTTCTTGTTTTTATTTATTGTAAGTTCTTTCTTTCATTTAATTTTCTCGACAATGTTGTCGTATTAAAAAGCTGTGTAGGCTATCTAGCCACTCACTATATTCTCAATCTTATATGAACATGTACTTTTTTATATTGTTGATATTGTTTTTTATATTGTGATCTGGAAAAGAAATACCATACAATACCATTACTTAGTAACAAGTAACTTATAAACAAAAAGATGAGTTGTGGTTTCATTTTCCTTATCAACAATCACAAGCAACCTAGCTATGATGATTGGTCATCAAATTCATTTTAGATTTACATATTTATTTATTTATTTTTATTAAACAAAAATATACATATACAAATTACCATGGGGGGAAAAGAATTTGCATGTTTGACAGCTTCCAGATTTGGGAAACCTTCAGCGAAAATGGTGAACATTCTGAGCCTAACTCGACAAATATAATGTAACTAAGATTTTTTAATATTTCCAATATTCAGGCCTAGCCAAACAGATCAATTTATTAGACCCTTTTATGACTTTCATACCAAAAGTTGTCCAAGAGATGAAATATCTTTCTATTTAAAAGATGGAATTATGTTCATCGATTCTTCTCAAATGGCATAAGGAAATTGTGAGATCAGGAGCAATGGAAACTGCCATTTAAAAGATTTGGGAAACCTCTTTAAAGGTATTCGTCAGTTAAAGCTTATCTGCACTAGTTTGGCCAGGAGGGATTAGACCACACAGCGAGGGCACTGACAGCTCTCAAATAACATAAGAAATAGAGGATCATGGGGGACCAACAGGCACCGATTGTGGAAGTTTTCTATATAGAGGGAGCAATTAGCTTCAATTAGTACAGAGGGCCTTTAAAATAATGTAATCAAATATGCCTTTCAGTGATACCAGTATATTTATTTGACATGAAACTTCGGTAGCTTCGAAGAACAATTAAAAAACTGCCAAAATTATAAGAAATCAACCAATAATTGTTACATTCCGGTGACATCAACTCGTCCTCTAAGAGTATCCCTGGAAAATCGCTGTAGGTATTTCTCAGCAATATACCCCAATTCGACATCCGCCAAGGCATCACTGAGCTCCTTCACCTGGTTCTCGCCGCGAGTCTTTTTGCTCCATGCAGATAGCATATTCTTGGTGCCCCTTGAAGATATGTTGCCATCAACTCGATTTGTAGCAAGAAACATGTCCACCTTGGTTTGTGCAAAACCAAGAAGTAATCCCAGAGCCGCAAGATTCTCGTCGTCACCCACAGCGTCCCCTATCTTGTTCAACTTTATGTCCATCAAATTTGTCATCCTGCCTGGTTTGATAATTACAGCAATAATAACAATGAAAATGATAATCATAATCATAATAATACTAATACATGTTGTAGTAATGATACTCATAAATTAGTAATACTATAAATGACAATAGTGGGTTCGTATTAAATAGGTTAGGTTTGTCCGACTTGACTTCCCTGACGCTACACATTTATTACTCTGGCTGTAACATGACTGATATTACGCCGCCCTAGAATTTCGAGGATTCAATTCCTGCCAAGTACCCATTTAACTCATTTTGGTCGAGTATGGCAAATGTTCATAAATGTATTGCCAAAGAAATTAGTGCCGCGGCGTGACTCGAACCCAAAACCATAAGTGATCAACAGTCCGGTGTTTTGAAGAGATGACCAATATTCAGGGACATACATATACAAATAATCGATGATTAATAATTACAAATTTTCGCTATTTGCTATATATCAATGCTATTATCAACCCCATCATGTGATACTAACCTGCTGGTGCGGAGACATTAATTGTGGTTGATGTAGCTTTCACGTCCAGCCTTACTCTGAGTTCGACTCCAGCGGCTTTCACCAGTTCTGGAGTAACAAGAATTTTTGTCAAGCCTCGCGAGAGTGTGCCGTCTCTACAGGCTTGAAGAAAGGCATCGTGATCGGGCCCGAGTTTGACACTAACGAAGAAGTGCACCGAGTCAAACCGAACCTTTGTTAGAGCAGCGCCTTGCTCCTGGAATAGGGATACTAATTCGGAGCACAATTGTTGGTTAACTTTCCATTTTTCAGGGTTGTGACAATCTGGAGGCACTTTCTGAAGGAGCTGCAGAATCCTAGGATCAGCTTCAATAGCACCAGCCTTATTTATGGGCTCAATGTAAGCATCCACTTCCATCTCTGAAACAGATATGATTCTTTCATTATGACCTCGTATTTAACTATGAATATAATAGAAAACAAAAGTTCTAGCCAAAGTTTTTTTCTTGAAGCTTCATTAAAACATGAATACAACTTTAGAGAATTATTAATACTCTAAATCGTTACTTATTCTTTTAAGCTCAGGATCGTAATCATTTTCCACGAGAAAGCAATTTCTCAGAATGAGACGTTCCTGGATACGTATTAAATAATGAATGGCGCAAAAACATTACTTTTTATAAAAACTTTTTGTTTACAGAAAGACGAAATTGCTTATATATCTTTTTGATATTATGATTAATTTTTATAAAATCAATATACAGAGCTACTTTTAAAAAAATTCAGTAAGAATCTAAATCTTCATCTGAAAGAACGATGCTAAACATGAATTCACCTTCACATTCCTCTTGATCCTGGACTGTGTCTACATTCCCAACATGGAGTGTGTAGCCGTGTCTCACAGTTAAGGTCTTTGATTCCTCGTCAAACACAAAATGCGATGATACTTCTGCTAAATGAAATTTAAAGTAGTAAAAAGAACCAGTCTGACAATTTCATTAAGCGTCGCCTTTGTACAGGGAAAAACTGCTCCTACAATCGGAGGGGGCCCTTCCAGGGGCCCCTCGCTTTTCCAAATTCCCCTTTTTACATAGTAAAAGTGCCCCTTTAACTTTGTAAAAAGTGCCCCTTATTACATGGGAAAAGTGCCCCTTTTACTTTGAAAAGTGCCCCTATTATTTTGTAAAAGTGCCCCTCACCCTTTTCACCTCTGAAAGCTACCCCTTTTTTGACACGAGCCTCTGTTACTTCGACAAGTGCCTATTTTCCCTTGCAATAAATGTCAATTTTCCATTCTCATAAGTGCCTTTATTAATCTCTAGTACGTGCCCCGTTTCAGGTACGAGAAGTGCCTCTTGTCACTTTTGATAAGTAACCCCTTCATCTCAAATAAATGCCCTTATTAAAATCTGATCGATGCCCCCTTTCTTTCAACAAATGCACATTTTCCTTTATTATAAGTGCCCCTTTTTTATTTTCATTTTCAGGTGCGATAAGAAACCCTTTTTACCTCTTATAAATGCCCCCTATTAAAATCTGATGGGTGATACTTTTCCGTCAACAAATGCCCATTTCTCATTCTCATAAGTGCTTTTTTTCATTCTAGGTGAGTGCTTTTTTCAGGTGTAAGAAGTGCCTCATTTTCGTCTCTGATAATTACCATTTGTACTATGACACGTGCTCCTTTTCTTTTCTATTAAGTGTCTTATCCCTTTTATTAAGTGTCCCCTTTTCCTCTCATCATGCATTAAACGTGCCCTTAATTCAAAGTGACTAAGAGTAATTTCCCTCATAGTTCGCTCGCTACGCTCGCTCACATTTATAGATGATATAATTATGTTACCCATCAAAGGTATTTTAGTCTTCCGTTATGAGAATGTGCTCATAACCCCATCAGGATGGGGATTTCCCACTTTATATGTAATTTTTCGCACTGCGACCTCACAAACCTTTAAAAAAAAAATCCTAGCTCGCTCGCAAATCAATTTTCAGGCATTCCATCCAACTTGTATCGATGTATAAAGAGAAACCAATATTGAAACCATCCCTGATAATGTAATCACAATGTAGTGGTTTATGCCAATGTCTAAAAAACTGTATTTTCGCTTTGAGATTTCCCATTGTAGGTGCCCTTTATATTCTTCAGAAAGTGCCCTTTTTTGTTGGTCCCCCCACACTTTGGAAGTCGCTCGACCGCCCCTGCCTACAATGAAAAGGCTGCTGGACAGTGCTTTATTTTACCAAGTACGATAAATAACATAAAGGTTCTGAAAACTAATTATAAAGGGGCACCTGGGTGCTCTACTCCCCAATGTCTCGATGTTCCCATAATACCCGACCCTAACAATGAGTTGTTTTTTTTAAATTTTATTTATGTGTTTATTAAGAAATCAAATCAAGGCAGAGTACACGTAATACAAATAATCAGAATTATAACAATTACGAGTACAAAAGCAAGAACTCGTGATAGCATTGCATCAGAAACTGAAAATTTCGTTGGGCCCACAATGAAGAAAAAGGAGTAAAAATAAACCATCCACAGGTACAATGGAAACTCAAGACCACCAACAGGTTGGAAGAGCAAAGTCAATGAATGAGACAATCCGCTCTAACCCCCTCACATACACACCCACAACACTCTCATACTAACACTCAAACACACAACCCCCCCCCCCCCAACACACACAATCCACACGCAACATGCGGGTAAGACAGATCGCCTCACATCCCGACCCCGCCCACTCCAGACGCCCAGTCGGCGAATTGCGCAGACAGAGCGTGCGGAAATCAACTGAAGTGATAAAAATACAACCCATTCCTGAATAGGCCATAAGGAAACACGCGTAAACTGACCCAATTCCAATCGAGGTTATTGCTCATGCTTCACAGTGGCAATGTGATTTGTAAACAAAAATTATATGCACACAAGTAATGCACAATTACTTGACTATGGGAAATAACTAACAGCAATGTAAAAGGGGGAAAAAAGAGGTTGGAGTAACAATAAATACTTGTATCTCTGTAAAGGGGCACAGGAATATGTACAGAAGTAAACATGGGAGTACAGAAGACAAAATATTATAGAAAAAGATCACTGTTAGATCATATTAAAAACAAAGAGGAAAAAGAAAGGTCTATATATGATGACATAAAAGCTTAAAGGTCAAAACGCCATTTTTTAAAGTGACTAGGCAATTTACTTCTCTTTTTGGCTGACAGATATTCCAATTCTTTTTGTTTCTTAACCAGTGATTTGAACGCTGTGAAATTGGGGAGCATATTTCTAAACTTGCATGAATAAATATGACATTTCAATAGCAAAAACAGATATGAGACAAACCTGTCACTGCAGATGCCAAAAAGATTTTCAAAATTGGTTACAGGTAAGTTGGAATTTAATTTCTGACAAATGACAGTCACAATTTGTCCCAAATTGGAGCAACCTTTTCACACTCACAAAATAAATGAACTAAAATTTCCTCTTTCTTTTCACATAAAGAGCAATTAGGCGAATCCTTCATCTTGATCCTAAATAGGAAACCATTCACTGCAATGGCTTTGTGAAAGACTTTAAAATAAAAAGACCTTAATTTAGTATCAAGAGTACAAAAGAAATTAGTGCAATGAACCTTTTCCCAGTCAACATCAATAGGTACCAATAAATTATCTTTCCAATAAGCATATCTCTTAGCTGAACAATGAGTTTTTTTTGTGTGGTACAATTACATTCATACAACTTACATGAGCCTAGGCAGTTTGACCTATTCCGAGAAGTCTACTGATATTTGGTATAAATCAGTCCCTCAAGGAATATGTTATGCTTTCACATGGTCACAACACAACAGTGAACAATATTCATATTAAACATCCATTCTGTCTTGTATGTTATATTTTCGCACACATTGATCACTAAAAGCAAACTTACTCATCTAACTAATCGTAATGATTTATCTTTTTGGTCAAATGATTTTAATGTTTTGTAATACACATCTGTGAAAATCTATCACATTATTGCAGAGGCGGCCCTCCGGGGGGGGGGGGGGGGCAGGGGGGCACAGTGCCCCCCACTTTTTAGATACCCCCAAAATGCCCCTTTTTACATAGGAAAAGTGCCCCTTTTATTTTGGAAGAAGTGCCCCTTTTACATAGGAAAGGTGCCCCTTTTACTTTGAAAAGTGCCCCTATTACTTAGTAGAAGTGCCCCCTTCCTCTTTTCACCTCTGACGAGTGCCCTTTTTATTTTTGACACGTGCCTCTTTTCCTTCGACATGATCCCATTTTCCTTTGCAATAAATGTTCATTTTCCATTCTCATGAATCTTGAAATTATCTTGAATAAGTGCCCTTTTTAATCTCTAGTAAGTGCCTCTTTTCAGGTACGAGAAGTGCCCCTTTTCACTTTTAATAAGTGCCCCCTTCACCTCTGATGATTGCCCTATTCAAAACTGAGAGGTGCTCTTTTTACTTTGACAATTTCCCCTTTTTTTCCTTTGTAAGAAGTGCCCCTTCTCCTTTTAATAACTACCCCTTTTTTAAACTCGGATGAGCGCACCTTTCATTTTAACATGTGCCCCTCTTTATTTTCTAATAAGTGCCCCTTTTCCTTATGATAAGTGCCCCCATTAAAAAGAGAGAGCTCCTTCCTCTTCTCATAACTTCCCCTTCCCCTTCTCATAACTACCTCTTTTAAACATCTGAACGGTGCCCCTTTTCATTCAACAAATGCACATTTTCCTTTATTATAAGTGCCCCTTTAACATTTTCATAAGTGCCCCTTTTCATATCTGGTCAGTGCCCCTTTGCAACTCTGATAATTCCCCTTTTAGTAATGATACGTGCCCCTTTTCCTTTCTAATAAGGGACCTATCCCCTTTTCACCTCTTATAAATGACCCTATTAAAATCTGATGGGTGCCCCTTTTCCGTCAACAAATGCCTATTTCCCATTTTCGTAAACACCTCCTTTTCATCACTGGTGAGTGCCTCTTTTCAAGTGAAAAAATGCCTCATTTTCACCTCTTATAATTATCCTTTGTACTTATACACGTGCTCCTTTTCTTTTCTAATAAGTGTCTTATCCCTTTCGATAATTGTCCCCTTTTCATGTAATCATTAAACGTGCCCCTTATTTAAAGCGACTAAGAGCAGTTTCCCCCAAAGTTCGCTCGCTGCGCTCGCTCGCGTTTAAAGATTATATAATTATGTTACTTATCAAAGGTCTTTTCAGTCTTCCGTTATGAGAATGTGCTTATAACCCCATCACGATTGGCTTTTTTCCTCTTTATTAGATGTAATTTTTCGCACTGTGACCTCACAGATCTTTAAAAATTTTCTCGCTCGCTTCGCTCGCTCGTAAATGCATATTCAGACATTACACCCAACTGTAAAGTTTGATGCTTAAGCGATATCTTGTATGATGTATGAAGAGAAACAAATATTGAAATCATCCCTGATAATGTAATCACAATGTAGGGGTATATACCAATGTCTAAAAATTGTATATTTTCGCTTTGAGATTTCCCACTGTAGGTGCCCTTTTTTTCCAGAAAATGCCCTTTTATGTGGGTGCCCCCGCCCCCCACTTTGAAAGTCGCTCGGCCGCCCCTGCATTATTGTGTCTGTGGCATTTTCGCTATTTACTATTATCAATATAAATCAACATACCTGAACCTGCAATGCTACTCTCTGCCATGTCTCAGAAGTTATGATTACGATATGTATGCTCTTAATTGTCTTTGTCAGTCTGAAATCGCGAAGGACGAAACGTGATATTGTATATACTATTATACACAGTATGCAAAGTTTACACAGCGATTTGGAAATCGATTCTCGAGTCCATAGAGAAAGCAGATGGCGAAAGAGAATAAATTCCCATTCACCCACGCAAAGGACGGTAGAGCAAGGGGCGTTGCTCCATTTTTGGAGGGTTTAGGGGCAGGGGATATGAGCAGTGGCATAGACGGACTCCAAAGATTTAGGGTGCGCTGGAACGTTAGGGGGCGGAATGGTCTTACTCGGAAAAAGATATCCGAATTCATAATGGCATAGCTTAGGGGAAGGTGTTATAGGGTGATACACGCATCATTATCGGCTTATTCTGTTCTTGTTTCTCTTCTTCCTTGTCGTTTATCTGTTTTCTCACGTTTCTTTCATTCATTTAACCGACTGCTTCCACGCCATTGGTAGTAGGAATACAACGTGATCGGGAGCTTTCATTGAATTGGATACGCATTTAGTAACAATCCTTTTTTGTTAGGGGGTTGGGGGGAGATAAAGATTTGGCACTTTTGATTTCAAGCCTCGACAGCTTAAAAAAAAAAAAATGTTTCATTAAATATATTTATTGATTAAAATTATATTCATTCATTATTATTTTTTTTTTAAAACTCAGTTACCAAGCGGTGACCTGAGCTCTTACTACAAACCCATGCATTCCACCTGAAAGCTAACTATTCTGCCCAGAGAGTCTTCTCTGTCTTTCCCCTACCCCCCCCCCCCTCTCCTTTTCTCCTTTCTCCCCTCTCCTCTCAGGCTACATACAATTCAAACTTATTTCTATCCTGCTACATATTGCTTCGTATTGTTTGAATATATGCATCGGTCTGCTCGTACTATCATACGGTAATGGCAACTTGAATAACATAAACAGGCCTCTTCAACCAAACTTTTGTGTAGCACGGCTCCAGTCGATTTGAAGGACCACTGGCAAGGTCTAACCATTAAGGGGGCACTAGTTGGAGCGGTTTACCATGCGGACTACAATACAAGCGGGAAGGTGCGGGATGGGTCGTTTCGGCTTCTTTTTTCGTCCAGTTTTACCTTCTCCCTTTCTTCTCTTCTCTCCAGCTCTTTGCTCCGATTCTCTGCGCTTTTGTTCGCTCTTCGTCATTTGCCACACTTTATCTACGGAAGTGTGAAGGATAAATTAACAGAGACCAAGTCGGTGCGGGGAACGGTCAGGGGCTGGTCCTGGTAGGATTGATGTCAAAACCAACTACATTTATTCCTTTAATGCCTTCCAACAAGAAATAAAATATATTCGACCAATTAAAGATTTTCACTCGTTTAATATTAAAAGTCCATGAGGAAAAAAAAATGACATGTGATATTCTGAATAAGAAACTATCGATTACATTTAATCACAGTGTTATCTTCGTCCTCACAGTAGTGGATTTTCTATACTACTACTACCACTACTTTTAGGCCTTCTATACTACTACTACTTCTTCTTCTTCTTCTTCTCCTGCTGCTTCTATATACTAATGATAATAACAACAATATTGGTGATATCCATAATAATTATAATGATAATAATAATAATAATAATAATAATAATAATAATAATAATAATAATAATAATAATAATAATAATAATAATAATAACAATCATAATGATAATATTTATAATAATAATAATCATAGTGATAATAATAATAATATTATTAATAATAATATTATTAATAATAATGTTAATAATAATAATAATAATAATAATAATAACATGACATTATTCATAATAAATTGTTTTAATTAAAAATATATAAAATAAGCGTTGATAAGAAAATATAACCATTTCCAGGAGTTTGTAGTAATAAATATATCTAATAATTTAAAAATTAGAGGAAATACAATATTATAAGACGTAATTAGACAGGGACAAAGTAAAAAATGAATCAATCACAGACAAGCTATTGTTGAAGAGTAAAAGAAAGAATCTTATATGCACCAGAGGAAATACAAGACATGGCGAAGTTGCTTTGGTACTGTAATGGCAGCACAGCTAAAGCCTGGGTAATAATCTCCAAGTTTAAAGCGCTTAAAGACTTAGTTGTTATTGACGCTATATACAATCTGAGTGTTATTATCATTACTATTATTATTATTATTAAGTTTTGAATTTTTTTATTGAAAGAATACATGTTAGTTTAAAGGGTCCCTGTACATAGTTTATGTTTTAGCACTTTGTATACATTAAAGAAATGGGCAACTATAACTATAGAAATAAACATGACAATACCAATTTATATACAAATTCAATGATTTAGGACACCAGTTGTACGTAGTTGTACAGGGACAAAATATAAGATTTACCAATCACAGACAATTGTGACAACGTGAATCGAAGCGAACGTCTATCCCGCTCGTGAATGCATATAAAATAATATTGTTATTAATGGTCGCCGCCCCGACAATTGCTACAAACGTTTTTGTGTTTGGTTCTAGGCAACAACAGCAACATTTGCAACAAAATTGGCATGTTAGGTTGGTATATTTCTCCATTTTGACAATATTGGTATCAATGTAGGACGGCCCTAACCTTTTAATGAAAAATGAGACCCTTAAAATTACTTATAAAGTATATCCGCTATCAAATCCCCTGCTTCTGAGGCACTCAAAGCAGCTTCTAGTTCTGAGCAAGGGCCACATGTCCTGCTCTTCCAGGCCATGAGGATTTCCATCAAGGCACTCCGGTAGTCCTTGCAGTGTTTCATCAGGATGCCGTTGGCTTGGTGCATCCCAACGCCTAATATTTTGCTGAAGGATACGAAGTTTGCAGTTGGAAAGTCCTTCGAGATCTTGTCCAGTTGCTCCTGGGAAACGTTCTCGTTGATTCTTGTTCCTCTGCCACTGTTATTTGAAGAAAAGAAAAAAGGATTCTTGTTTGAATGGAGGAGGACGACAGACTGGCAAATAAAGCGATGAAAAGGAAGCGAGTTATTTTGGATAGAGAAAGCACTATTTTACGTAACCAAATTAGAACATGAAAAATCGTGTACTGTTTTTAGAAACGTTTCCATGATTTTTAGTCGAGCACCATTTAATAGGGGTTTCAAACCATACTCCCTCGTATCTTCAATTATAACATGGAATCAATTGGAAAGATCATTGAGAATGGCAAGCTCTATGAACACCTTTAAATACATATTCAAACAATCTTGCAATATCGATTCCCAATAAGATAAGATGACAAGATGAATTTTGTTTAGTGTCTCTACTTCAGTTTTACTTTAATTCCTTTTTAGCTTTCCAGCACATTTCTCTTGTAAAAATTAAACGATTAGTTAATTATGCCGTTGCAGAACAACTTGATAAAATGTATTATTCATAAACATCCTTATTGCTAGGAAAATTTCGCCTGATGCTTTTTTGTTGTTCACTTTGTTTAGGATATGACATTTGTAATTTTCCTACTTGAAAAAAAATGTTTGATTGTCTCTTTTCTTAGCCCTGAATGTCAGACGATATAATGCTTTTCAAACTTGAAGAATGATTTCATATAACTGATTATCAGTTATAAATGCATTTGTATTTTTAATGTTATTTAAGAGTGTACATTCATTTTCTATACTACATCACAAGCATTAATTTGGCATATTATCCGGTAATTTACTATTCTGTAATCTTTGTTGTTGTTGTAAGTATGTACATAACAATTTTGGTATCCCTAATGTCTTTCTTAACTGAGCCTAAGTAGTTTCTATAATTTGCTTAAGAACTGTATCTGTTGCCTTTTTTCAAAGTCTAATACATATCGAACTATAGTTACTTTTCATCGGATTTAAAAACTAATTACCGTCTATACTAAAATGTTACATTAAGATATTATAAATATGCAACAACGTTTTCTTGAACGAAAAAGCATGGCAAAACTAAAATAAACAAACCATTCATTCATTACGAGGATACCGAATACTTTGTATATATGTTTATACATGTTTTTACTTATTCTTTATTGCTGTTATGAATTTATGTTCATGATTTTGTTATTATTATTATCATTATATATATATTTGTTAAAATATTTTTCCCCATTATGTTTAACAGGGCCTCATGTAAGACCACCGATATTGCTAATAATGAATCACCCTGTCTATATCATAAATAAATAAAGAAAGAAAGGAATTTAAATAAATTGGGGAAATGGTATGAAAAGAAAAACAAAACAAAAATAAACCAGAACAAAACAAATAAACTAAACGAAGAAAACACATCTTTGTCTGATTTGTAAAAGTAGCCAAACATATTCCATTTGGTAATAACTTTATCTCAAAAGGAGAGGTGTAGTTGAATTCATAATACTGATCTAGTACCTTATACATACCTTCTAACAGGTTCTGCCGGGTTCGTAGCACTGTTACGAAGGTGCTCGTCGGCAACGAGCCTCAAATCGGCTTTCACCAAGGCATCACGAAGCTCTTTCACCTGTTTTGCGCTGGGCGTCCTGTTCCTCCATGCAAATAGCATATTCTTGGTGCCTTTGGAAGACACATTGCCATCAGCCCGATTTGTAGCAAGAAACATTTCCACCTTGGATCTTGGGAAATCAAGATATAGTCCAAGAGTCATGATATTCTCGTTGACTCCCAGAGCCTCCCCTATCTCGTTCAATTTCAGGTCCGTCAAAGACAGCATCCCGCCTGGTTTAATGGTAATAATAATAATATTTTGTGAAGTTATAATAATAATATCAATTATAATAATATTTTGTGAAGGAATAATAATAATATCAATTAAAATAATGATTACAATAATTATATCAATTACGATAGTGGTCTCTTATTAAAGAGCTCAAGAGTGTCAGACTTGACACCCCTGGCGCTACACAGTCATTAACCTGGCTTTAACATGACTGCCATTATGCATGCTCTTAAGCTATGGTCACAAATCAGAGCAGCGACCGACCGATCAGTAGCCTGCTCGGTCGCTGCTGGAATTAAGCATCGCCCAGCAATTAGGTCGGTGCCCGGGCGGCGACCGCCCAGGCACCGAGCGTATTTTGGGCGGCTAGTGAAAAATGAGCAGGCGCCGCCCAAATTTTAACTCCGCGCTAAAACTTCAGCGGCGACCGAGCGATGCCCTAAAAACGAGCGGTGCCTGGGCGGCCGCCGCTCGGTGGCCGGGCAGCCGCCGGGCAAAATTGGTTAAAAACTCGCCGCTCGGCCGCCGAGCAGGCTACTTTTGGGTAATGTGACAATAGCATAATGTATGCTCTTGGCTTTCACAGACTAAAATCGTGACAGAAGAAACATTATATTGCATATACAGTTGTACACAGTATACAGAGCGATACGGCAATGATTCTCGAGTCCATAAAAGAAAGCAAATGACAAAAAACAAGAGAGCAAAGTCACTTTCACCCACGCGAAGACACAGCGATCTGCCAACGAGAACGGTGGGGGGGGGGGGGGCGTTGTTACATTTTGTGACGGTTAAACCTATTTTAACTGGGCTATTTCAGACCAGGTTTTTATTGGGGGGGGGGGGGGGCAATTTGACCCCCCCCCTAAGATTTCGGCCGTTTCACAGCCGATCGCAGCGAAAATTTGCAAGCATATCAAGTGAAGTGTGTAGAATACTATGGAAATTTCAATTTTTTGAAAAATTTACTCATTTGCATATTTATGGTAATATATGCAAATAAGATCATAACATTTTCATTTTTACCCATGTATCATATATAATTCATATTTAAGCATTCTTTTTCACTACATAAATTCGTTAGACCATTTGGAATAAGAATACGACAACAAAAAATGGAAATGGAAGAGCCAGGTTATTCCTTATGTTATCTCTTGCTTTGATAATTTGTAAGTTATGTATTTTATTGTTTTGTTGTTTTATTTCATTTATAACTAAAATTCACCTATTTTGACCCCAAAATAAACACCTATACTTTAAAGAAGACCAAATAACCAATGTTTTATCTCTTCTTAGGAAAAATGATATTTCCATATGTTTTGTACACAAATCACAACAAATGAGCGATTTTCGGGCTGACATGCAAACACAAAAATTCACGTGAATTTGTAACTATACGTCCGATTTAAAAAAAAAAAAATGTTTTAAAAGATGCGTAAGACTCGAAAGAAAAAAGTCGCGAAAGGAAAACTTAATATCTGACGCGGTTCCGGACTAGTCTCTAAATTACTACAGGGGGGTCAAATTGCCCCCCCCCCCCAGTTAACATAGGGTTTAGATCCTGGGGATATGAGCAGTGGCGCAGCCCGAGTTCATAGATTTATGGGGCACTGAAACGATTGGGGGGGGGGGGGGGTTATCTGGGGATCGATGTCCGGGCGGTAGCTGTCCAGATACGGTATGAAATTTGTTATCTTGGTTATGTTTTAGCTGTAGGTCCTGATGCTAATCTCAAACTACATGTTAATTTCAGTTTGTAGGCCACTTAAAAGGATTGGGTAACTTTGTCTCAGATTCTCAAAATAAATCCTGGATTTAGCTCATGTTGCAATGATAATTATAACCTTTTAGTCAGTAAGGAACCCCATGACTTTTACAAGCCGATCGCCTGTCTGATTTTCAAGATACGAAATCGAAATTCAAAAAATCGTTTTCCTAACGGTTTTTATAACACTACAGTCTATTGGGAAAAATGAGTATAGTAATACCGGTCACTCAAAGATTTTTTTTCATTTTTAGGTACTTCATGATCATTTTAAGAATATACTAAACATCACTCCAAGAAATAACTTTATTTATTCTGAGAGATTTAGTATAATCTTGCCCATTTATGTACAAGATTCCCCATCAAAATATATGGGAGAGGCATAAAGCAAGAATAATGTACAGTTTCTCAGCACGACATGGGCATCGCCATTTTCTTGATAATGTGACGTACTATGTGAAGTCTTTTATCAAATAAATGTATTAAAATTTATAGATGATTCTTTCCCAGGTGTGTGCGTTGATGAAGCATTTTATTCACCTGTTATTACATTAAATGTACTAAAATTTCCAGAACGCAAATTGCACTAATAAGTCGGTGAAGCTAACTATCTAGTCGACCGCTACCACAACTATCAAGCTGGGGTGAATGTTTCTCATTTATGAAATATATTTGACAACTGCTATAGTATACTAAAGTATCGTTTCCCTGTTATATCCTTTTAATCAATTTTAATTTTTATATTCTCAGCTATGATTTTTCATCATTGAAAAGTAAAGGTTTTGTTACTGATTAGAAAAAAGTCTTTCCAACTAACGCTTGGTGCACAATACATGTATAACTTCAACTGGTACGTCACATGTTCAAGAAAATGACTGCACCCATGCCATGCTAAAAGGCATCACATCTTCATCTATATATCTCTTGTTCATTTCCGTAGGGAATATTGTACATCAAAGGGCAGGAATTATATCTCATTTTTCAGAATACCTAAACTTATTCTTCGGGGTGAGGTTTCCTTTTAAGACAATTATTGTTTACATGGTAGGAACAGATATCTATTTTTAGAGAAAGTTGAAATGTCTCTAACCAAAATGATTTGATTACAATATCAACAATTCCCATCAAAGTATAAACAAGCTGTTTTGTATAATAGAATAGGCCTAAACGGATTCCAATAACAAGAAAGACTATGTAGTTTCATTCATCGCTTAAATATAAACATAACGGGAAGTTTAAAACAAAAATCCGTATCTGGATATAGTATGTGGACCCTAAATGTACCCGAATTGTTTGCGTTTGTTCAGTGGTAATAATGCACGCATCCATATGAATCACATGGGATTGCAATTGCATGAACGTACTTAGTTAGGGGCCTATGAACTACTTCGAAAAGGGAATGCCTTCTATTTGAACCAGGAACATCGATGTGACAAATATCTGTTCACAGTTAGCGGTTATGTAGGGTAAAGTACGAGTTACTCTATTGTCTGAATTTCAATGACATGGGTGGTTTGAGATTAAAGCGACGGATGAACACCAAATATTAATTGTGTCCATGCAGTTCACATTGGCACTGACACTACCCTCATAGAGAGAGAGAGAGAGAGAGAGAGAAAGACACACACACACACATACACAGACGCACATGTGTGTCTTTATCGTGGGTGTGTGTGTGCGTGTGTCCGTGTGCGTGTCTGCGTGTGTGTACATGTATATACTGTATAATTCAACAGTAATTGTAATAATTTCATGATCTTATTTTTCATGAACTCTACTGGAAAAACAAATACTACATTATTTACCCGTTAGTAGTCCAGAGGTACGCGATGCTGGGTTTCTTTTGGTAGGTTCGGTCACAGTATCTATATAACAATCATAATAATAATACTAATAATACTAATAGTAATACCTTATTTATAGATTGTAATTTCCACGTATGTTCATATGCGTTTTACAATTAAGTTATTAACAGGAAAGGTGAGTTTTTGTTATTTTCTTTAGGTATTGAGAGATCGGTGGTTGCGAGGAAAAGAAATATAGTGTTGAATTTAATACAAATGGAAACACCTTTTTAGCATTGGAGTTATGCAAAATTAGGGAGCATTTAAAAGAAATTAACCAATTGCAATTTTAAATTGAGGCCCGAAGATGTACAGATAATTACATTTGGTAATGCCCATTAATCATTCTTATTATCATCATCATCATCGTCATCATTATTTTTATCATTAGACGTAGTATTTTTATAATCATTATTATTTAATTATCGGTATTGGTAACAACATATGTATGTTTTGGTTGGGTATCTACAATCCAACTTTTTCAAGGTCTATGTTTAAATCATACACTATAGAGACACACCATCATGAAAGTACATTGCATAAAAATATCAAATCAGACATTCTAATCATGATAATAATACCTATTATTATCTATATTGGTGTGTACGCAGAATTATGCTTGGGGCGGAGGGGATCGAATGCTGACGTACCCTACCAAAATATTACGTGTAACATTTCTAAGAGAGAGCAACAATGTTGAATGTAAGTTGGTCCTTAAATGATTTACTAGATGCAATGATAGAAGGCAAACAGTTCACTTTTAAAATGGGATTTCTTTTCTCCGAATATTGACCGTTTCATGATTTTGAGGGGACTGCTCTCAGCACTCCCATCTCCACATTAATAATAAAACGGAGTAGTTCGCGACCTTATTTTTCTTTTTCTTGGGTGTAAGAAAATTCGACGTGAAATTGGATGGCAGCCCTGCGCTCAGTCGATGGGTTTAGCAATACGTTATTAGGCAAAGTGATACGTTCGAATCTTTTTACGTCTATTTAGAGCCAGAAGGGCGTCAATCATGGGTTAAAGAATATGAATTGACGCCCTCCTGGCTAAAAACTTTCAATTTATTTAGATAGAACTTAGAAGTACTCTGTACTAACCAGCACCGTCCTCCGGAAAACATTCTTCGAGTATGTCATTCCGTTTTATCTTTACCAAGGCATCAATCAAGGTCTGTCTCATTGTTGATGAATCTTGTCCTTTCATCCAGTCTCTCAGCAACTCCAACGACCCCATATGTGAATGATCTTGGCTGTTCCTTTTCTGAGCACTTTGAATATCATACGAAGGAATTTTTAGTGCCTTTCCGAGATCATCTATTTCTGCATCTTGCTTTGTTCTTCTGGCAACTGCTTTCAATTTATCATCGAAATCTTGCCTGTTTGTACCCGCCATTCTAGATGCATATATATATAAAAGAACAGGGGGAAATAGTTAAGACTTCCACTGAGGTCAGTTTAAAAAAAAATTGAACGAATAAATAAAATTAACTTGTTAAACCGTTGACCCTACACTGTTGACGAAAAAATACCCATAGCAGATTTCGTTTTAATCAATTTCGGGTCAATTATAAAAAAAACCTCATTGAAAAAGAAAATACCATAACTTTCTTGATTTGTCTTCATCCTATGCAGATATTTACATTGCATGCAGGCAATGCCATTTTATTGTCAAAAATAATTATTGAGAGCAACGACAACCTAAACTTGTTGGATGTGAAAAGTAAGTTTCAATATAAAAAATGAGCACTGGTCATGTGATCATATTGATGCGAAACCATTATGCAATTAATTGGGAAAGAAAGATTATGTTGAACATGAGAATTGGTGAGTACTATGAATTCTTAAATGGTCAAATTGAGAGGAAAATGATTCATTCTTGCCGAAGATCACATGCGCAGTCTACATAGAGAATAAAGCATGTGAGACTACACACACTATTAGTTATATGAGATTACACGCAGAATTATGTATGTGGGATTACACACATAATTAGGCACGTAAGACTACACACAGAAGTAGATATGTAGAGGTGTCGTGGTCGAGTGGATATGTTACCGGACTGTGGATCACAAGGTCCGCGGTTCAAGTCCCGCCGCGGCACTAATGTCCTTTGGCAAGACATTGATCTACATTTGCCACTCTCCACCCAGGTGTTAAAATGTGTACCCGGTAGGATGCGAAAGTTAATGAGGTTGGATTAGCAAATGGCGCTTGTAAAATGGCGGGGAGTGGATAATAATATGTTCCGCGCCTAGAAACAAAGTATTAGGCGCATTATGAGGGCACTTCTATATAGCTTTTTCGGGCATTGGTCCTGCTACGATATTCTTCTAAAGTGACATACAAACAATGAGAAAACTCACAATTTATTTTCCATCTTCAGTATAACTCAACCTGTTCTATTTCTGACCTTCGAGACAATGCACTTGAGTACACCTCGAAATGTTGATCCTATGGCGACGAATCTCCGAACGTTGCAGATGTGTGACTCAGAGATACACTGTACTGCCCTTGTATCATTGAGTGTGTGGACTTATATATGTGTTTTATCGAAATACAAATATACAGGGTAATAATTGTGCATTAACGATCATGGTAATGAAAGAGAACTAGTTTTCAAGGTAGATGAGATTCATGAACAGTACTTTGATACTAGGCATTGAGCCGCAACGGCAATCTTTCATCAAAGCCAGGGTCAGTAATTTTCTTTGTGTATGTTTTGTGTAAGTTTTAGCTTGATTGTCTTGATGGAACTATTATATTTCACTTCTTTTCATACGCTATTTAGCTCAAATCTGCTTAAAATAGTATTTCTGCTTTTTTATTGTACAGCGTTCATACCCAATTTGTATACTCCTTCAACAAGGCGCGCCAACACAAGCTCAGTCCAGAATCACCTATACACATAGGTTGGCCAACATAGTTTCATGTGCTCACAAAATGGGTTTTTTGTTATTTTGTGCTTGCTCAACAGAGCAGTGAACGTCATATTGTGCCCAACTCAAATAGGGTTAGCAAAACTTTCCTAATCAATGGCTCTTGCCATATCAAGGAGCTTCGAGAAATAATGCGAAAGGTATATTTATTGCAATACTCTTTGGATTATCTAAAGAAATAATTTTCGATGACTGCAATATTTCATGCAAAATGTTACTTGAATCTTCCTGTCTTCTTTACCCTGTTATATACATATTCATAGCAATGGCAAAACGTATTGCAGAATAAATTTAAACACAAACAATTGCATAGGGAATAATTTTGTACAGTTAAGGCATATTACTGGTCAGTTGCTTTCCTCGCCTCTCTCCAAAGTCACTCTTTTTCTAAGAGAAGAATTATGCAGAGAACACAGGACACCAACAAATGATGTAAGGCAACATTACTTTGTTCAACGTAATGTTTTTACAAAATTACCCGTTTCTGGTGTTGGTAAGCACCATCACAACAATTTAGCACAAAACACAAGTCACCAAAACTTGATGTGAGGGTAAATTGCTTAACTCAAGGCAATATCTTTATATATTACCAGTGTCATGCGTGGGTTAGCCCCATTACAACCCTCTTAACACAGAACATAAGCACAACACTCAAGACACCAATAATTGATGTGAGGATAAATTGGTTTGGTGTTATTATAAAGGTTACGTAGGACATAACAACTGGTGTGTAAAAAGTGTTCTTGAATGATCAAATTGAGAGGAAATTTCTCATTCTTGCTGAAGATCTCATACTCTACACATATAATTAGGTATGTGAGATTACATACAGAATTAGGCATGCGAGATAACACATGGAGTTATATATGTAAGACTACAGACACATCCGACATTGGTTCGAGCTAGTTCTTGTCAAATTTCGAATATGAGCACACTTCTATAGGTTTCAGGGGAAAGTTCATGTACGATTTACTTACATTCAAGACAATGCATTTACTTATACCTTGAAATGTTGATCCTATGGCGAAGAACGTCGCAGATGTGTGCCTTAGAGATACACAGTAATTTTATCAGTGAGTGTGAAGACTTGAATATGTTTTTTTTTAATCGAAATACAGCTATACACACAGTATGAATTTTGCATTGACGATCAGGATAATAGAAGATTACTAGTTTCCACGTAAGATGTGATTCATGAATAGTACTTTGATGCTAGGCATTCGACCGTAACATCAATCCAGGATAAAACTATTATATTCCACTTCTTTTCATACGCTATTTAGAAGAAATATGCTTTAAATAGTTTTCATGTCATTGTTCTGCGGACATTCCAAATATGTATTACCCCTGAACACTGCTAAAGGCGTGCCTACACAGCTCAATGTAGAGAGTTTGGCCTTCTCAGTTTGGCCAGAAAGTAGAGCTTGAAGTCTCCGTAGTCAATGTCATCCAGACCCAGATTTATAAAAATCATCTGGGCCCTTGACAACCTTGCTCTCTTCATTGTTCATCTTGGAGGAAATGTTCCCATTTAACAGCATTCTATTCTTTAATGTTGTGCTTTCCCAACAAAGCAGGGGTTGTCATATTGTGCCCAACTCAAATAATGATAGCAAAACTCTCCTTATCAAAGGCTCTAGTTATTTTAAGGAGATCGATGAAATAATCCAAAAGGTACTAGTTACTGCAATACCCTTTGAATTATTTGTATGACTAATTTTGGATTAATCAGGTACAGTATCTCATGCACGGTGCTATTTAAATTTTCCTTCTGTTGTATTCTTCGCCATCTTCTTTACCCTGTTATTTACGGGTTCATATCATTAGCAAAATGAACTGCACAAGTATTTGGAACACAAGGAAAGGAAAAGTGAATCCTCTCGTAAAGTTTGGGCATTCTGCTGGTAAGTTGCTTTCTTTGCCTCTCGGCACTGTCGTTCATTTGCCAAATGAACAATTTTGCACAAAACACAGAGGACCAACAATTGATGTGAGGGTGAATTGCTTTATTCAACGCAATGTCTAAACAGATTACCCGTTTCTGGTCTTGGTTAACTCCATTACAAGCCTTTTAACACAGAAAATTTCAATACAATAAACAAGCCCCCATCAATGGATGTAAGGGTAAATTGCTTTCTGCATGGCATTTTATTATAATTATCCGTTTCCGGTCCCGGTTAGCCTCACTACATTCCTTTTTTAACACAGCAAACTTAGAACAAAACACGAAGCACCAATAATTGATGTGATAGTAAATTCTATTTTTAAACGCAATATCTTTACCCTGTTATATACATATTCATACCAATGGCAAAACGTATTGCACAACAACTTTAAACACAAACAATGCATAGCGAGTAATTTTGTACAATTTAGGCATATTACTAGTCAGTTACTTTCCTCGCCTTTCTCCAAGGTCACTCGTTTGCTAAGAGAAGAATTATGCAGAGAACACAGGACACCAATACTTGATATAAGGGAACATTACTTTGTTCAACGTAATATATTTACAAATTACCAGTGTCTTGTGTGGGTTGGCCCCATTACAACCCTCTTAACACAGAACACAGGCACAACACTCAAGACACCAATAATTGATGTGAGGATAAATCGGTTTGGTGTTATTATAAAGATTGCGTAGGATATGACAATCGGTATGTACTACGTGTTCCTGAATGATCAAATTGAGAGGAAATTTTCTCATTTTTGTATTTTTTTGTTATTGAAAATAAAACACAACGACATCGCATACAGTAATAACATATCAATAAAGTAAAAGGATGTATACAGAACACGGTACAACACAGGACAATACAACACAACACAGCACAACACAAATGCCTCATTCTAGCCAGTTACATTTGTGCATATCTAAAGCTTACCCTGACATGCTTAAAGGTTGTATATTATGTAAGAAAACCGAGACTGAACTCGTCAAGGAGAGGCTTTACTGAAATAAAGTAATATTAACAATATAATAACATAATTGACAATAAGGAAGTAAAACAATTATTAAATACCAGGGGACGAAAATTCTACAAGAAAGAAAGTGACCATTTCCTAAAGTGGGAAATCGGTTTACCTTTCTTCTCTGCTATTTTATATTCAATTTTCTGTTTCATTTTTACAAAAGAAAGGAAGCCCTTAAAATATAATTCTACCTCTTGAAATTTACCTCGAATAATATAAAATTTGAGGAACAGGAATAATAATAAAAAAAATAATACAAACATCATGCCTGCCACCGATATCAATACCAAATATATGAGCGAACAGAGTAAATCGTTGTCTCCTTCGTCATATTATCAATATAATCTGCAAGCTTTGTCCACATTGAAGCAACTACTGTGCATTTACAAAATATATGAATCAAGGTTTCAGGAAGCTCCTGACAGAAGTAATACAAAGGACTATCCCTGCATTTGAAATTATTTTTGTGTATAACAGACCATTCAATTTCATCTCTATCCAAACCAAGCCACTCTTCCCACTTATTACCAATCTTGGCCTGGAATGATTTATCTTTGTTACGTAGTACCGAATAAGCATAGCTATAGGCACTTTCAACTTCCTTAGTAACTCAAGAACGATCTTATCAAAAATATTCTCATGAACATCTTGATGATCAATAAACCAATCTTAATATAACGCATTCATCAGGGAATCATACTTGCGTTGGTCAGTTATTGGGATATCAAATTCTACAACCAAGTCTTCAAAAGTTTTCATAATATTACAACCCCGATTACAAAAATAATTAGGTATGTGAGAATACATACATAATTATATGTTAGAGAATACACTCATGATTTGTGTATGGCAGATAACATACATAATGATGTATGAGAGATTACACACACGATTACATATGAGAGATTATATACATAATTAGGTATAAGAGATGTCATTCATAATTAGGTATGTGAGATTACATACATAATAATTAGGAATATGAGATTACATACATAATAATTAGGAATATGAGATTACACAAATAATTAAGTATGACAAAGTACATTAGCAATTACGTTTGAGAGATTAAATACAGAATTAGGCATGTGAGACTACATACACAATTATGTATGTGAAACAACACACACATTCGACATCGGTCCAAACGGTTGAGCTAGTTCTTGTCAAATTTCGAATATAAGTGCACTTCACTAGCTTTTCAGGTACCAGCCATCTTTATCATAACTCGATCTTCTCCTTAATAAGAAGTACTGTTCTATTTCTTACCTTCAAAACAATGTACTTAATCACACCTCGAAATGTTGATCCTATGGCGACGAATTTCCGACCGTTGCAGATTTGTGACTTAGAGATACACTAGTGTCCTCTTATCAGTGAGTGTGTATACTTGAATGTGTGTTTTATTGAAATGCAAATACACAGGGTAATAATTGTGCATTAGCAATCATGATAACGAAAGAGAACTAGTTTTCGCGGTAGATAATATTCGTGAACCGTACTTTCTCAGACTATCACACCAGTAAAGTCGATGTCCTGTGATAAAGATACGAAAGTAAAACGTGGGCCTGTAATAGCTTACTATTACAGGCCCATTATTAATGGTAATAATGATAGAAGCAATGAATAGTCAAACGTTTGTCAGTGACCACCTGGCTCAAGCCCCAAAAATCATTTATCTGCCGCGGCTGTTTTCTTTACCCCTCTTAATATTTCATTTCCCCCCCCCCCCATTTCTTGGTGTTCAATTGTTTATTAGCTTGTTCGTTTTTGTACTGGTTTGAACTATTTACGTTTTTATCAAGATGAAGAAACGTAGCCTCTTTGACCACAGCTACACTTCTGATCTGGACATCTCTGTCAGCTAAATCATTCACTGAATTTGCTCAGGGCCTCCTGTATATATCATTCTGTAAATAGAACAATTCTTATACAAGAGTATGATACTTTAAACTTATCTCTTGAGCCTCGTTTGTTTACTGGATTTCTGGTGTCCAGATACTGGTATATTTCATATAGCCTTGAAGAAAAGTAAAAGAGAAACCCAGAACCTGAAAATTAAACAATTTTGGTGTAAATCTGGATTTCTGCTGTCCGGATTGAAATTTGTTATATTACATTGCTTGCGGGCAAGCCTGAATTCGATGACCGGAGTGATAATACATGGATGAACCACTATTTGTGCCCAGACTATCATTATAATTATTCACATGTTTTGGTGTTATTTTTGTCGGTTCACTTCTTATGACAAAAAATCTACGATCCAAACAATTCTCTTCAACCAAAAGTGAATGTATGTAGACATAAACTGAAATGATAGAACGATTAAGCAGTGTGAGGTACCACAAACGCATTCTCTTTCTGCTAATCCACGTAATGTCAGTCACATTTGTAAAGCAGTTAATACTACGTTTCTCAATGGTTTAAATTGTTATTATTGTTATCCAGGTCATTGGATTCGACTAATAATTCACAAATGTCTACGGTTGTAATTTGTGTTATTATGTTTCTATACCAAAGCCTACATGTATACCATTTTGAACTCATTCCTATTGTGTGTTGTTTTTATTCCTGGTTTAGTATTTTGTATAAATTGACAGTACATATATGTTAATTGATGTTATATATATTGAAGAAACAGCTGGAAAACGATTTGTATGCCTTGTAACTGTGCATGATCAATAAACTTGAACTTGAATGATAGTGTACACGCTCTGTTCCCGAAAAATATTCCAGCCAAGTGCCATTTTCAAGCATAGACACGCCAATACAACCATATTGCACTGATTATTAGTAGCCGAAGCCATGGGAGACGGGATAAGGCTTTCCAAGCATATTGAAGGTGTTGTACTTTCGGTTCGATTTTCACTATACAATTAAAATGGAGTGTCAATATGCATGTGAACGGAACCCTAATGGAAAGCGCGTTTTATATCATAAAGTAACCGAGAAAAGATATGATTATTACTTTATTGGCATTGAAAAGGAGCAGAAAATGTGGCATTTGCGATTTTATGGTTAAAACTAGAAACAAACTCTGGCCACTGAAGAGGAGTAAACGGTTCATACAAGATTCTTTTTTTTTTTTATTTTATTTTTTTATTGAATATGAAGAATTCGTTGCTCCATTTCCTCCACTTGGTTGGTTATTTTGGCCTATGCTACGGTAAGACACTTCGTTTTCAAAGATTTGATAATGAGAAATCTGGAGCTGTATGCTAATTAAAGCAGAAATGCGTTAAAACAACAACTATAACAATAACTGCAATTTTATTAGCAACAGTAACAAGGATGCCATGATGTATTCGATTTACAGAGTGAGTCAGAAAAAAATGTCCCATTTTTAAAAAGTTTTATTGTTTAAAATATGAATATTTAATCATGGGTTTCATGATATGTCTTGATAGAGTTATATCCTCCAAGTACATCATAATACCATTTTCAGTTGAATCTCTGCGTGCATGACTGACATCAGACAATCTTTACAAGACTGCCAGATCTCACTTGCACCAAGTTACTGGGTGAGTCATTACTATCAATCACAGCAATGTATTCAATGTATTCGATGTCAATAATTTGGTCAAAAGAAATTCGTAGTTTTTAGGAAATCTAAACATAACAACCTTAATCATTATTTAACGTCATGACGTGAAAACGTTGAGCAGTAATTCGGAATTACGTTGTTTAGTAATTCGAATTACCACACTACGTAAGTAATTAGGTAGTGTGGTAATTCGAATTACTACACAACGCAATTATTTATGTTGTGTGGTAATTCGAATTACCGCACGACGTATATCCATGTTTTTGACGGTCTCCTGCTTCCATACTCTTCAACACACACACATACACACGGTTGCATTAACGAATGATTTTGAAACTAATTTTCCTGAAAAGTGTGGGAGAAAACCTGGACAGGCCACCCTCTCCCTGAAAAGTTTTTGTGTTGGTACGTGAGTGTAGTGTTGGTCTGGGGTTGTTTCACAAAGATCCTACGTAGAACTTATCTCTAAGTTGGACTTAAAATTTATGGACTAAGCAGAAATTCAAGTAATTTAGACTTTTTATAAATTCCACATCCAGAACATGAAATCTCTTTGATGATAGAAAACATGAATGATTTGAATCAACATTTTATGCCTTTCAAAAAAACTTTTACAAAATATTTCCAAAGATGCTAACGGCTTTCCATAATTTTTAAGTCCAACTTAGAGATAAGTTCAACTTAGGATCTTTGTGAAACACCCCCCTGGAGGTATTACTAAGGTATTTGATACTTTATGAAATCATACCATCACACGGTCCAATGTTTCAGGGCTCGGGTCAGCTGGCCTCACAGTACGGTTCTGCAATCCACCTAGGACGAATGGTGTAACGACAGTAATATAAATCGCAACACGGATGATCAAAAGATTGCAATGATGAAGATGATGGTGGTGTCGATAGTGATAAAATGATAATAATAATGATAACGATCATCATCAAGACCATCAATATACTACACGTACTACCAATAACAAGTATAATAACAGCAACATTTATGTTTTTGGTGCTAAAACTAAATCTATATTGTAGAAAGTTTCAGGACTAACTTTTTTAGAAAGAAGATGTATCACCATCGAAACAAAATGTAGAATAATTTAGGGGATTTGCTATCGGGAAGGTGTCCTTTAAGAAATAATAACTAAAAGCATAACTGAATTTAGTTCGAACTAATCTTGACAGTAATGTTTAGGGTCGTGAAATAGATTAATATGGTCTCTTAATCATTTCAGAAGAAGCATTGACAGAATATATGATAAATATCAATGTGCTTTGCTCCATTTTCAAATGAAAATAATGTGTTTTGCTTCTTTTTGAAAAAAAGATTCCCCTAGATATGAATACCTTACCATGAGATGTTGAGGAATGACTTTGTCCTGCTGTACAATGTTGTCCAGTGGAATCTATGATAGCGAGAAGAAAACGACAACATAATAACAAAGACTTTCGAGAAATTAACTCAATGGTAATTACTTTCAATACCCTAATGGGTTTTACGGAGATGACTGGGGAGGGAGGGGGGAGGGGGAGGGAGGTGGTCATTGCCACTCATGCCCGCTTTTATTCCGGAACCCTTTTAATATAATGTATATAATCACATACACACACACACATACGGTATATACATTTATTTAATTTGTTTGAATGAATTTATATCATTTATGTGGGTGTGTGTGTATGTGTGTGCTAGGGTGGTGTGTGTGTGTGTGTTTGGGATAAGAACTCTTATATCACAAAGAGCTCAAAACGGTACGATACAATTAACAGAATGTAATAATATATATTCTAAATGACATAAAACTTCCCTGCACATGTTTCGGTTATGATATGTATTTCCTAAACACGATAGATGCGGGTACTTGGCCTGTTGTATGACTAATACATTTTCCCGCATAATAGCGACCTACTCCTCATTTTGAAGATAATTGATTACACATGCAGGATCTCATTAAGCAAAATAATGTCTTGTTTTTTTTGTTCTCATTCATGAAAAAACCTTGCTTTCTGCAATAAGAAATGACATATGAACATAATCGAAATGATATAAGGACCGTTCGATGATGTTAGAACAAACACTATCATGCTGATGTATCCTTTCAATGTTATTCATTCGACATGTACTAGAATTTGAATCTCATTTATTGGGGAGGAAGAAGAAATGAAGTGGGTTAAGCTGCAATGACATTTAGGAGGTTTTAAATGTTTTACTTTTTTTAATTTAGCGAGATATTTTCATTTGATTAAAAAGTGAACCTTATCTGGAATACTCGTTACTGCATTTTCTATAATTACTGAATCGAGTCCGCTTCTGAACAAGCATAATAGCTAGCCATCTGCACAACGGCGGCATGGATGGCGGGGAAATACTTCTTTGTGATGCCATTGTCTCCGTATGCCGAAAGCATCCAATTAATCATTAAAGGGAAAGTCCACCCCCAAAATAAGTTTGTTTCGATAGAGGCAGAATAATAAGAAAATCAGGTGAGTGAAAGTTTGAGCAAATTCTGAATGAAAATAAGAAAGTTATGAATTATTGAAGTTGTGATCAATCAAATACAAATTGGCAACTCTATGACGTATCATGCGAGCTCAACTTCCATTTGCTCAGTACTAAAAAAATGTAAAATTTTCATTTTCCCTCAAGAAAAATTTCAACCATACATGCACCCTAAATATAATAATTTCAAATATGTTTCTATACTCCCCCTGCAAGGAACAAATATATATTCCGTCATCAATAACGAAGAAAACATGATTTTATGGAATATTATGCACGAAGCAAATGAAGGAGAGCTCGTATAATAAGTCACAGAGTTGCCAATTTGTATTTGATTGATCACAAATTCAATAATTCATAACTTTCTTATTTTCATTCAGAATTTGCCCAAACTTTCACTCACCTGATTTTCTTATTATTCTGCCTCTATCGAAACAAACTTATTTTGGGGGTGGACTTTCCCTTTAAGAGGAAGGACCCCTGCTAATTACTAGCCACGTACAATATACAGTGTGTCCCAGAAAAAAACGAAACCGAGAGTTATCGATGGTTTATCATAACTTAATCACAATTATGATTAATAAATGACACATATTTGTAAAGCTTTGATCCTCCTCTTTTATTTAAAGCAACTGATATGATGCATTTTTCAGGCATGTGTGATAAAACACAATTTGTAGAAAGGGTACCAAAAAGTCATTTGGCGAACGGTATCTGAATTTCAAAAGGAAAGTCACATTTCTAGAAAGTACATATTTTGCCCTTTCATATGACATCTCAACCAGGAAAAATGAGCCAGGAATAACAAAAATCTAAATGTTTAAAGTAACGCTTGCATTTCCTTATTTTACTGTGTGTCTGGAGTGTGTCGGGAGTGTGAAAAGAAAACAAAAGTAACCCTTCTTTCAAATTCAGCCTACATAGATTCAGTTTCTATTGATGTAAGATAGCCTAGCAAAATATACACAAGTATTTCCTTGAGAAATTTATGCATGAAACTACGAGGGGAAAAACCTTATCAGTAGTACATACTGTATGAAAAGCAAATATACAAAATGTAGTTGTAAAGTGTCCGGTACTTGAGTTCCTAGTTGATGAAATACATATTTCAAAGAACCCATGATGGCCGAATTATGATTAAACAACAATGAAATTTACTGTAAAAAGGTAAAAGATGAATGGTTTAGATAAGTAGTACGTGGAATTATATTATTTGTTCTCAATTCTCATACAATGATATGGTTTGATAAGTATTTTGGTCTTCATATGTATATTGATTTTCTATTATGAATATCTGTGAGGTTTCTAACAGACTCCTGAACCGGGAATTTCAAGCAACATTTAGGTAATGATGATTTAAGATGATGTGCTTTCGACTATTATGCATCAAAATCTTTTGATATAAATTAAGTGAAATAATTATTATTTGTTGAAACCAGCTTTAAAACAACTGTACTGGAAAACAAAATCATTTTCAAAATCCAGAGATATATATAATGTCTTTATTCCATTTTTTAAAGGCATGGCAAATTTGATTTTTTTGTTTTGTTTAAATGATATGTTTTTAATGTTGTAAAACGGGATTGAGATTAAAATTACACCGATTTATTGTACTTGTTTACAACTTACTGTCATATTTAACATGGATGATTATGATATCACATCTTTAATATTTCACATCCTTTTGCTGCCATCATGAGATAAAATATTCTCTAATCTGTTGTAAATAATGTTTTATTACCATGGAATTTAAGATAAAAGAAGAGATACAAATATCTCAGAATACATTGTACCTAATATCTGATGATATTATCTTGCGTTCATTATATGTTAATTAGGATTACGTGCCATTTCAGTTTATGCCCCTAATGATAGAAAAGATGCAAGAGAATTTCCAAGATAAGTTACAAGAATTTTAAGAATACCAATTTTATTACAATGGTGAGGTTACAAGAACATTCAAGATACAAGATATGTTTGAATACCGCCACAGAATTGTAAATCATTCTATCTTATGTTAACTCAGTTGTATAAATAGTGATGCCTGGTAATATATACAATCGCTGACTTTTGTTTTCTAATGTTTTTAATGTTTATACAATTTATTATATTCATGTGTTTTTTTTTAACATGCTTTTTTTTAAACTCCTTTTTATTGCATACATCTGCAGAGTCACAAACAAATGCTCTGTCTGTTCGGTTATACCAACAAATTGGGTTACTGATTGAGCTACCCACATGTCTTACATACTCTGTGCACTTTAGGTAAATGGCTACAGCCATAGAGACCTAAAGTTTCCATCTCCTCCTATGTATTTTTTCATTTGTGTGTGTGTATGTGCGTGTGTGTTTGTGTGTTATTCTTTTTATCCGTTGGGTTGTTGATCTTGTAGAAACCGTAGGGTTAGCATTCAGGCTAAGTATGATAGATGCATAAACAGATTGACCCAATACAACAAGAAGCTAGGGATAGATCGTTCAATAAAAGAATTCGTATAAATATGGTTGAATTCAGTTCATTATCGCAGTCACTCAACTATTGCATTCCAATTTCAATTCGCTATTTTTATGCATACATTTTCAATTTCAATGAATAGCATGTAAATGAGGATTTTTTTAAAAATTTGTATTGTAGAATTCAGTCTCTTTTATGCCACATAATAATCTCACTGTGCAACATTGTATTAATCATGGAATAGATATACTAAAGACTTTCAGATGATCTAACTGTTTCCAGTGCAAGATTTATCTTTACTGGTGTTAAAGAGGTTGACATGGAGCTAATCAAAACATGACATTTTGGCGTCAATTTGGGTCTTTTGTTATGTGCAAAATTCTATATGAGACAAAGAAACGGCCATGAATAAAGGCAAACAAAGCAAGTTAAGTTTTTGTGCGATGGGTCTGTTTATTTCATTCAAATTAGACATACAGCTGAATAAATGCATACAGGTTCGATACATACATGTATGATAACTTAGCGTATAAAGTACACAAGATTGATTAAAGCTCGTGGAAGATTCCTGGCATAATTTACATTTACCACCGGTAGGGGGTGGGGTGGGTCAATAACAGTTTTAGAAGTGTTTTGTGTTTTCTAGATGTCATCAATTTTACGACTATGAATAATATGTTTCTTGTTTTTATTTATTGTAAGTTCTTTCTTTCATTTAATTTTCTCGACAATGTTGTCGTATTAAAAAGCTGTGTAGGCTATCTAGCCACTCACTATATTCTCAATCTTATATGAACATGTACTTTTTTATATTGTTGATATTGTTTTTTATATAGTGATCTGGAAAAGAAATACCATACAATACCAGTACTTAATAGTAACAAGTAACTTATAAACAAAAAGATGAGTTGTGGTTTCATTTTCCTTATCAACAATCACAAGCAACCTAGCTATGATGATTGGTCATCAAATTCATTTTAGATTTACATATTTATTTATTTATTTTTATTAAACAAAAATATACATATACAAATTACCATGGGAGGAAAAGAATTTGCATGTTTGACAGCTTCCAGATTTGGGAAACCTTCAGCGAAAATGGTGAACATTCTGAGCCTAACTCGACAAATATAATGTAACTAAGATTTTTTAATATTTCCAATATTCAGGCCTAGCCAAACAGATCAATTTATTAGACCCTTTTATGACTTTCATACCAAAAGTTGTCCAAGAGATGAAATATCTTTCTATTTAAAAGATGGAATTATGTTCATCGATTCTTCTCAAATGGCATAAGGAAATTGTGAGATCAGGAGCAATGGAAACTGCCATTTAAAAGATTTGGGAAACCTCTTTAAAGGTATTCGTCAGTTAAAGCTTATCTGCACTAGTTTGGCCAGGAGGGATTAGACCACACAGCGAGGGCACTGACAGCTCTCAATTAACATAAGAAATAGAGGATCATGGGGGACCAACAGGCACCGATTGTGGAAGTTTTCTATATAGAGGGAGCAATTAGCTTCAATTAGTACAGAGGGCCTTTAAAATAATGTAATCAACTATGCCTTTCAGTGATACCAGTATATTTATTTGACATGAAACTTCGGTAGCTTCGAAGAACAATTAAAAAACTGCCAAAATTATAAGAAATCAACCAATAATTGTTACATTCCGGTGACATCAACTCGTCCTCTAAGAGTATCCCTGGAAAATCGCTGTAGGTATTTCTCAGCAATATACCCCAATTCGACATCCGCCAAGGCATCACTGAGCTCCTTCACCTGGTTCTCGCCGCGAGTCTTTTTGCTCCATGCAGATAGCATATTCTTGGTGCCTTTTGCAGACACTTTGCCATCAACTCGATTTGTAGCAAGAAACATGTCCACCTTGGTTTGTGCAAAACCAAGAAGTAATCCCAGAGCCGCAAGATTCTCGTCGTCACCCACAGCGTCCCCTATCTTGTTCAACTTTATGTCCATCAAATTTGTCATCCTGCCTGGTTTGATAATTACAGCAATAATAACAATGAAAATGATAATCATAATCATAATAATACTAATACATGTTGTAGTAATGATACTCATAAATTAGTAATACTATTAATGACAATAGTGGGTTCGTATTAAATAGGTTAGGTTTGTCCGACTTGACTTCCCTGACGCTACACATTTATTACTCTGGCTGTAACATGACTGATATTACGCCGCCCTAGAATTTCGAGGATTCAATTCCTGCGAAGTACCCATTTAACTCATTTTGGTCGAGTATGGCAAATGTTCATAAATGTGTTGCCAAAGAAATTAGTGCCGCGGCGTGACTCGAACCCAAAACCATAAGTGATCAACAGTCCGGTGTTTTGAAGAGATGACCAATATTCAGGGACATACATATACAAATAATCGATGATTAATAATTACAAATTTTCGCTATTTGCTATATATCAATGCTATTATCAACCCCATCATGTGATACTAACCTGCTAGTGCCGAGACGTTATTTGTGTTTGATGTCTCTTTCACTTCCAGCCTTACTCCGAGTTTGACTCCAACTTCCTTCTCCAGTTCTGGAGTAACAAGAATTTTTGTCAAGCCTCGCGAGAGTGTGCCGTCTCTACAGGCTTGAAGAAAGGCATCGTGATCGGGCCCGAGTTTGACACTAACGAAGAAGTGCACCGAGTCAAACCGAACCTTTGTTAGAGCAGCGCCTTGCTCCTGGAATAGGGATACTAATTCGGAGCACAATTGTTGGTTAACTTTCCATTTTCCAGGGTTGTGACAATCTGGAGGCACTTTCTGAAGGAGCTGCAGAATCCTAGGATCAGCTTTAATAGCACCAGCCTTTTTTATGGGCTCAATGTAAGCATCCACTTCCATCTCTGAAACAGATATGATTCTTTCATTATGACCTCGTATTTAACTATGAATATAATAGAAAACAAAAGTTCTAGCCAAAGTTTTTTTCTTGAAGCTTCATTAAAACATGAATACAACTTTAAAGAATTATTAATACTCTAAATCGTTACTTATTCTTTTAAGCTCAGGATCGTAATTATTTTCCAAGAGAAAGCAATTTCTCAGAATGAGACGTTCCTGGATACGTATAAAATAATGAATGGCGCAAAAACATTACTTTTTATAAAACTTTTTGTTTACAGAAAGACGAAATTGCTTTTATATCTTTTTGATATTATGATCAATTTTGATAAAATCAATATACAGAGCTACTTTAAAAAAAATTCAGTAAGAATCTAAATCTTCATCTGAAAGAACGATGCTAAACATGAATTCACCTTCACATTCCTCTTGATCCTGGACTGTGTCTACATTCCCAACATGGAGTGTGTAACCGTGTCTCACAGTTAAGGTCTTTGATTCCTCGTCAAACACAAAATGCGATGATACTTCTGCTAAATGAAATTTAAAGTAGTAAAAAGAACCAGTCTGACAATTTCATTAAGCGTCGCCTTTGTACAGGGAAAAACTGCTCCTACAATCGGAGGGGGCCCTTCCAGGGGCAGGGGGCCCCTCGCTTTTCCAAATTCCCCTTTTTACATAGTAAAAGTGCCCCTTTAACTTTGTAAAAAGTGCCCCTTATTACATGGGAAAAGTGCCCCTTTTACTTTGAAAAGTGCCCCTATTATTTTGTAAAAGTGCCCCTCACCCTTTTCACCTCTGATAATTACCCCTTTTTTTGACACGAGCCTCTGTTACTTCGACAAGTGCCCATTTTCCCTTGCAATAAATGTCCATTTTCCATTCTCATAAGTGCCTTTATTAATCTCTAGTACGTGCCCCGTTTCAGGTACGAGAAGTGCCTCTTGTCACTTTTGATAAGTAACCCCTTCATCTCAAATAAATGCCCTTATTAAAATCTGATCGATGCCCCCTTTCTTTCAACAAATGCACATTTTCCTTTATTATAAGTGCCCCTTTTTTATTTTCATTTTCAGGTGCGATAAAAAAAAAACCTTTTTACCTCTTATAAATGCCCCCTATTAAAATCTGATGGGTGATACTTTTCCGTCAACAAATGCCCATTTCTCATTCTCATAAGTGCTTTTTTTCATTCTAGGTGAGTGCTTTTTTCAGGTGTAAGAAGTGCCTCATTTTCGTCTCTGATAATTACCATTTGTACTATGACACGTGCTCCTTTTCTTTTCTATTAAGTGTCTTATCCCTTTTAATAAGTGTCCCCTTTTCCTCTCATCATGCATTAAACGTGCCCCTAATTCAAAGTGACTAAGAGTAATTTCCCTCATAGCTCGCTCGCTACGCTCGCTCAAATTTATAGATGATATAATTATGTTACCCATCAAAGGTATTTTAGTCTTTTCCGTTATGAGAATGTGCTCATAACCCCATCAGGATGGGGATTTCCCACTTTATATGTAATTTTTCGCACTGCGACCTCACAAACCTTTAAAAAAAAAATCCTAGTTCGCTTCCCTCGCTTCGCTCGCTCGCAAATCAATTTTTAGGCTTTCCATCCAACTTGTATCGATGTATAAAGAGAAACCAATATTGAAACCATCCCTGATAATGTAATCACAATGTAGGGGTTTATGCCAATGTCTAAAAAACTGTGTATTTTCGCTTTGAGATTTCCCATTGTAGGTGCCCTTTTTATTCTCTAGAAAGTGCCCTTTTTTGTTGGTCCCCCCACACTTTGGAAGTCGCTCGACCGCCCCTGCCTACAATGAAAAGGCTGCTGGACAGTGCTTTATTTTACCAAGTACGATAAATAACATAAAGACCCTGAAAAACTAATTACAAAGGGGCACCTGGGTGCTCTACTCCTCAATGTCTCGATGGTCCCATAATACCTGACCCTAACAATACGTTTTTTGTGTGGTACAATTACATTCATACAACTTTCATGAGCCTAGGCAGTTTGACCTATTCCGATAAGTCTACTGATATTTGGTATAAATCAATCCCTCAAGGAATATGTTATGCTTTCACATGGTCTTAGATTTATCTCAAATGATGAAAACAGTGACCAATATTCATATTGAACATCCATTTTGTCTTGTATGTTATATTTTCGCACACATTGATCACTTAAAGGTACTATGTCCCATTTGCAGGCCAAAAAATGAAAAGGTTAAATTCCAACGGCATTTGAAAGATAATACTAATTTAGAACTTCCCTAAAAAAAGGTGGGGCTTGAAAATGTCTTCAAGTGGGAAAATAACGACTATTAGTTGTCAAATCGACTTAGGAGCTATAGAGCCAATAAGTAATAGTCTTGATTTTCAGACCATTGTACTGAATGGTCATACGTTTTACGCTGCGCAAAGATTCAATCAGTTTAATTTTGGCCATCACAAGAAGTGGGTTATTGATGTAGACAAAGCTCATATACCCTTTACAGCTCATTGTATGTATGTTGTTATCAAAGAAGAAGAAAAAAAGCCAGTCAGTCACTCAATAGTGTCTGACACTGAAGTCTAGCAAGTAAACAGGTTTCTTGCATAATTTGAATATTGGGACACGGCTTACATTTAAATTTCACATATAGGACATACATGACATATTCATAATTCCTGCAAAGTCCTAAAGAATTTGAGGTTGGCTGCAAAAGGGACATAGTACCTTTACAGCAAACTTACTCATCTAACTAATGATTTATGTTTTTGGTCAAATGAGTAATATTTTGCAATACACAACTGTGTAAATCTATCACATTATTGTGCCTGTGGCATCAAAACTAGAACGTAATCCACAGTCCGGTGATTTTGCAGATATGTCTAATAAGCAGGGACATAAATATACAGATAATCGAAGGTTAGAATTTTACTTTTTTCCCTGTATGCTATTATCGATATAAATCAACATACCTGAACCTGCAGTACTACTGTCTGCCATGACTCAGAAGTTATGATTATGATATGTATACTCTTAATTGTCCTTGTCAGTCTGAAATCGTGAAAGACGAAACGTTATATTTTATACACAGTGATCTGGCAATATCCTGATGGCAATGGCTTCTTCAGGAAAGGAAACAGCAATTAAACGAGTTTATCAAAGTCCAATTCAACCGGATGCCCCAATCAAAAATGTGTGTGTGTGGGGAGGGGGGGGGGGGGCAAAACGCATTTTCACTCCCCCCCCCCCCCCCCCCCAGAACAAAAAAAATCAGCAGTAAGGGAGTAAAATTTATCCGTATTTTTTACCAAAAGAAAATAACAAATAATAAAACATGAATTAAATAAAAATCATTTTATAATAGCGATACACGTATATACTGGAAATATTGTGAGAGAATGGGTTTCAGGAAAGAAATTTATTTGTTTTGCTCTCTGGTCTGGAGTATTCTTTGTTAAGGTCAGGTGAAGATGTTAAGGTCAGATGTTTTCTTTTCAGACCAAGATGTATTGTTCCATATGAATAGGCCTGGGGAAGTCATTAATTCAGTGTACATGTTTTATCTGTTGTTTGGCACACATTTAGGAAGCCTCTTTTCAATACAAGTATTTTCCTTTGTAAGATCATTTTCTCTCCAAATATTTGTAGTCATGTTTTTAGAATTTACTTAGTAACCGTAGGGTATATTAAGAGGTGGATTTTCTGCAATCGAGGAGAACCACCTAAGCTATAATAGACTGAACGTCATGTTAGAAGTCGGCAATTAAAGTCAATATCTGAGGGTAATTCCACGTCGGGACGAGAGGCTAGCTCGATCAACTGCCACCCGGTTCTCCATAGCTTTCGTCGGGGGCTAGCTCTTGTCTGGGATCGGGACGCACACCATCGTATCTCAGTCTGCGGAGGTCAAGAATCCGGGGCGACTACCGGGGCCAAGTGGAGCAAAGACGCCGTCTGCGGAGGCCAGGGCCAAGTGGACGAGACGAGCTGTGACCGGCATCGATGTCAGACGGGAAACTACCCATCCAGAATTATTTTGTTAAAGATAAGTTTAATTACCTACTGTATTTTTTACTTAAGCCAAAACAAAGTGTGTGAAACAGAAAAAATGATTGGAAATTAAACGTTACAATTTAACTTTATTTTAACAAGCTTTATTTCCCTTTATTCTGTGTGTCCGTAGCAGTAGTAAAAAATAAAGAAAAAGTCATTTTATAATAGCGATACGCGCATATACTGGAAATATTGTGAGAGGATGGGAAAGCGCGTGTTTTTTAAATTATTATTATAGGGGTGAGAATACATCAGCCCCTGAACACTAGCGTACTGATAGGGAGGCAGTTGCCCCAAAAATAAAATTCAAACGTGGTTTATTTCTAATTCGATACCATTGATTTACAAATGTTGCTGAAATGACATGATTTTCCGGGATTTTTTCTCAATTTCTTTTGTAAATTATTCTTTTGTTATGCATTTGTTGGAAAATTGCAAATTCCCCAAAAATAAATTAGGAGCCTTCATGTCAGGGCCTGCAGACGGCGGGATTCAAGGGGCTTGAGTCCCCAACCCCCCCCCCCCCTAACTGAACAAAATTATTACGGGGGGTTCCGCCCCGTTGACCCCACCAAGGGCCCTTAGGCAGGCCCCTGGATGCTCATCTGACCTTAATTAAATACCTGAAACCACTGGGTTTTCGGGGCTCTACCCCCTGGACCCACCAGGGGCCCTAAGGCGACCACTGGATGCTCATAATTATGAACGTAATTAAAAGCCTAAAATCCCAGGGCTTCATGGGGCTCAGCCCTTTGGACCCCCCGCCAATTAGAGACCTGTCAGTGTCACAAGTAAGGTATCAAAATATGCTCATCTGACCCTAATTAAATGCCTCAAACCCCTAAGCTTCCGGGGCCACGTCACATTGAAAAAAATGTCGTATTGAAAAATGAAACGGAAGAAATGGGGGATGCAAAAAAAGGGGGGAGAGATAGAGAGAGAGAGAGAGGGGAGGACAAGAGTATGATAGAGGAGGGTGGGATTAAGAGAGAGAGGGGGTTGTTGGGTGGAGTCATCTCGTCGAGGAAGCAAGGAAGATACGGAGAAAAATGTTGCTGTGTGGGGCCAGCTGTGTCGGTAGTAGGGACTTTTAGATTTGCACGACGAGAACGTGGACTGCCACGTGTGACATCCTTCACATCGCCTTAAAAGGATGTCACACGTCGCAGTCCACGTTCTCGTCGTGCAAATCTAAAAGTCCCTATTCTCGCTCGATGAATTCAGTGAGATGTATAATGTCGGTCGGCCGGAGAATTATTTTTTCATACGAACTTTGCCTTTTTATCCTCTACGACGACTATCATATTTGTATTTTCTCGAAGTTTCACCAGCAATCATTAAAAATCATTGTCAATTGTCATTGTCAACCTTACTATTATTTCAGCAAAAGAAAAAAAGGAATTGGTAGCAGCGAGCCACGAAGCCTTTGGAGAAGACGGGTGTTAAGAGTAATTTCCTTTGAAAAAAGGCTTAAAATGTCATGTTTACAACAAAGAATGTTGTGAAATTTGCTTCAAGAGGTCTCCACTGACCAATAAACGAAACAAACACTGAGCGATGTTTGATTTGATGTGATTGTGTTGGTCACTGTGATTTGAGCACGAATGAGGCCCGGCAATAGCGATCGAATTTTTATTTACATATTGTGTTTATTTTCATTGATTTCTTTCACCTAGTGTATACTTTCTTTCGTCAGTTTTATGTAATAAGCAAACTTAACAAACTTATACAGCAAAAGCCGGACTCCATGTAGTGTTTTGATCCAACGCTTTTAGTCTTACCTCAGCGCGCACATTACCTCTAAACACGTTAAAAAGTAACTGACCTCCTCACGCACTGCTGTGCATCGTGTATTTAACAATCGTAGGGCAGTACTGGAAACCATTGCACGATTTGTCATGAGAAAACGTATGATAGTCTCAGTAAATCGATTTCATAGGCTGACCAATCATTTGATTATGATCTAGGAGCGAGTTGTATATAGATATGATTGACGTACTTTAGTTTATTACTGCAGGTACTCAACTATCGCATTCAAAGTCCAATTCGCCACTTTTATGCATAGATTTTTAATTGTAATCAGTAGCGTATGAATGGGGAAGACTTGTATTTTAATGAATTCAGTCTCTTTGAATGCCACATAGGTCTAATAATTTCATTATGCAAAATTGTATTGATAATGGGATAGATATACCAAGGCCTTTCAGATGATCTAACTGTTTCCAGTGCAAGATTAATCTTAATTAATGGTAATTCGGTTGACATGGAGCTAATCAAGACATGAAATACTTAATTTTGCGTCAATTGGTGTCTATTGTTTTGTAAGAAATTGTATGTGAGACAAACAAACGACCGTAAAGAAATGCGAAGAGAGCAAGTTATTTTTCTGTACAGTGTTTATCTCATTCAAAGTACACATACAGCTAAATAATTGTATACAGTTTTGTCATATAAAAAAAAGCTGATTGGGCTATCCAGCCATTCACTATATTCTCGATTTTATATGTACATATTTTTTCCCCTTCAATTTGTGAGCCCTCCACAAGCTATTTATTAATAATTTTCACACAAATAAACAAATCAAATATTTGTGCATGTTTAAATACATTCAAAATAATCTTTTTATACAAAGAACAATTTTCTGTTTTGTTGATATTGTTCTTTATATTGTGAACTGGAAAATAAATACTATACCATACCACAACTCAGTAACAATACACGAGTTGTAATTTCATTTTCCTTATCGACAATCACAAACCCCTTCGCTCTGATGATTCGGTCATCAAATGAATTCAAGAGTATTTGACACCAAGATATCTCTCTCTCTCTATATATATACACATATTTCGAAAAATTATTAATAAAACAAAATAATACAAAACGGCCATGGGGATGATTTGGGAAATTGGTGAAAACTCTGATCTGAGCTCGACAAGAAAAAGTTCAAAGTAACTTAGATGTTTAACTGTGCCAATATTTAGGGGCTAGCCCAAGAAATCAATTTATTGGATCCTTTTTTGGCATACATGCAAGAAGTTGTCCTTTATTTATCACCACTGCAATTACAGATAAAAATGACCAAAAAAAGAAGAAATAAAATATTTGTTTATTTAAAAGATGGCATTATGTTCTTAAATTCTTATCAAATGGCATAATAAAATTGTGACATCAGGAGCATTGGGAAACCGCCAATCAAGAAATCTTTAAAACCTCGTCACTGCAAATAATGTAATCGTGTATGCCTTTCAATGATGCCACGATATATCTGACATGAAACTAGACAAAGAAAACCTGCCAAAGTTAGAATTAAACAAATCTCTCAAATGACATCGATTCGTCGTCGGCTGCATGCCCGTAAGAATGCCGTAAGAACCATTTATTGATAGGCAGTAACAACCATCTTCATCATGTTCATTGTTCTTACAGGCAGCTAACGAAGGTGTTCTGGTCTTAACTAACTGAAATCGGCCATCTTGGTGTTTTTCAGTAATGCTGCCCCAATCAACGTATACTTGAATTTGCATATGAATTAAGTCAACCTGTAGCAGATATCTTAAATGCATCTTTTCATCAGGGCATAGTACCATGGCAGTGGAAAAGAAGTCAAATTGTTCCAATCCCAAAGTCTCAACCACCAACAATTGAACAACTACGCCCCATAGCCTTAACTAGTCGTCTCTCAAAAATGGCAGAATCCTTTATAGCCAAGTGGCTTTTGGAAGACATATCTAAGTACATTGACCCTCACCAATATGGCAATAGACCTAGTTTATCAACATCTCACTATCTTATTAAACTATTACATAATATTTTCGAAAACTGTGAGAGACCAAAATCAATGTCAACTTTTATTTGTACAGATTTTTCCAAAGCATTTGACCTATTAGATCACAATATTTTGATTAGGAAATTGATTGATCTCAATGTCAGACCTTTTATTATAAATTGGATTATAAGTTTTTTAAAACAACGTTCTCAGTGTGTAAAATATCAAAATGTTTTTTCTGAATATGTAACCACCCATGCCGGGGTTCCTCAAGGTACGAAGTTAGGCCCAATTTTATTTTTAATTATGTTCAATGATGCTTGCCAAGATCAATCGTTGTTATATTTTAAATATGTTGATGATCTTACTTTACTTGAAGGTCGAACTGTACAGAAACAATCAATATTACAACATGTATTAGATAATTTATTAGAATGGACAGAAAGTAATCACATGAAACTAAACCATAACAAATGTACTGCAATGAGAATTACATTTATGAAAAATCCATCTATTCCTGAGACTTTTAGTATTGGTGACTCACAATTGTCATATATAAAATCTGTAAAAATTCTGGGAGTCTACATCCAGCAAAATTTGAAATGGGACACTCACATAAATGAAGTTTTTAAAAAATGCAATAGAAAACTATACATGTTTAGAATGGTTAAGCAATATAAGTTACCAATTCCTGACTTAATCCAAATATATGTTGGTTACATTCGTCCTCTTTTAGAGTATTGTGCACCTGTTTTTAATGGAGGTCTTACCTTAGAGCACATACATCATTTAGAAAGAATTCAGAAAAGGGTATGTAAAATCATTTTAGGAAAAAGTTATAATTATGAAGACGCTTTGAAACGATGCCAGCTTGAACGACTACAAATAAGGCGTGAAAAATTATGTGTTGTTTTCGCTGAATCTCTAATTAATAACCCACAATGCAAAGGCTGGATTCCTGAACGAAAAATTGTTGGCATGCCTTTACGAAATAAACACAAGTATAGTCAATATAAATGCAGAACCTCTCGTTTTAAACAAAGTGCAATACCATATTTTATTGATCTTCTTAATAATCGCTGATTGTTTTAAGTTTTTCTCTTCAAACCCAACTTGTTTTAAAATTTGTATATATGAACAGTTGTCTTTTTAACCAGACCAGTATTTTATCTGTCATGGTTTCATTGTATGATAATGTAGATATGTTTTGTGATAGATATTCTTTCCTATTTATATGTATCCTTGATCATTGTAAACACATACATTTCAGCTTTTTAGCTGCAGCATGTGCATCATTGTACTTTATGTTTTTCGAAATAAAACCTTGAATTGAATTGAATTGAATACCAAGGCAGCACGGAGATCCTGGACCTGCACCCTGGATTCTGAACCTGAATCGATCTGGGAGTCTTGTTCCTGCATGCACAAATTTTGTTGGTGCCTTTAGAATCACTGGCCATATCATCAGTTCTAGATATTAAACCGAAAACACGGTTCCTTCGAATTTTCAAATCCAATTATAGATTCTGGAGAAATCGGCTCATTTTGTAATAGTCTGTTAGTCTCCGAGAGGCGCCAGGCTATCTGTTTTAAACATAGCTATACCAAAACACGGTACCTTCGAATGATCGAAACCCAATTAACACCAACTTTTTCGTCCATTAAGAGTATTCCTGGATATCAATTATAGGTGTTCCTCGGCAACCAGCCCCAATTCGGAATCAATCAAGGCAGCACGAAGGTTCTGGACCTGATTCGCTCTGGGAGTCTTGTTCCTCCATGTAAATAGCATAATCTTGGTGCCTTTTGGAGACACATTGCCATCGGATCGGTTTGTAGCTAGAAACATTTCCATCTTGGGTCGTGGGAAACCTAAATGTAGTCCAAGTGTCATCAGATTCTCGTTGACCCCCAGAGCCTCCCCTATCTCGTTCAATTTCAGGTCCGTCAAAGACAGCATCATGTCTGGTTTAATGATAATAATAATAATGGTAATAATATTATATTAATATTTATTAAAAAGTAACCCTAACCCTCCCCTATCTCGTTCAATTTCAGGTCCGTCAAAGACAGAATCCTATCTGGTTTAGTGGTAATAATAATAATGGTAATAACATTATATTAATACTTATTAAAAATATTATATTTATCATGATAATAATGATTACAATAATTATATCAATTACAATAGTGGTTTCTTATTAAAGAGCTCAGGAGCGTCAGACGTTTCATCCCTGGCGCTCCACGATTATAACCCTGGCTTTAGCATGCCCATAATCATGGCGCTTAAGAATCTCAAGGAATTGATAGGCCTATCTGCCAGGTACCCATTTACCTCACTTGGGTCGAGTATGGCAAATGCACATTAATGTCTTGCCAAAGAACATTAGTGCCGCGGTGCGACCCGAAAACCGAGGGGATCCACTGTGACAGTCCGGTGATTTTTAAGAAATGTATAATATTCAGGGACATAAATATACAAATATTCTGAGGTTAGAAATTACCATTTTTCGCTATCTGCTATTATCAATATAAATCAACATACCTGAACCTGCAATACTACTGTCTCCCATGGCTTAGAAGTTATGCTTATGATAGATGTGCTCTTGTGTTTGCCAGACTGAAATCGTGACAGACGAAACGTTATATTGTATATAAGGTTATACACAGTATACAGAGCGATATGGCAATGATTCTTGAGTCCATAACAAAAGCTAATGGCGAAGGGGAACAAAGTCCCATTCACCCACGCAGACATACAGCGATTTGCCAACGGGGACGGTGTATGTGTGTATTGGGGGGGGGGGGGGGTAGGGACTACCCCATTGTGTGACACTTATACAAAAAAGACCATGGTAACCATGGTACTCTATGGTACCCGAGCTAGTACTCGTTTCTTACCACGGTACTACCAAGCAAGAACCATGGTATTACCATGGTTATAAAAACAAGGACCATGGTAACCATGGTTCTTCCGAATTTGTACATGGTACATTGCGGTACTTGGCAGTTGTAAGGTTCAATTCACGTTTGTTTGGTTCTAACCATGGCTCAGTACCATTGCTGTGTGGTATTAGCATGGTCATGTATTTTTCTGCTTTGGTCGCAATTAATTCACATATCCACCATTGTAAAACAAATATTGATGTAATTTCATTGTCCATTAGTTTTCTAAGGTATTATTTGAATTGAAAAACTGAAAAGTACAGCTAGAAATCTGATTTAAATTTATTATATAAAAAAGTAAGGATTAATGTAGTTACGACGTATCCAATTATTATTGAAAATTTACATGATATTGTATTATTTTGTTGTATATATGTAAATACAAAACAAAAAAGTTTTACATTCATATGTAAAAACAAATTAACAGAAAAAAATCTTGCCAAAGAATGGAACTAGCTCGACTAGCACTTGTGCTAACTTCTAGTTCCCATTAACAACTTCACCTAAACATAGTAATATACATATTTACGAAAAATCTTTTGTACATTTAATAGTATGCAGATGTATGTCTAAAAAATATCGTTTTAAAACCATTACTGTTCAATCGACATTAATCTTATGTTATGTATACATGTATCAGTATTATTTTTTGCATTGTATGATTGTTTATATGTACTGTCATTATTGTGATGTGCTGTTGTTAATAAATTCAAATTCAATTAGGGGAAAACTATCAACTTTCATTTGGCTTTTTATCGATGGTGTGTAAATTTACAGATTGTGCAACAGCATGAAATATCGTGAAGTAGGTCTGTACTAGTCAAGCCCCAAAACCCACACGGCGCAAACAGGTATACACCTGACTCAGAATATACACTACAAATTGCAAATTTAATTGCCATTTCCACATTATCTGAATGGCTATGTATGTGCCAAAGGGTCGATGTTTACATGTATTCAATGCAGTGATAGTGGTAGTGGTGGTATTTTACCTGACAGCTAAGAAAGCAATAAATGCTTGTTAGTAAGCAACCAGAAGACCGACGGCTTGAGGTCCTCTCCGAGAGACCTGGTAATGAGGATTAATGCCTTACCAAAGGGCACTAGCGCATCGATTTGGTTTCGAACCCGGGTCACTTGATAACGAGACCACTGCTCTACCGACTGAGCTATCGCGCCTCTAAATCAAGTTGACTGCAGTGGTACTATTCACAATGCAGCTTTGCCTCGACAGGAGCTTCTTGATGTTTTAGATCTGTAAAATCATGCTGAATACGAATCATCTACTTTATTTACAATATGCTCATAGATCTAGTTGATGTCTAAATAGTCATTTATGACATTATCAACTGGGAGTTAAAACACCTTCCGACAAGATAACTTAGACTGAACATGTATGATTTCATGTACGTAATTTGATGTAGGATCTTCATGGTCTTATAGGGCATATCATTCAAAGCAAAGTTTGTCCATTTACAATTAAATCTGCTGTCAGTAGTGGCATTGATCGCATAATTAAATGTTTTATTCTTTTTAGAAAATAAATGGAATACTGCAAATCAACATGCTCATAGATCTAGTTGATGTCTAAATAGTCATTTATGACATTATCAACTGTGAGTTAAAACACCTTCCGACAAGATAACTAAGACTGAACATGTATGATTTCATGTACGTAATTTGATGTAGGATCTTTATGGTCTTATAGGGCATATCATTCAAAGCAAAGTTTGTTCATTTACAATTAAATCTGCTGTCAGTAGTGGCATTGATCGCATAATTAAATGTTTTATTCTTTTTAGAAAATAAATGGAATACTGCAAATCAACCCAGCAAATTTACAAAATAACCTAATCGATGTCATGTCTACTTATGTGACTTTGTGATTTCATGTTAACAGTTGTATTCATATTTGTTTTTGTTATGGATATAATTAAAAATTGTCTTTTTAATATTACAGATATATTATACGCAATATAAAATGAGTAGTTTCTATATCGTCACGTTCTTCACCAGCCTCATCACCAATTCATCAACGCCACCATCACCACGTCGTCGACCTCCAATTTGGCGTTTGAACTTTGACGTTTGTTGCAAGCTCCAATAATGAATTGGATATTGACATTATCGACTTTCGTTCCGTCTTCGATCACCGTCGACGTCGAACTCTATTCAGAGTTCCACCATCACCGAACGTGGACTCCGCATCCGATCAACATCGCTAACCCTTGGCTTTCGTTCATCATTTATTTTGAACTGTACTATGATCACTGACGTCATCTATGATCTAAAACCCCGTCTTAATTGGAAAATAAAGTTGCGGTGACCACTATTTACCCACTTCCAATTAACCTACCAATTGTTTCTTCGATTTTCAGCTTTCGACTAAATTCGAGTCCGACATCGTCGACGACTCTCGCAACTTTGCCGGAAGGACAGTCTGTATAATGTACTATGTAATTTGAAATATATTAACCACTTTACTTATAATATTGTTGTGTGCTGAAAGTGTTCAGTGTCATGTATAATAATGTAACAAGCGTCTTTTTTTTCTCTTTTTCCTTCATTTATTAATTGAATAATGCTTACATAAAAAATACCTAATTATATTTATTTCAAAGAAGAACTGTATTTATACTTATACATGTATCACAACATTGACTGTACGTTTTTTTAACATAACGAATATCTTTTTCCAGAGGTGATACTTTACAACATTTGCCCTCCATAATATTCCCTTTATATGAATATCGAATATGTTTGTAAAATTGCATTTTGTTGGTGTGTATATAAAACGTAAGAAGCTAAATTTAAAAAAAAAATTATTAAAAACTAAATAGTTTGAATTTATATTATCCCACTGCTTGCTTACAGCTTTATCACTGTAATCAATGTTTTCATTATCGAAAAGTAATTCTGTTTTTCCGAGAAAATATTTTTGCGTAATCACACTTAAAAAATAATGAAGATAATTTTCTGTGCATTTGCACTTCAAGCAATAATCATGATCATAATTTTTTAAACGATGTAGAAATTCTTCACATTCAATCGTCTTCTCGAGTGATTTGAAATTCAAGCAGCTTTTAATGATATTTCCTTGACGTAGTTTATGCCAAATTCTTTTTCCATATATTCGCCAAGGATAACTTTGTTCCAAAGAATATTCACCATTAAATGTTACATAAAGGCATATAAATAGAAACCGCTTTTAAGCACGATAGGAAATAATAATGCATAGTCACGTTCACGTGGGACCCTTTAGCCAAATTTAATTGTCACACGATAGCAACTTTCTTCGAAGAAAACAAAATCGACTCATAGGCAATTTCAATACCCTATCGTAATCCTACTTACGTCACAATCGTAATATGTCTGCATTAAAAAAAATGTATAACATATCTGGTAGTACTAAGAAGAAAAATTAGCTAATGATATGTACAAAATTCATTAATATCAATATGATTATCATCATTACTAAATTTAATTATTTAATTTTTAATTTGTCTACATAAGAGATGAACTAAAATTCCTTTTCGACCAAGGGCTATCGGTCTCGTGGCTGTATTAGGCCATCGGTCTCGCAAGCTTTCAGATAAACCTATCAGTAGGCCCTGGGCTTTATCGATAAAGTATATCCGCTATCAAATCCTCTGCCCCTGAGGTACTCAAAGCATGTTCTAGTTTTGAGCAAGGGCCACAGGTCTTGTTCTTCCAGATCATGAGGATTTCCATCAAGGCCTTCCGGTAGTCCTTGCAGTGTTTCGTCAGGATGTTGTTGGCTTCGTTCCCCTCGATGCCTAATATTTTGCTGAAGGATTCGAAGTTTGCATTTGGAAATTTCTTCGAGATCTTGTCCAGTTGCTCCTGGGAAACGTTTTGGTTGATTCTTGTTCCTCTGCCCCGATAATTTAAAGAAAGAAGAAAAGGATACTAGTTTAAATGGAGAAGGGCAGAAAGACAACAAGCGAATAAGGCAATGAGGAAGAAGCGAATTATTAATGATAGAGAAAGCACTATTCACCATTTAACATTTTATATAAATACGTAACCAAATTTGTTAAATGGAAATTCGTGTACTGTTTCTAGCAATGTTTTCATGATTTTAAAACACTTTTTAATAGGGGAGTCAAATCAATGAAGGAATTTAAATAAATTGGTGGAACGGTATGAAAGGAAAAACAAAACAAAACAAACTAAACGAAGAAAAACGTATTTTTGTCTGAATCGTAAAAGTAGCTATAGCTATTCCTTTCGGGAATAAGGAGAAGCTTAGGTGTATGTATAATACTGATTGAATACCTTGTTCATACATCCCTTATTCCAGGTTCTGCCTTGTTCGCAGCGCTGTTACCCTCTCCCGAAAGATGTGCCGAATCATCTGCTCAAATTAAGAAGATGAGAATAATAACTCTTCAAGGTACAACAAAATACACATATTTCATCCTAGCGCATATATTCTGGGTATTCCTAAATAGGCCAATAAGGATGTGAAGTTCAAATAGACCATAGGCAGTTCGTACTAAAGAACATAGTTTATGAGCACACATATCCACATATCTTACACGTGGGGAAGTCCTAGTTCATGCATTTAGAGTGATAACTGTCAAAGTCATGAATGTGCTTGATCAGTAATCAACAATCATCAATCATTGAATCATCAATAATGAACACCTTTTGCAGGTGAAAAATACATTTCTGTTAAAAATGTATTACAAGCGAGTACCGTATAATCTCGTTCATTATCATGTACTACTTTCTTTAGCCCCCCCCCCTCCCTCATCGACCCCATCCTGTGATGCTAACCTAGCTGCTGGTGCCGAGACGTTATTAGGGACTTTTATATTTACACGACGAGAGCGTTGACTGCCGCGTGTGACATTGTGTTAAGGCGCTGGGTCGTGCCCGGCAGTGCCTTAAAAGGACGTCACATTACCTTAAAAGGATGTCACACGTGGTGGTGCACATTCTCGTCGTGTAAATCTAAAAGTCCCTAATAGGTGGTCTGTCGTCTACGACGGATCACCTATTGTTTTCGTTAGAATTTTCTTTCTTTCTTTATTTCTTTATTTTTATTCATTTCTTCGCTTTTTTGTGTAGGATAACTCAAGATCGGTTTTGTCAGTTTCTTTCAAAATTGGCACAGTCATAGATCATTATCATGAAACGTGACAAGAACATTTTCAAGGTCATCAGGTTATCGTGACGTGATCCAGGCGCCATTTTGTGAAATCACATTATCAATCATATCATCATGACGCGTCACCAAAGATCGTTCATATTCATATCACATATACTTCAGGTCAAGGGTCAACAGGTCATGTCATCAAAGGTCACATAAAGGTCATGACGCGCGCGTCAACATTTAAAAGTGCTCAAAATCATTTTAATATTAAACGAGAGTACGAACCTGTCATTTTAAGCATTTCAAAAATGTGCGCTCGCGTTTCCGCAAGTATATAGTGGTATTTTTCAACATAGAATCGCCAAATTTTCTCTATCATCACATTTGACACATTTTTCCAAGCATTTTGATACCTTGTTCACCTTTTTCTGACAAGTAATAACGCAATGAGCGTCCGTCAAAGTTGACAGCACGCGCGGGCCTGCGCTATCTTTATCCAAAATACATTGGCAAAAATATATGCCTATACAAAATTCATTGTAACTCTTAATTTGTTTTCATATTTGGATGGATTATGAGTCGGAGATATGATTACATGTCTCATTTGACTCTCAATTAACTCATGACGTCATCATAATGGCCTCCGAACTCAAAATTTAAATTTGCATATTATGACGTCAGCATATTCATTGGTGCGTGAAATTTAGCATGTCTATGTGCAATTATGATTTAAAGATACTGCTAGAAACTGAGACGAAATGAAAATGGTATGAGAAAAATATGGCAATTTTTTTATTTTTAGAGGTCCATTAAAAAAAAAAAAAGAGATTTTTCACGGAGTCGGTTTTGGATTTGAATTTTCGGTGCGAAGATGGCATTTTGAAGGTCAAGTTATGCGTCGCAGATGAAAGAACATATCTTGGACTATTTAGAGGAATTTGTTAAAACTCTGTAGGATCTAGGCTAATGGAGATAGGAAGGAAGAAATAAAGGCCTTAAAACGGACCAGAAACGGACAAAATGGCTTCTGGACGGTTATGCATGAGTGATGTTGTAAATCGAAGAATGTAGTGACCTTGGTGAATTGCTAGAGATTATGCCTACGAAATGTGGAAGGAAACGAACATGAGGAAAGGGCATAACTAGTGATTACAAGCAGTACGTGCAAAACGAATGCGATTTCATGATGAAAACAAAGAGAACACGGAGAAGAAGAATATTAATGGGGCAGAATGTGAACGAAAACAAAGCAATGACGAAGGTCCAGGCGCGTACGCACGGTAGGGGGGGGGGGTTGGGGTTAAACCCCTCCCCTTGAGTTTTTTTAATATATATGTTTTGTGTGTGTTTTGGGGGAAAACTTTAGATTTTTTATAAAAGAATAAAACAAAAAAATATATATTATGCCAATGGCTGACCTAAAAAAGATGACCTTACCCCCCCCCCCCCAACGGATCAAAATGTCAAATTTTCAAATTTCGAGACCAAAAAAAAAGGAAGAAAAGTTTTCTCCCCCCCCCCCCCCGCTTATTCAGCGGCTGGCTGAGTCGTTGCGAAATTTTTGTCCCGATTTTAACCCCCCCCCCCCCCGCCTTAAAAAAATCCTGCGTACGCCACTACGAGATCGTTATTGCAATAATAATAATGATTACAATAATTATATCAATTACGATAGTGGTTTCTTATTAAAAGAGCTCTAGATTATCAGACTTGACACCCCTGGCGATACACAGTCATTACCCTGGCTTTAACATGACTGCCATTATGCCATTTTAGAATTCCGAGGATTTGATTCATGCTAGGTACCCATTTACTCCATTTGGTAGATTATGGCAAATGTTCATTAATATTTTGCCAAAGAAAATTACAGCCTTCCGTAACTAGAACCCCGAACCATAATTGATCAACAACCTGGTGATTTTAAATAGATGTCTAATATTCAAGGACATAAATATACAAGTAATCGATGATAAGAAATACAAATTTTCGCTCTTTGCTATTATCAAAATAATCAACATACCTGCACCTGCAAAAGTACTGTCTGCCATGTCCCAGAAGTTATGCTTATGATTTGTATGCTCTTGTCTTTGACAGACTAAAATCGTGACAGACGAAACGTTATATCGTATAATACAGTTTATACACAGTATACAGAGCGATATGGCACTGATTCTCATGTCCATAACAGAAAGCGACTGACAAATAAAAAGAGAACAAAGTCACACACACCCGAAGACACAGCGATCTGCCAACGAGAACGGTGGGGGCGTTTTTACATTTTGTGACGGTCAACCCTATTTTAACTGGGCTATTTCAGACCAGGTTTTTACTGAGGGGGGGGGGGGGGGGGGGGGGGTCAATTTGACTCCCCCCTAAGATCTCGGCCGTTTCACAGCCGATCGCCGCGAAAATTTGCATGCATGTCAAGTGAAATGTATAGAATACTATGGTAGTTTCAATTTTTTTGAAAAAAATCACTCATTTGCATATTTATGGTAATTTATGCAAATAAGGTCACAACATTATAATTTTTACCCATATATACAATTCATATTTAAGCATTCTTTTTCACTACATATATTTGTTAGACCATTTGGAATAAGAATACGACAACAAAAATTGGAAGAGCCAGGTTATTCCTTATTTTAGTTTATATAATTTCTTAAGTATTTCATTGTTTTTTTTAAAGTTATGTATTTTTTTATATTTCATTTCTAACTAAAATTAAACTATTTTGGCCCAAAAGCAACCACCTAAACTCCAAACAAGATCAAATAACCAATGTTTATCTCTTTTTAGGAAAAATGATATTTCTATATGTTTTGTACACAAATCACATCAAATGAGCGATTTTCGGGCTGACATGCAAACACAAAAGATCACGTGACTTTGTAACTATACGTCCGATTTAAAAAAAAAAAATGTTTTAAAAGATGCGTAAGACTCGAAAGAAAAAAGTCACGAAAGGAAAACTTAATATCTGCCGCGGCTCCGGACTAGTCTCTAAATTACTACAGGGGGGTCAAATTGCCCCCCCCCCCCCCAGTTAACATAGGGTTTAAAGCCTGGGGATATGAGCAGTGGCGCAGCCCGAGTTCATAGATTTATGGGCACTGAAATGATGGGGGGGGGGTGGTTATCCGGGGATCGATGTCCAGGCGGTACTCCAGATACGGTATGAAATTTGTTATCTTGGTTATGTTTGAGCTGTAGGTCCTGATGCTAATCTCAAACTACATGTTAATTTCAGTTTGTAGGCCACTTAAAAGGATTGGGAAACTTTTTCTCAGATTCTCAAAATAATCCTGGATTTAGCTCATGTTGCAATGATAATTATAACCTTTTAGTCAGTAAGGAACCCATGACTTTTACAAGCCGATCGCCTGTCTGATTTTCAAGATACGAAATCGAAATTCAAAAAATCGTTTTCCTAACGGTTTTCATAACACTACAGTCTATTGGGGAAAATGAGTATGGTAATACCGGTCAATCAAAGATTTTTTTTTTTTTTAATTCATTTTGAGGTACTTCATGATCATTTTAAGAATATACTAAACCTCACCCAAAAATAACTTTATTCATTAATAGAGATTTAGTATAATCTTGCCCATTTATCTACAAGATTCCCCATCAAAGTGTATGAGAGAGGCATAAAGCAAGAATAATGTACAGTTTCTCAGCACGCCATGGGCATCGCCATTTTCCTGATAATGTGACGTACTATGTGAAGTTTTTTATCAAATAAATGTATTAAAATTTATAGATGATTCTTTCCCAGGTGTGTGCGTTGATGAAGCATTTTATTCACCTGTTATTACATTAAATGTACTAAAATTTCCAGAACGCAAATTGCACTAATAAGTCGGTGAAGCTAACTATTTAGTCGACCGCTACCACAACTATCAAGCTGGGGTGAATGTTTCTCATTTATGAAATATATTTGACAACTGCTATAGTATACTAAAGTATTGTTTCCCTGTTATATCCTTTTAACCAATTATAATTTCTATATTTTCAGCTATGATTTTTCATCATTGAAAAGTAAAGGTTTTGTTACTGATTAAAAAAAAGTCTTTCCAACTAACGCTTGGTGCACAATACATGTATAACTTCAACTGGTACGTCACATGTTCAAGAAAATGACTGTACCCATGCCATGCTAAAAGGCATCACATCGTCATCTATATATCTCTTGTTCATTTCCGTAGGGAATATTGTACATCAAAGGGCAGGAATTATATCTCATTTTTCAGAATACCTACACTTATTCTTCGGGGTGAGGTTTCCTTTTAAGACAATTATTGTTTACATGGTACGAACAGATATCTATTTTTAGAGAAAGTTGAAATGTCTCTAATCCAAAATGATTTAATTACAATATCAAAAATTCCCATCAAAGTATAAACAAGCTGTTTTGTAAAACAGAATAGGCCTAAACGGATTTCAATAACAATAAAGACTATGTAGTTTCATTCATCGCTTAAATATAAACATAACGGGAAGTTTAAAACAAAAATCTGTATCTGGATATAGTATGTGGACCCTAAATGTACCCGAATTGTTTGCGTTTGTTCAGTGGTAATAATGCACGCATCCATATGAATCACATGGGATTGCAATTGCATGAACGTATTTAGTTAGGGGCCTATGAACTACTTCGAAAAGGGAATGCCTTCTATTTGAACCAGGAACATCGATGTGACTAATATCTGTTCACAGTTAGCGGTTATGTAGGGTAAAGTACGAGTTACTCTATTGTCTGAATTTCAATGACATGGGTGGTTTGAGATTAAAGCGACGGATGAACACCAAATAGTAATTGTGTCCATGCAGTTCACATTTGCACTGACACTGCCCTAGTAGAGAGAGAGAGAGAGAGAGAGATAGAGAGAGAGAGAGAGAGAGACAGAAAGAGAGAGAAAGAGAGAGAGAGAGAGATAGAGAGACAGAAAGAGACAGAAAGAGAGAGAAAAAAAGAGAGAGAGAGAGAGAGACACACACACACACACGCGCGCGTATGCGTGTCTTTATCGCGTCCGTGTGTGTGTGTGTGTGTGTGTGACTTTGCTTCTGCAAAAAGCGAATGCAATGTATCTCATTTGGTACATTCAATTCATTTTCTCACTCTGCTAATCTCAACATAATACATATTGTACTGAGGCATCACTTTGGCGCAAGTCGATTTTTGCACTCTCGCAAACAATGCTTTCTGTTCATCCAAGCGTGAACACATACCTCACAAAAATGATACCAAATGATTTGGGATAAAACACTCTTTCATAAGATGTATGATAAGTTACTCTTCATAATTTTTTTTTTTTTTAATAATTAGGAATTTTCTAGGTGTAAACATTTTTTTACTCACACGGTACTGCAGGCAGCTAGTGAAAACGATTTCGTTTACTAAAATAAGGGAAATGCAAGCATTACTTCAAACATTTAGATTTTTGTTATTCCTGGCTCATTTTGCCCGGTTGAGATGTCATATGAAAGGGCAAAACATGAACTGTCTAGAAATGTGACTTTCCCTTTGAAATCCAGATACCGTTTGCCAAATGACTTTTTGGTACCCTTTCTACAATTTTTTTTTAATCACTCATACCTGAAAAATGCATCATATCAGTTGCTTGAAATAAAAGAGGAGGATCTAAGCTTTACAAATATGTGTCATTTATTAATCATAATTGTGATTAAGTTATGATAAACCATCGATAACTCTCGGTTTCGTTTTTTTCTGGGACACACTGTATATTGTACGTGGCTAATAATGAGCAGGGTCCCTTTCTCTTACTGATTAATTTGATGCTTTCGGCATACGGAGACCATGGTATCACAAAGAATTATTTCCCCGCCATGCATGCCGCCATTGCGCAGATGGCTAGCTATTATGTTTGTTCAGAAGCGGACTCGATTCAATCATTATAGAAAATGCAGTAACGTGTATTCCAGATGAGGTTCACTTGTTAATCAAATGAAAATATCTCGCTAAATTAAAAAAGTAAAACATTTAAAACCTCCTAAATGTCATTGCAGCTTAACATTTCTTCTTCTTCCTCCCCAATAAATGAGATTCAAATTCTATTACATGTCGAATGAATAACATTGGAAAGATACGACAGCATGGTAGTGTCTGTTGATACATCATCGAACGGTCCTTATATTATATCGATTATGTTTAATATGTCATTTCTTATTGCAGAAAGCAAGGTTTTTGTCATAAATTATAAAAAACAAACAAGACATTATTCTGATTAATGAGATCCTGCAAATGTGTAATCAACTATCTTCAAAATGAGGAATCGGAGGCTTCATTATGCGAGATATTTTGTATTAGTCATACAAAAGGCCAAGTACCCGCATCTATCGTGTTTAGGAAATACGTATCAAAACCGAAACATGTACAGGGAAGTTGTATGTAATTGAGAATATATATTAATAAATTATGTTAATTTTATCGTATCATTTTTAGCTCTTTGTCTCATGATTGCTAGTCTGGTAGATATGCTGGTAGGGACTTTTCGAGTTGCATGTTCACCAGTGCACAGCGACGTATGCGGTGTTTTCTGAGCAGAGCGCATGCCACCCTGCTTCAAAAAAACGACCACAAACGTAGAAGTCCAGTAATGCTAGTGCAAATCGAGAAGTCCGCACGCGATTTCATATCAGAGTTCCTATCCCACATACACACACACACACACACAAACACAATAAAAAAATAAATACGTGTGCGCGCGCGTGTATGTGAGTGTGTGTGTGTGTGTGTGTGTGTTATTCTTTTTATCTGTTGGGTTGTTGATCTTGTAGAAACCGTAGGGTTAGCAGTCAGGCTAAGTATGATATATGCATAAACAGTTTGACTCAACAAGAAGCTAGGGATAGATCGTTCAATAACAGAATATGTATAAATATGATTGACTTCAGTTCATTACCGAAGCCACTCAACTAACGCATTCCAAGTCCAATTCGCTTTTTTTCAACATACAATTTCAATTGTGATAAATTGCATGTAAATGAGGATTTTTTTAATGTTTATCGTAGAATTCAGTCTCTTTTATGCCACATAATAATCTCACTGTGCATTATTGTATTAATCATGGAATAGATATACCAAAGACTTTCAGATGATCGAACTGTTAAAGGGTTTAACATGGAGCTAATCAAAACATGAATTTTGGCGTCAATTTGGGTCTTTTGTTATGTGCAAAATTATACATGAGACGAAGAAACGGCCATGAATAAAGGCAAACAAAGCAAGTTAAGTTTTTTGTGCAATGGGTCTGTATATTTCATTCAAATTAGACATACAGCTGAATAAATGCATACAGGTTCGATACATACATGTATGATAACTTAGCGTATAAAGTACACAAGATTGATTAAAGCTCGTGGAAGATTCCTGGCATAATTTACATTTACCACCTGTCAATAACAGTTTTAGAAGTGTCTTTTGTTTTCTAGATGTCATCAATTTTACGACTATGAATAATATGTTTCTTGTTTTTATTTATTGTAAGTTCATTTAATTTTCTCGACAATGTTGTCGTATTAAAAAGCTGTGTAGGCTATCTAGCCACTCACTATATTCTCAATTTTATATGAACATGAACTTTTTTATATTGTTGATATTTTTTTTTATATTGTGATCTGGAAAAGAAATACCATACAATACCATTACTTAGTAACAAGTAACTTATAAACAAAAAGATGAGTTGTGGTTTCATTTTCCTTATCAACAATCACAAGCCATCGTCCTATATCACTTTTGTCATGCTTCTCAAAAATCATGGAGAGATTAGTCTATGATCGTATATACAATTTTGTATCTAAACACCATATATTACATGATAATCAATTTGGATTTCGAACCCATTATTCTACTGACCATGCTTTAATATCTGTTCATGATATCATTGTTAATCCCTTGTATTCAAAACAGTTTATATTTGGTGTCTTTATGGACCTGAGTAAGGCGTTTGATACCATTGATTTTTCCATTCTCTTTAAGAAATTAGTTAATTATGGTATCAGAGGTATTGCATTGAATTGGATTAAGAGTTATTTTTCACAAAGGTACCAATTTACTGAATATAATGGATACAGTTCTACCAAATTACTGATTAAATCTGGAATTCCTCAAGGGTCAAATTTAGGCCCCCTATTTTTCCTTTTATATATAAATGACATATGCAACTCTTCTCATTCCTTAAAATTTGTACAATTTGCTGATGACACTTCTTTGCTCTTAAGCCATAATAACTAATACTCACTGATAGACCAGTTTAATGAACACATGAAGAATGTATCTCTGTGGTTAAAGGTAAATAAACTATCGCTTAATTTAGACAAAACCAAATGTATTCTTTTTAGAACAGCTCAGTGCAACAAAAGAGAATTGAAAAATCAAGTTCCACCATTATATATTGATCAAACAATTATTGAAAAAGTCTCAAATAATCAATTTTTAGGTATTCTCATAGATGAAACATTGTCTTGGAAATCCCATATTGCCATGATCTCTACAAAGATTAGTCAAACTACAGGATTATTGTCAAAGCTGAAGTATTATTTACCTGGAAATGTATTGTTTATGATTTATAATTCACTCATTCTCTCTTATTTGTCATATAACATCGTGTGGGCAAATACAAGTCATTCTAAGTTGAAACCCTTATTTTTACTTCAGAAGCGTTGTCTACAATATTGTACAAACTCTCATTATTTGGCCCATTCTAAACCTTTATTTAGACAGTTAAATACCCTCAATATTTATAGCCTAAATAAATATCAAAATGCTGTGTTTGTATTCAAATGTATTCAAGATAATGCACCATCATCTTTTGCCACTATGTTCCAAACTAACTCTAAAATTCATAAATATAATACTCGAAATAGTCTAAAGTTACACATTTGGAATATTGATAAACAGTACATGCAACAATCGGTAAGGTATACAGGGCCCACAGTATGGAATTCTCTTCCATCCTCTCTCACTCAATATGTTTACTTAAACTCATTCAAGAAAAATCTTAAAATATATCTTTTATCCCTTTAATTTGTTTTTATAGTTAAATACCTATTTTAAAATAATATATAATTTGTAAATTACCATAAGAGAGAAAGAAGGGGGAGGGGAAGTGGTGGGGGGGATGGTGGGGGTGGGGAGGGAGAGAGGCGTAGAACAAATACATGCGCAATACTCATTATTATGTTATTATATCTGTGTAATTATTTTATTCATTTGGACATCTGAATCAACAAGCTAACATAAGCTTCCTACAGGTGCTCCCTTTTTCTTCTACTCATTTTCACAGTTTTTTTAATTAATTTAAACACAATGCTCATGATTTGTATATTTTAAAATGTCTGTACTTTATCACATGTATATATTTGTATGTTTTTTAACGGTTTTTAAAGTCTTTTGAATTGAAAAATTGAATTGAACCTAGCTATGATTGGTAATCAAATTTATTTTAGATTTACATATTTATTTATTTATTTTTATTAAAAAACATATACATATACAAATTACCATGGGGGAAAAAGAATTTGCATGTTTGATAGCTTCCAGATTTGGGAAACCTTCAGCGAAAATGGTGAACATTCTGAGCCTAACTCGACAAATAGAATGTAACTAAGATTTTTTAATATTTCCAATATTCAGGCCTAGCCAAACAAATCAATTTATTAGACCCTTTTATGACTTCCATACGAAAAGTTGTCCAAGAGATGAAATATCTTTCTATTTAAAAGGTGGAATTATGTTCATCGATTCTTCTCAAATGGCATAATGAAATTGTGACATCAGGAGCAATGGAAACCGCCATTTAAAAGATTTGAGAATTCTTCAAAGGTATTCGTCAGTTAAAGCTTATCTGCACTAGTTTGGCCAGGAGGGATTAGACCACACAGCGAGGGCACTGACAGCTCTCAAATAACATAAGAAATAGAGGATCATGGGGGACCAACAGGCACCGATTGTGGAAGTTTTCTATATAGAGGGAGCAATTAGCTACAATTAGTACAGAGGGCCTTTAAAATAATGTAATCAACTATGCCTTTCAGTGATACCAGTATATTTATTTGACATGAAACTTCGGTAGCTTCGAAGAACAATAAAAAAAACTGCCAAAATTATAAGAAATCAACCAATAATTGTTACATTTCAGTGACATCAACTCGTCCTCTAAGAGTATCCCTGGAAAATCACTGTAGGTATTCTTCAGCAATATGCCCCAATTCGACATCCGCCAAGGCATCACTGAGCTCCCTCACCTGGTCCTTGCCGGGAGTCTTTTTGCTCCATGCAGATAGCATATTCTTGGTGCCTTTTGAAGATACTTTGCCATCAACTCGATTTGTAGCAAGAAACAAGTTCACCTTGGATTGTTGAAAACCAAGACGTAATCCCAGAGCCGCAAGATTCTCGTCGTCACCCACAGCGTCCCCTATCTTGTTCAACTTCATCTCCATCAAATTTGTCATCCTGCCTGGTTTGATAATAACAACAATAATAACGATGATAATGATAACCATAATCATAATAATACTAATACATGTTGTAGTAATGATACTCATAAATAAGTAATACTATTAATGACAATAGTGGGTTCTTATTATATAGGTTAGGTTTGTCCGACTTGACTCCCCTGACGCTACACACGTATTACTCTCGCTTTAACATGACTGCTATTACGCCGCCCTATAATTTTCGAGGATTCAATTCCTGCCAAGTACCCATTTAAATCACTTTGGTCGAGTATGGCAAATTTTCATTAATAATTAATTAATGTATTGCCAAAGAAAATTACCGCCGCGGCGTGACTAAAACCCAACACCATAAGTGATCAACAGTCCGGTGATTTTGAAGAGATGTCCAATATTCAGGGACATAAATATACAAGTAATCGATGATTAATAATTACAAATTTTCGCTATTTGCTATTATCAATACAAATCAACATACCTGAACTGGTAGTACTACTGTCTGCTATGGCTTAGAAGTTATGTTTATGATAGGTGTGCTCTTGTCTTTGCCAGACTGAAATCGTGACAGACGAAACGTTATATCGTATAATACAGTTTATACACAGTATACAGAGCGATATGGCGTTGATTCTCGAGTCCACAAAGAAAGCAAATGGCAAAAGACAACACAGACCCATTCACCACGGCGAAGACTCAGCGATCTGCCAACGGAGACGATGGCGGAGGGGGGGGGGGGGTTGCTCCATCTTGGGAAGGTTTAAGGGCAGGGGTAGGAGCGGTGGCATAGCCCGACTCTAAAGATTAAGGGGGCGCTGGAACGATGAGGGGGCGGACTGGTCTTACTCGGAAAATGAAATCTGAGTTTATAAGGGCATAGCTTAGATTAAGGTACCGGGCTGATACACCCATCATTATCGACTTTTTTTTTTTGGCGGTGACGGGGGGGGGGGGGGGGGGGGGGAGGGGGAGGCAAGGACCTTTTGCCCCTCCCGATCCACAACTTGTTGGCCGGAAAATTGCAACTGATATCCCCCTCCTTTTCATTTTTTCTTCCTCTTTTTGTCTTCCCTTTATCTATTTTTTCCTTTTCTTTCTTCTCTCTTATTCTTTGATAGGAGGGGGAGGCAAGGCCCTTTCGACCACCCCCCCCCCCCCCATCTCCTTTTTTTCCCCCATTTCTTTTCTTCTTTGTCTTCTTTCTTTCCCTTTCTCTCCTCTTTCCCTTTCCCTTCTTTTCCTTCTCTCTCTCTCTCTCTCTCTCTCTCTCTCTTTTTGCAGAGAGGGAAGGGGGAGACCCGCTCGGCCTCCCCCCTGGATCCGCGCCTGGTTCACCGACAAATTTCATTCCAAATGTGCCAGGAGACTGGAAAAAATTATCGCTTCTCTTCTGTAAAATCAGAATGTGCGTTGCTTGTCTGCCACGCTCAGACCACTGTAATTGTATGAATTGTACGCACACACTTGCATGCGGGCACGTATTCAATCCAATGACCGGGTAATAGTATATCTGTAAAGCGCTTAGAGATAGTTTCATTAAGAGCTACATAAAAGCGGAATATTATTATTATTATAGTGTGACCAACTCGGTGCTCTCTACACATTACATTATTAAAGTCAGCAATACCTCTTCATGGGTGTTATCAGAGGTAGTTATCAATGGCTCTGTGAACTGTCTTCGAATAGCGCCACCTCTTAATTCATTTGCAATATAGTAAATTGTAGTAAATTATTAAAGCTGTTATTGACCCAATATGTAAACCACTATGCTATGTATTTAATTTATCACTTAGTGCCGGTAAATTCCCAGATAAAATGAAATTAGCAAGAATAACCCAATTTTTTTCTCCAAAAGTGGAGTAAAGGAACAAGTTAGCAATTACACACCTATCTCAGTAGTCTTTGTTTTCTCCAAGATTCTAGAACGTATCATTTACAACAAAACCTATACAAATTTGTCGTTTTGTAAATCAATTTGGCTTGTGGAAAGACCACTCAGCTCAACTCTCACTCTGAAGATAATTCACTCGCTATCGGTGTATTCATTGATCTGTCAAAGGCCTTTGTTGACAGTTTCTAGCTACCTTAGTAATCGTCGTCAATGTACTAGTTATAATTCTTAACTGTCTGACTTTATAGGAATTACTTGCGGGGTCCCCCCATAGTTCATTGTGAGGCCCCTTACTTTGCATACTGTCTGTAAATTATATTTTAATATCGATCATCCAACAAGAGGAAATAAAGGACACGGTGAAGTTGCAATAGTACCTTACTAAAGTTGAAGGTGTTTTTTTTATTTAAAAAATACATGTAAGCTTTAAGGTACTATGTCCCATTTGAAAGATAATACTAATTTAGAACTTCCCTCAAAATAAGGAGGCGTGAAAATGTCTTTAAGTGGGAAAATAACGACTATTAGTTGTCGAATCGACTTAAGAGCTATAGAGCCAGTAAGTAATAGTCTGATTTCAGACCATTGTACCTAATTGTCGTACGTTGTATGCTGCACAAAGATTCAATCAGTTTAATTGTGGCCATTACAAGAAGTGGGTTATTGATGTAGACAAATGCTCATGTACCCTTTACAGCTCATTTTATGTTTGTTATTATTAAAGAAAACAAAAAGCCAGTCAGTCACTCAATAGTGTCTGACAGTGAAGTCTAGGAAGTACACGGGTTTCCTTGCATAATTTGAATATTACTACACTGATAACGTTTAAATCTCACAGATAGGACATACATGACATATTCATGATTCCTGCAAAGTTCTACAGAACTTGATGTTAGCTGCAAAGGGGACATAGTACCTTTAAAGGGTCCCTGTGCATAGTTTATGTATTAGCGCTTTGTATATACAATTTATAAACAAAAGAAATAGACAGCTATAACTAAAATAATATATACATGGTAATACCAATTTATATGGAAATTCAATGATTTAGGACAATATTATATGACGTTGTTATACAGGGACAAAGTATAGAATTTACCAATCACAGACAAGCTATTGCTGAAGAGTAAAAACAAAACCTTATGTCCACCAGAGTCATTTATATACAGAGTTTGGCCTAGCCGTTTCTTGTTGGGCACAATATGGCGAATACCACCCTTTTGTTGGGCAAGCACAAAGCGCAATAATACACATCATGTTATCACCAACTGAAAGCAAGTAAACGTCTAATGCTCGTAGATGTATTTAAAATAATATTGTTATAATGGTCGCCGCCCACATGCTACAGACGTATTTTGCTTAGTGCTAGACAACAACATACACATGTGCAAGGAGAATGGCATGCTGTGTGTATCTATTTTCATTTCGACAGTATTGATCTCAATGTAGGATAGCCTTAGCCTTTCAATGAAAAATGAGACCCTTAAAATGCATTTTATAAACTCAGTTATTGCTTTGTAATTTTCATTATGCTAATTAAAACAAGATGTTTGTATTGACTTTCTCTTTTTCACCACTAAACATCGACAATTGTATGCTAATTTGTTTTGCTTTATTTTTGTTTTTCTCTTTACTGTTATGGTAGTATTTTATATTGTGTTAAAACGCGTTCCTCTTTTGCATTTATTGTCACGCTTTTAATTTGTAACCGTTAGTGTCTGACAATGTATTACATGTATTTGTAATGTAAGAAATAACAAGGCATATTAGCCTTCTTATCCAACAAAATTTATCGTGCAAAGTCTTTTTTAACCATCATTTATTAATTGAATTATACTTATAAAATAACTTTGATTACAAAGAAAAACACATGAATCATATTTATATCACAACATTAATTATAAGTTTTTTAAACATAATTCAAACATTTCAGAGGTGAACCTTGTCAATATTTGCCTTCCATGATAATACCTTTAAATTCATTTCGAATAAGTTTGCAAAAATGTTGATGTCAAATGAACAAAATCCAGTTACAAGTTTTAATTTTCATTTCCAATCACGAGGTAAACAAAGTCAACTACTACTACTTCTATACGAATCCGAGTTACAACCTGCTGATTATGTACCAGCTGTACAATGTAATGCACATCTTAAGCGTTGTTCAGTTATCACGCGGTTAACCGCAACGGTTATTTGTTAAACAATACGCTTCACATTTCTGAAATTTCTAAACACATCTAGCTCCATAAACGCGTGCAGGAACTTAAATTGCGCGCAGTTGTCAGTCGTTACACATTGAAATAAAAATGCCGCCGTTAACCGCTTCATATCTGAACGAGCCTTAGCAATATGACAATTTAAACGTATGCTATCTTCATTTAAATCCCGTCTGCACTAGTTTGGTCAGAAAGTATTTGACCACCCAGCGTGGCATTGACAGGTGGTTATCTCACCAGCTAAGCTCTCAACTACCATAAGAAAAAGAGGATGATGGGGGACCAATGGGCACCGTTTAGATATTGTTTTCTATATAGAAGGGGCAGGTAGCTACAAGTAGTGCAGTGGGGCTTTAAAGAAGCTGTAGGAATAAATGTTGTGGATAAACTAAATGAGTATTCTTACCGTTATTAATAATTATCCAAGCTGATATCTTGAGTGTAGAACGAAACTGGAAAATGAATCAGGAAGCGGAAGAATAGTGCGATATAGCGAAGTGATGAATCAGCACGTGGAGCGCGACTAGCTAGCTAGCGAAACGCGAATATAATGAAGGCACACAACCTTACAGTTCACACTTTCCGAAATTAACTTGAAGACATAAATCTAATTTGCGATGGAGTCCTCAAAATAAAACGATGATGATAAAGCTCCCTATTAATGTGAAAACCAACGAGATAACGCTTGTTGTATAATCTGCAATCGTCCTAAAATACACGTCCGATTGTAGAAACTGAAGATAGGAGAAGTGAGTGAAATAAGTGTGTGGAGACTTTTCCAAATGCTCTAAAGATGTGATGATTGGCTTATAGAAACAATAAGGTGCGATCCGATTGGAGTAACTAAATAACACTCTTGTTGCTGGGTGGCTCCATGGATGAAATAAACTAAGAGAATGTTTAGAATGTGCAGCTGTAGAATGTTATTGTTATTGAAGCTGGCTGAACGGAAAGTGCTAACGAAAGGAATGCTTGAAATGTTAAGTATATACAATGTTGATAAACATTCGTGACCTTAGTAAAGTTCAAGTCACTACAAAGCTTTTAAGCACAATAGTTAAGAATAATGCATAGTCACGTGGGACCCCATAGCCAAAGTTAAGTGTCACATGATAACAACTATCTTCAAAGAAAAAAAAATCAACAATCAATTTTAATACTCTATCGTAATCCTACTTAAATCATGTTCGGATTACGTAATAGTCATCACAATGTCCGCATATTTCTGGCAGTGATAGACAAGGCTATTGAAAAAAGTCCTTAGGTTGAGTTTTCGAAAGTATACAGCCGAAATCGTAATATGTCTGCATTTAAACAAATTATCTGGTAGTACAACAAGAAAAATTAGCTAATGATATGTACAAAATTCATTAATATCAATATGATTATCATCATTACTAAATTTAATTTTAATTTTTTCTACATAAGAGATGAACTAAAATTCCTTTTCGACCAAGGGCTATCGGTCTCGTGGCTGTCGTAGGCCATCGATCTCGCAAGCTTTCAGATAAACCTTTCAGTAGGCCTACGAGACCGAAATTAGGGACTTCTACATTTGCACGACGATAACGTGGACTGCAAAGTGTGACATCCTTTTAAGGCACTGCCAGTGCCTTAAAAGGACGTCACACTCAACTGTCAGTGCCTTAAAAAGGGCGTCATACGTCCACGCAAATCTAAAAGTCCCTAGTTTGGTCTAGTCGGAGTTCGGTCCCGTGCCTCATAACCGACCCCGGGCTCTATGGATAAAGTATATCCGCTATCAAAGCTTTTGCCCCCGAGGCACTCAAGTAATCTTCTAGTTCTGAGCAAGGGCCACCGGTCCTGTTCTTCCAGGCCATGAGGATTTCCATCAAGGCCTTCCGGTAGTCCTTGGAGTGTTTCATCAGAATGTTGTTGGCTTCGTTCGCCCCGATGCCTAGTTTTAAGCTGAAGGATTCGAAGTTTGCATTTGGAAATTCCCGCGAGACCTTGTCCAGTTGCTCCTGGGAGACGTTCTGGTTGATTCTTGTTCCTCTGCCCCGATTATTTGAAGAAAGGAGAAAAGGATTCTAGTTTATATGGAGAGGGCATAAAGACAATAAGCGAATAAGGCAGTGAGGGAAAAGCGAATTATTAAGGATAGAGAAAGCACTATTCACCATTTAACATTTTTAAATAAATACGTAACTAAATTTGGTAAATGGAAACTCGTTTACTGTTTCTAGAAATGTTTTCATGATTTTAAAACACTTTTTAAATAGGGCCGGGGAGTCAAACCAATGAAGGTATTTATATAAATTGATGAAACGGTATGAATGGAAAAACAAAACAAAACAAACTAAACGAAGAAAAACATATTTTTGTCTGAATCGTAAAAGTAGCTATAGCTATTCCTTTCGGAAATAAGGAGAAGCTTAGGTGTATTCATAATACTGATTGAGTACCTTGTTCATACATACCTTATTCCAGGTTCTACCTGGATCGCAGCGCTGATAACCTCCCCCGAAAAATGTGCCGACTCATCTGCTCAAAATTAAAAAGATGAGAATAATAACTCTTCAAGGTACAACAAAATACACATATTTCATCCTAGCGCATATATTCTGGGTATTCCTAAATAGGCCAATAAGGATGTGAAGTTCAAATAGACCATAGGCAGTTCGTACTAAAGAACATAGTTTATGAGCACAAATATTCACATATCTTACACGTGGTGAAGTCCTAGTTCATGCTTTAGAGTAATAAATGTCAAAGTCATGAATGTGCTTGATCAGTAATCAATAATCATCAATCATTGAATCATCAATAATGAACACCTTTTGCAGGTGAAAAATACATTTCTGTTAAAAATGTATTACAAGCGAGTACCGTATAATCTCTTTCATTATCATGTACTACTTTCTGTAGCCCCCCCCCCCCTCCCTCATCGACCCCATCCTGTGGTACTAACCTGCTAGTGCCGAGACGTTTTTAGTGTTTGATGTCTCTTTTACGTCCAGCCTTACTCTGAGTTTGACTCCAACTTCATCCTCAAGTTCTGGAGTAACAAGGAGTTTTGTCAAGCCTCGTGAAGTGTCAAGTTGCTCCTGTGAGACGCTTTCGTTCATTCTTGTTCCTCTGCCCGTGTTATTTGAAGTAAAGAAAAAAAGGATACTAGTTTGAATGGAGGAGGACGGACAGACTGGCAAATAAAGCAATGAAAAGGATGCGATTTATTATGGATAGAGAAATCACTCTTTTACCATTTAAACTTTCTATTTGAATACGTAACCAAATTTGTACATGGAAACTAGTGTACTGGTTTTACGAATTGTTTCCATGATTTTTTAGTCGAGCACTTTCATGTCAAATTGGGGAAATGGTATGAAAGGAAAAACAAAACTAAACTAAACCCAAACAAAACAAACAACATAAACAAAGAAAAACACATCTTTGTCTGATTCGTAAAAGTAGCTAAAACTACTCCATTTGGTAGCAACTTTGATTTCTAAGGAGATGTGTAGTTGAATTCATAATCAAATTGCTCCGATTGTCTCATTTTCGCTCGCTGGAACATTGCCAGCACAAACCACTGACCTCTACCTCCTGGACGGATCATCGCTTGCAACCTATTTTGATCAAATTACGGTGGGTGAACTTTCAAAAGTCAATGGGACATGAGGGTTCCAATGAAAGAGCTAGTGATAACGTAATTCGGGGTGGATGTGCTTTTCGTTTAAACAAAAAATGAATTTTTAACGACTTTTTTGTACAATTCCATAGGCTAACATGTATGGCTCCTGACTCTGACGATAGGAGGCGTTGTGAAATGTGACTAAACGTAGCTATATGACTTATTTAGTACCTTCTACGTACCTTTTAACAGGTTCTGCCTGGTTCGTAGCCCTGTTAGGAATTAGGTGATCGTCGGCAACGAGCTTCAAATTGGATTTCGTCAAGGCCTCACTAAGATCCTTCACTTTTTTCGCGCTGGGAGTCTTGTTCCTCCATGCAAATAGCATATTCTTGGTGCCTTTGGAAGACAATGCCATCAGCCCGATTTGTAGCAAGAAACATTTCCATCTTGGGTCGTGGGAAACCTAGATGAAGTCCAAGAGTCATGAGATTCTCGTTGTCTCCCAGAGCCTCCCCTATCTCGTTCAATTTCAGGTCCGTCAAAGACAGCATCCCGTCTGGTTTAATGGTAATAATATTCGAAGGTTAGAAATTACCAAAGTTCGCTATTTGCTACTATCTATATAAATCAACATACCTGAACCTGCAATGCTACTCTCTGCCATGTCTCAGAAGTTATGATTATGATATGTATGCTCTTGTCTTTGCCAGACAGAAATCGTGAAAGACGAAACGTTATATTCTATTCACAGTAGTATGGCAATGGCTTCTCCATGAGGAAAGTAAATAGCAATTAAAAGAGATGATCAAAGTCCCATTCAAAACGGGCGAAGCTACAGTGATCTGCCAACGGAGATGACGGCGGGAGGGGGGGGGGGTTACTTCATTTTGGGAGGGTTTAGGGGCAGGGGTATGAGCAGTGGCATAGCCTGATTAACAAGATTAAGGGGGCGCTGGAACGATGGGGGGGGGGTGCACTGGTCTTACTCGGAAAATTTAATCCGAGTTTATAAGGGCAAATAATAATAGATGAAGGTACCCGGGTGATATACGCATCATTATCGACTTATGTACGGGATACGCATTTAGTAAGGATTGATTGGGGATTGATAAAGCTTTAGCACTTAAGATTTCTAGCCTTGCCAGCTTAAACAAATAACAATGAAACATTCGTTAAATAAACACTTTTTTCTTGCCCTTTCTCTCCTTTTCCCTTCCCTTCCTTCTCTTTCTGTTTTAGGTTTGTTGGGGGGGGGGGGCAAGGGCCTTTCGCCCCCTGCCCCTGTAGTAAATAGTAGTGCCTGATAATGTATACAATCGCTGTTTACTACACATATGGGACATGAGAAGCAGTTGAATATTGAACAGAAACAAGCGGGGCAAATCGACTGGCGGTCATCATCACATTCACCGCCATTAGGAATAACTATAGATCATGAGGTGACAAATTTCACTGTGTGATTAATTGGATGTATAAGAACAATAATTGACCCATCAATATGCCATAGCTCATTACTGTGTGTCTGGAGTGTGTCGGGAATGTGAAAAGAAAACAAAAGTAACCCTTCTTTCAAATTCAGCCTACATAGATTCAGTTTCTATTGATGTAAGATAGCCTAGCAAAATATACACAAGTATTTCCTTGAGAAATATATGCATGAAACTACGAGGGCAAAAACTATATCAGTAGTATATACTGTATGGAAAGCAAATATACAAAATGTATTTGTAAAGTGTATCCGGTACTAGAAGTTCCTAGTTGACGAAATTCATATTTCAAAGAACCCATAGTGGCCGAATTATGATTAAGAAACAATGACATTTACTGTAAAAAGGTAAAAGATGAATGGTTTAGATAAGTAGTACGTGTAATTATATTATTTGTTCTCAATTCTCATACAATGATATGGTTTGATAAGTATTTTGGTCTTGATATGTATATATTCATTTTCTATCATGAATATCTGTGATCTGTGATATTCAAGATACAAGAAATGTTTGAATGCCGCTACAGAATTGCAAATCATTCTATCTTATGTTAACTCAGTTGTATAAATAGTGGTGCCTGATAATATATACAATCGCTGACTTTTGTTTTCTAATGTTTTTAATGTTTATACAATTTATTATATTTATTGTGTTTATTTTTCAGCATGCATTTTTTAAAACTCCTTTTTATTGCATATATCTGGAGAGTCACAAACAAATACTTTGTCTGTTCGGTTATACCATCAAATTGGGTTACTGATTGAGCTACCCCCATGCCTTACATACTCCGTGCACTCTAGGTAAATGGCTACAGCCATAGAGACCTAAAGTTTCCATATCCTCCTATTTATTTATTTTCATTTGAGTGTGTGTGTGTGAGTTATTCTGTTTATCTGTTGGGTTGTTGATCTTGTAGAAACCGTAGGATTAGCAATCAGGCTAAGTATGATAGGTGCATGAACAGATTGACACAGCAAGAAGCTAGGGATAGATCGTTCAATAAAAGAATTTGTATAAATATGATTGACTTCAGTTCATTACCGCAGTTACTCAACTGGGTCCAATTCGCTTTTTTTCAACATACATTTTCAATTGTGATAAATTGCATGTAAATGAGGATTTTTTTAATGTTTATCGTAGAATTCAGTCTCTTTTATGCCACATAATAATCTCACTGTGCATTATTGTATTAATCATGGAATAGATATATTAAAGACTTTCAGATGATCGAACTGTTAAAGGGTTTAACATGGAGCTAATCAAAACATGAATTTTGGCGTCAATTTGGGTCTTTTGTTATGTGCAAAATTATACTTGAGACGAAGAAACGGCCATGAATAAAGGCAAACAAAGCAAGTTAAGTTTCTGTGCAATGGGTCTGTTTATTTCCTTCAAATTAGACATACAGCTGAATAATTGCATACAAGTTCGATACATATGATAACTTAGCGTACAAAGTAAACAATATTGATTAAAGCTCGTGGAAGATTCCTGGCATAATTTACATTTACCACCGGTAGGGGGTGGGGTGGGTCAATAACAGTTTTAGAAGTGTTTTGTGTTTTCTAGATGTCATCAACAGAATTGTTCGACTATTATGAAAAAGTGTCTTGTTTTTATTTATTTCGAGTTCTTTTTTTCATTTATTTTTCTCGACAAATTTGTCGTATTAAAAAAGCTGAGCAGGCTATCCAGCCATTCACTATATTCTCAATTTTATATGAACATGTACTTTTGTTATATTGTTGATATTGTTTTTCATATTGTGATCTGGAAAATAACTACCATACAATACCAGTACTTAGTAACAAGTAACTTATACACAAACAAAATGAGTTGTGGTTTCATTTTCCTCAACAATCACAAGCCACCTAGCTATGATGATTGGTCATCAAATGTATTTTAGATTTACATATTTATTGATTTATTTTTATGTAAAAAAAAACATATATATACAAATTACCATTGGGGACAAAGAATTTGCATGTTTGATAGCTTCCAGATTTGGGAAACCTTCAGCGAAAATGGTGAACATTCTGAGCCTAACTCGACAATTAGAATGTAACTAAGATTTTGTAATATTTCCAACATACAGGCCTAGCCAAACAAATCAATTTATTAAACCCTTTTATGACTTCCATACCAAAAGTTGTCCAAGACATGAAATATCTTTCTATTTAAAAGATGGCATTATTTTCATCGATTCTTCTCAAATGGCATAATGAAATTGTGACATCAGGAGCAATGGAAACCGCCATTTAAAAGATTTGGGAAACCTCTTTAAAGGTATTCGTCAGTTAAAGCTTATCTGCACTAGTTTGGCCAGGAGGGATTAGAACATACAGCGAGGGCACTGACAGCTCTCAAATAACATAATAAATAGAGGATCATGGGGGACCAACAGGCACCGATTGGGGAAGTTTTCTATATAGAGGGAGCAATTAGCTACAATTCGTACAGAGGGCCTCCAAAATAATGAAATCTTCTATGCCTTTCAGTGATACCAGTATATTTAATTGACATGAAACTTCGGTAGCTTCGAACAAAAATTAAAAAAAAAAGCCAAAGTTATAAGAAATCAACAGTTTACATTCCGGTGACATCGACTTATCCTCTAAGAATATCCCAGGAAAATCACTTCAGGTGTTTCTCAGCAACGTACCCCAACTTGGCAGCCACCAAGGCATCCCAGAGCTTCTTCGCCTGGTCAGCGCCGGGAGTGTTGTTCCTCCATGCAGATAGCATATTCTTGGTGCCTTTGGAAGACACAATGCCATCAACTCGATTTGTAGCAAGAAACATGTCCACCTCAGATTCGATGAAACCAAGATGTAATCCCAGAGCCGCAAGTTTCACGTGGTTACCCAGAGCGTCCGCTATCTCGATCAATTCCAGGTCCGTCAAAGGTGTCATCCTGCCTGGTTTGATAATAACAGCAATAATATAAATGATAATGATAATCATAATCATAATAATACTAATACATGTTGCAGTAATGATAATCACAAATTAGTAATACTATTAATGACAATAGTGGGTTCTTATTATATAGGTTAGGTTTGTCCGACTTGACTCCCCTGACGCTACACATTTATTACTCTGGCTTTAACATGACTGCTATTACGCCGCCGTAGAATTTCGAGGATTCAATTCCTGCCAAGTACCCATTTAACTCACTTTGGTCGAGTATGGCAAATGTTCATTAATGTATTGCCAAAGAAAATTAGTGCCGCGGCGTGACTCGAACCCAAAACCATAAGTGATCAGCAGTCCACTTGAAGAAATGTCCTATATTCAGCGAAATAAATATACAAATGTTCGAAGGTTAGAAATTACCAATTTTCGCTATTTGCTATATTATCAATATATAAATCAACATATCTGAACCTGCGGTACTACTGTCTGCCATGTCTTAGAAGTTTTGCTTATGATAGGTGTGTTCTTGTCTTTGACAGACTAAAATCGTGACAGACGAAAAGTTATATTGTATACACAGTTTTTAACAGTATACAAAGCGATACGGCAATGATTCTCGAGTCGATAACAGAAAGCGAATGACAAATAAAAAGAAAACAAAGTCACATTCACCCACGCGAAGGCTTAGCAATCTGCCAACGAGAACGGTGGGGGCGTTGTTACATTTTGTGACGGTTAACCCTATTTTAACTGGGCTATTTCAGACCAGATTTTTATTGGGGGGGGGGGGGGCAATTTGACGCCCCTAAGATTTCGGCCGTTTCACAGCCGATCGCCGCGAAAATTTGCATGCATATCAAGTGAAGTGTATAGAATACTATAGTAATTTCAATTTTTTGAAAAATTTACTCATTTGCATATTTATGGTAATTTATGCAAATAAGATCATAACATTTTCATTTTTACCCATATATCATATATAATTCATATTTAAGCATTCTTTTTCACTACATAAATTCGTTAGACCATTTGGAATAAGAATACGACAACAAAAAATGGAAGAGCCAGGTTATACCTTATGTTATCTCTTGCTTTGATAATTTCTAAGTTATGTATTTTATTGTTTTTGTTGTTTTATTTCATTTATAACTAAAATTTTAACTATTTTGACCCCAAAATAAACACCTAAACTTTAAACAAGACCAATTAACCAATGTTTTATCTCTTCTTAGGAAAAATGACATTTCCATATGTTTTGTACACAAATCACAACAAATGAGCGATTTTCGGGCTGACATGCAAACATAAAAGGTTACGTGACTTTGTAACTATACGTCCGATTTTCAAAAAAAAAATCTTTTAAAAGATGCGTAAGACTCGAAAGAAAAAAGTCACGAAAGGAAAACTGAATATCTGACGCGGCTCCGGACTAGTCATTAAACTACTACAGGGGGGTCAAATTGCCCCCCCCCCCTCCCAGTTAACATAGGGTTTAGAGCCTGGGGATATGAGCAGTGGCGCAGCCCGAGTTCATAGATTTATGGGAACTGAAACAATGGGGGGGGGGGGGGTATCTGGGGATCGATGTCCAGGCTGTAGCCTGTCCAGATACGGTATGAAATTTGTTATCTTGGTTATGTTTTAGCTGTAGGTCCTGATGCTAATCTCAAACTACATGTTAATTTCAGTTTGTAGGCCACTTAAAAGGATTGGGTAACTTTGTCTCAGATTCTCAAAATAAATCCTGGATTTAGCTCATGTTGCAATGATAATTATAACCTTTTAGTCAGTAAGGAACCCCATGAATTTTACAAGCCGATCGCCTGTCTGATTTTCAAGATACGAAATCGAAATTCAAAAAATAGTTTTCCTCACGGTTTTTATTACACTACAGTCTATTGGGGAAAATGAGTATGGTAATACCGGTCACTCAAAGATTTTTTTTTTTTTTTCATTTTGAGGTACTTCATGATCATTTTAACAATATACTAAACCTCACCCAAGAAATAACTTTATTTATTATGAGAGATTTAGTATAATCTTGCCCATTTATCTACAAGATTCCCCATCAAAATGTATGAGAGAGGCATAAAGCAAGAATAATGTACAGTTTCTCAGCACGCCATGGGCATCGCCATTTTCTTGATAATGTGACGTACTATGTGAAGTTTTTTATCAAATAAATGAATTAAAATTTATAGATGATTTATTCCAAGGTGTGTGCGTTGATGAAGCATTGTATTCACCTGTTATTACATTAAATGTACTAAAATTTCCAGAACGCAAATTGCACTAATAAGTCGGTGAAGCTAACTATCTAGTCGACCGCTACCACAACTATTAAGCTGGGGTGAATGTTGTTACGATATACGATATCCGATATATCCGGTATCCGTCGTAGTTCAAGAAACATGGTCACCATCATCACAAACCTGACTGCCGACTCGTCTATTATCATGAGTATCTACTAAATCTAAGACCCTCGAACTCATCATGGTGGCAGCTGCTGGGATCTTCGAAATCAAGTTTGATTTTTGAAGACACAATTGATCCAGTTCACGACAGTTGGGAAGTATAATTAGCAAAATTATCGTCGATTAGCGATTTGTCACGTCGCACTTTTTCGTATGCATAGTACGTGCATCGTACATACCGCACAGTGTACCGAGACACTGATGCTACTGCGTAATCCCGATGAACTCGTACGTGAATGGTGATGTGTGTATGAGCATATAAAGGTTCATAAAGCCTGCTCAGAATAGCCTAATCAAGTTATAACTGTGCTCAATCACTGACACAGGGGTCTGCATAATGACTTAACTAGCAAAGTTTAAATCTAAAATTAAACTAAATCAGAGGTGTGAACATTAAACCTGTTTTCAGATAATATTAACAATAATATCTGGTGTGTGAGGAATTGTCACTGTCGGACATATTGAGTGAGAGTGATCAACATTTTCATTGCATGAGACACCTAATGACATTCACACAGGTGTGAGAGCGTACACAGGTTTACGTGTACGAACCTTATCAACACCAGCCGGTTAGGACCTGTTCACACTAAGATAAACAACACAAAGATTTACACTCATTCATATAATCTGTCGTAACCAATACGCACACGTGACATATACAATGAGTACTAAGTATCCAGAGATGAACTGGGAGGTACCAGACCTACCCGAAGAGTTCAAGCTATTCAAGCAGAGAATGGAGCTTGTGTTGGCAGATCAAGAAATAACAGAAAACAAAAAAAAAGGCTATAAAAATAAAAATCGCTGTAGGCAACGAAGGTTTGCGCCGCATCAATGCGTCTGGGCTATCAGAGGCCGACCAAGAAAAACCACAAGAGCTGTGGAAATTATTTGAGAAACAAATAAAGGTAAACATTAATTTTCGGGTCCATCGTCTCGAGCTGATGCGATATCGGCAGAGACAAGATGAGAGCATTGACGCATTCGTTACTCGATGTAGAGACAAAGCCAACACATGCGATTTTGAGGAATCCGAGCTTGCCGAGCGGATAATGGAGGTAGTCATCACCTCAACACCAAGTCTAGAATTCCAGAAATTCCTATTGGACCAGCCTAAAGGATATCTAATCGAAGCAATTCTAGTAGAGGGTCGAAAATACGAGGCAGTTGCGGCGAGCAGAAAATGCCTAGAAACGCTTGAGCCGGCTAAAGAAAGCATAGATTCGTTCAAGCGGAACCAGGGACGAAAGACGTGTGGAAACTGTGGACGTATCCACAAACCTCGTCAGTGCCCTGCGTACCACGATGTGTGTCGTGCCTGTGACACAAAGGGCCATTGGGCCAAGTTCTGTAGAAAGGCTAAGAACGATCGAAGTCGAAAACCAGATCGTAGATCAGATGACCATAAATCTGATGACCGTCAACCGAAACACGGTAACCAATCACGATCAAAATCAAAGGGTCGAAAGTATAAACCGATAAGTGAAATGGACACTGAACATGATACTAGCACAGATCATGAACATCAACAATCAGCAGGTCCATCAAACTTCGAACATTTTGACACCATACACACGATCGGAACACACACAGTGATCAACTCAAAGGGTACAGTAGCTTTTGCAAACATTGACATCATATGCCCACAGAAATCAGGTCAGCATTACCTATATCTGAAGATAGACTCTGGGGCAAGCGCTAATACTATCACAGTACGCACAGCCAAACAAATATATGGTGACAAGTGGAGGCAAGTAGTGAAACGTACACCAGTAAAGCTAGTAGCATATGGCGAAATATCAATACCATGCGTTGGTACACTAGACATAAAGTGTAGATACAAGAGTCCAGAATGGTATACACATACATTCTACGTAGCAGACGTGAATGGACCAGCTATCTTAGGGTTGTTAGGTTGCACAGATCTCGGGATTATCACAATCCACACAATGCACAAGGACACACCTACACATACACCTATCACAAGTGTTAGTGACCTCAAACAAACATACCCAGATCAGTTTGATGCCATAGGAAGCTTTAGCGGGAAAGCAATGCTGCATCTGAAAGATGATGCAGAGCCCACCATAGATGCACCTAGAAAGTGCAGTGTCCACCTGAAGGACAAGATCAAAGCCGAACTAGATAACATGGAGAAGCAAGGAGTCATCAGAAAGATAGAACACCACACAGATTGGTGTAGCTCGATGACCACCGTTGTGAAGAAAGATGGATCCATACGGATATGTCTTGACCCCAGAAGGTTGAACGATGCCTTGAAAAGGTGTCCACACAAAATTCCAACCTTGGAAGAAATCCAACCAATCTTCGCAGGAGCTCAATTCTTCTCCAAGCTAGACGCAAAGGCTGGATACTGGTCAGTACACCTAGCAGAGGAATGCCAAGACCTGACCACCTTCAGAACACCATTTGGAAGATATTGTTTCCAAAGATTACCCTTCGGCTTATGCACAAGCCAAGACATCTTCCAGCAACACATGGATAGGATCGTCCAGAATGTGCCTGGCTGCGTATGTATCGCAGACGACATTGCCATTGTCGGGAAAACAGAGGAGGAACACGACAAGAATCTCCACTTACTCATGGAGACAGCGAAACAGGAAGGACTCGTGTTCAACAGCTCCAAGTGTACTATCAAGAAGGAAGCTATCAGCTACTTTGGATCCATGTACACAAGATCTGGAATCTTCCCAGATCCAAGCAAGGTTGAAGCTATCAATACAATGCCTTCACCTAAGGACAAGGAAGATGTTCAGAGATGCCTAGGATTATTCACATACCTAGCACCATACATTCCTAATCTATCAGAGAAGTCAGCACCACTTCGTGAACTCCTTCACAAGGAAATTCCATTTGTCTGGGACGAGGATCACGAACATGCCTTAAACAGCCTGAAAAGCGCAGTCTCATCAGGTGCATGCCTGCAGTTCTTTGACCCAAAGAAAGAGACAACCGTTGAGGTAGATGCATCAATGAAAGGGCTGGGAGCATGCCTGCTCCAAGATGGCAAATCCGTAGCTTTTGCATCCAAAAGTCTCTCCAATGCACAGTCCAACTACTCGAACATAGAGAGGGAAACCTTAGCCCTAGTGTTTGGTATCGTCCGATTCCATACATACCTATTCGGGAAGGAATTCACTGTGATAACAGATCACAGGCCTTTGGAGACAATTTGGAAGAAACCTCTAAGAAGCGCACCACCTCGTCTACAGAGACTATTGATCAAGGTACAAGGATACAGATGCCAAGTCAAGTACCGACCTGGGAAAGAAATGATTCTTTCAGATACCTTGAGCCGTCTTCCTAACCCCAAGGAAGCACGCGATGTTCCACTAGACATCAGAGTGGAATCAATCTGCTCCGAAGTAGAAGACACTCATCAAATCGACTTGATCTTCTTCGGACAACACAAGAGAACAGAACTCCAGAGGGAAACATCCAATGACCCTGTTCTTAGGTCATTGTGGCAGACAGTCACTCAGGGTTGGCCTGAAACTCTTCAGGAGCTGCCGACATCCCTCAGGGAATTCTGGTCTTACAGAGATGAGATTGGAGTATCTCAAGGAGTACTCTTCAAAGGAAGCAGAGTCATCATACCGAAGACACTTCGAGAAGATATCCTCAGACAACTTCATCTTGGACACATGGGAATCGAGAGCACGAGACGACTAGCTCGTGAGACAGTGTTCTGGCCACATATCAACAAGGACATTGAACAGATCGTAAAGCAATGTGCTGCATGCCAGGAACACCAGGCAAGGCAACAGAAAGAGCCGTTGCTTCCCCATGATGTACCTTCAGCACCTTGGACTAGACTAGGAACAGATTTGTTCATGCTAAACAGACAAGACTATTTACTCGTCACTGACTATTACTCCAAGTATCCGATAGTCTACAAGCTGACTGACACATCAAGTGCTGCAGTAGCCAACGTGATGAGTGGAATCTTCAGTCTATTTGGTCCACCAGAGGAGATCGTATCCGACAACGGTCCACAATTTGTCGGGAAGCACTTCAAGGACATGTGCCGGAAGTGGTCGATCACCCATACAACCTCTTCACCTCACTATCCAAGATCCAACGGACTAGCTGAGAGAATGGTTCGTACCGTCAAGAATCTGTTGAAAAAGTGTTCACAGACTGGCCAAGACAGTCAACTGGCTATGTCACACCTAAGAGCAACACCCGTTGACAGTCACATGAGATCACCTGCAGAGATGTTGTTTGGAAGACCCATCAGAACAACACTGCCAAGTCATTATCTTTCAAGAGAATCTACCACCACTGATCATCTCTTGAATCGACAGAGTAAGATGAAAGAAACGCACGATCGACATGCGGGTCCAGATCTTCCACCACTCCACGTAGGACAACCAGTCAGAGTCCTACATCCCAAAGATCATACTTGGATACCAGCCAAAGTATCCAAAGTCTGCGACGAGCCTAGGTCGTATGAAGTATCAACACCTAACGGAGGAATCCTGAGACGAAACCGATCTCACCTGAGGGAGATTCCATCGTCAACCAACCCTACTCCAAAGCGTGTTAGGTTCGACGAAGACTACACTTCATCTACTCAAGCAGAAACACCACAACAGAATGGCAACAGCCATCAGCCAACACCAGAAACTCAGAACATTCAATCTAAAGGACCAACATCAAACTCGCAAACCACAACAAGATATGGACGCAACATCCGTACACCAGCGAGATACATGTTTGAAGATTGAAACTGAACTCTTAAATTTCTTCAAAGAAGAGAGAAGATAAAGAAGAACACAGAAGACGCTTAGTTTAATGTAGTCTAAGAAGTTTATTGTTCATATGTATGTATAATCATTGTACAGTATTTTTGGTATGACAAGCATAATGTTTATAAGTCTAAACAGATGCTAGCCCAAACATGTTTCGTTTGGAAATTCATTTTATAAAGGAATCAAGTTATATCAAAACTATGTTCAATCTTGCAGATCAACTGTGAAGTTGAAAGTGGAACGATATAATTATTTATACAGTCAATACTCATTCGTTAATACGATACAAAAGAAACGTATTGAAAACAAATCAAGATTTTATGTTATATAACCTGATTGGAAAAAGTTCATTAGGAAGCAAATAACCAAAACTTGCATACTACCAAAAGTATTGTTATCAAAGCAATATGTCATTAATCATCGATCAGTGATGCTCACTGATTCCCAATCTTTCCAGAGGAAGGGGGATGTTACGATATACGATATCCGATATATCCGGTATCCGTCGTAGTTCAAGAAACATGGTCACCATCATCACAAACCTGACTGCCGACTCGTCTATTATCATGAGTATCTACTAAATCTAAGACCCTCGAACTCATCAAATGTTTCTCATTTATGAAATATATTTGACAACTGCTATAGTATACTAAAGTATCGTTTCCCTGTTATATCCTTTTAACCAATTATAATTTCTATATTCTCAGCTATGATTTTTCATCATTGAAAAGTAAACGTTTTGTTACTGATTAAAAAAAAGTCTTTCCAACTAACGCTTGGTGCACAATACATGTATAACTTCAACTGGTACGTCACATGTTCAAGAAAATGACTGCACCCATGCCATGCTAAAAGGCATCACATCGTCATCTATATATCTCTTGTTCATTTCCGTAGGGAATATTGTACATCAACGGGCAGGAATTATATCTCATTTTTCAGAATACCTACACGTATTCTACGGGGTGAGGTTTCCTTTTAAGACAATTATTGTTTACATGGTAGGAACAGATATCTATTTTTAGAGAAAGTTGAAATGTCTCTAAACCAAAATGATTTGATTACAATATCAAAAATTCCCATCAAAGTATAAACAAGCTGTTTTGTAAAACAGAATAGGCCTAAACGGATTTCAATAACAATAAAGACTATGTAGTTTCATCCATCGCTTAGATATAAACATAACGGGAAGTTTAAAACAAAAATCTGTATCTGGATATAGTATGTGGACCCTAAATGTACCCGAATTGTTTGCGTTTGTTCAGTGGTAATAATGCACGCATCCATATGAATCACATGGGATTGCAATTGCATGAACGTATTTAGTTAGTGGCCTATGAACTACTTCGAAAAGGGAATGCCTTCTATTTGAACCAGGAACATCGATGTGACAAATATCTGTTCACAGTTAGCGGTTATGTAGGGTAAAGTACGAGTTACTCTATTGTCTGAATTTCAATGACATGGGTGGTTTGAGATTAAAGCGACGGATGAACACCAAATATTAATTGTGTCCATGCAGTTCACATTGGCACTGACACTACCCTCATAGAGAGAGAGAGAGAGAGAGAGAGAGAGAGAGAGAAAGAGAAAAGGAGAGAGAGAGATAGAGAGAGAGACAGAAAGAAAGAGAAAAGAGAGAGAGAGAAAGACACACACACAGAGACGCGTATGTGTGTCTTTATCGTGTGTGTGTACGTGTGCGTGTGTGTGTGTGTGTGTGTCTGCGTGTGTGTACATGTATATACTGTATAATTCAACAGTAATTGTAATAATTTCATGATCTTATTTTTCATGAACTCTACTGGAAAAACAAATACTACATTATTTACCCGTTAGTAGTCCAGAGGTACGCGATGCTGGTTTTTTTTTGGTAGGTTCGGTCACAGTATCTATATAACAATCATAATAATAATACTAATAATACTAATAGTAATACCTTATTTATAGATTGCAATTTCCACGTATGTTCATATGCGTTTTACAATTAAGTTATTAACAGGAAAGGTGAGTTTTTGTTATTTTCTTTAGGTATTGAGAGATCGGTGGTTGCGAGGAAAAGAAATATAGTGTTGAATTAATACAAATGGAAACACGTTTCAGCATTGGAGTTATGCAAAATTAGGGAGCATTTAAAAGAAATTAACCAATTGCAATTTTAAATTGAGGCCCGAAGATGTACAGATAATTACATTTGGTAATGCCCATGTATCATTCTTATCATCATCATCATCGTCATCATTATTGTTATCATTAGACGTAGTATTTTTATAATCATTATTATTTAATTATCGGTATTGGTAACAACATATGTATGTTTTGGTTGGGTATCTACAATCCAACTTTTTCAAGGTCTATGTTTAAATCATACACTATAGAGACACACCATCATGAAAGTACATTGCATAAAAATACCAAATCAGACATTCTAATCATGATAATAATACCTATTATTATCCATATGGGTGTGTACGCAGAATTATGCTTGGGGGCGGAGGGGATCGAATGCTGACGTACCCTACCAAAATATTACGTGTAACATTTCTAAGAGAGAGCAACAATGTTGAATGTAAGTTGGTCCTTAAATGATTTACTAGATACAATGATAGAAGGCAAACAGTTCACTTTTAAAATGGGATTTCTTTTCTCCGAATATTGACTGTTTCATAATTTTGAGGGGACTGCTCTCAGCACTCCCATCTCCACATAAATAATAAAACGGAGTTGTTCGCGACCTTATTTTTCTTTTTCTTGGGTGTAAGAAAATTCGACGTGAAATTGGATGGCAGCCCTGCGCTCAGTCGATGGGTTTAGCAATACGTTATTCAGCAAAGTGATACGTTCGAATATTTTACGTCTATTTAGAGCCAGAAGGGCGTCAATCATGGGTTAAAGAATATTAATTGACGCCCTCCTGGCTCAAAACTTTCAATTTATTTAGATAGAACTTAGAAGTACTCTGTACTAACCAGCGCCGTCCTCCGGAAAACATTCTTCGAGTATGTCATTCCGTTTTATCTTTACCAAGGCATCTATCAAGGTCTGTCTCATTGTTGATGAATTTTGTCTTTGCATCCAGTCTCTCAGCAACTCCAACGACCCCATATGTGAATGATCTTGGCTGTTCCTTTTCTGAGCACTTTGAATATCATACGAAGGAATTTTTAGTGCCTTTCCGAGATCATCTATTTCTACATCTTGCTTTGTTCTTCTGGCAACTGCTTTCAAAATATCATCGAAATCTTGCCTGTTTACACCCGCCATTCTAGATGCATATATATAAAAAAGAACAGGGGGAAATACTTAAGACTTCCACTGAGGTTAGTTTAAAAAATTGAACGAATAAATGAAATTAACTTGTTAAACCGTTAACCCTACACTGTTGACGAAAAAAAGTACCCATAGCAGATTTCGTTTTAATCAATTTCGGGTCAATTATAAAAAAAACTCATTGAAAAAAAAAATACCATAACTTTCTTGATTTGTCTTCATCCTATGCAGATATTTACTTTGCATGCAGGCAATGCCATTTTATTGTCAAAAAATAATTATTGAGAGCAACGACAACCTAAACTTGTTGGATGTGAAAAGTAAGTTTCAATATAAAAATGAGCACTGGTCATGTGATCATATTGATGCGAAACCATTATGCAATTAATTGGGAAAGAAAGATTATGTTGAACATGAGAATCGGTGAGTACTATGAATTCTTAAATGGTCAAATTGAGAGGAAAATGATTCATTCTTGCCGAAGATCACATGCGCAGTCTACATAGAGAATAAAGCATGTGAGACTACACACAATATTAGTTATATGAGATTACACGCAGAATTATGTATGTGGGATTACACACATAATTAGGCACGTAAGACTACACACAGAAGTAGATATGTAGAGGTGTCGTGGTCGAGTGGATATGTCACCGGACTGTGGATCACAAGGTCCGCGGTTCAAGTCCCGCCGCGGCACTAATGTCCTTTGGCAAGACATTGATCTACATTTGCCACTCTCCACCCAGGTGTTAAAATGGATACCCGGTAGGATGCGAAAGTTAATGTGGTTGGATTAGCAAATGGCGCTTGTAAAATGGCGACTGGCTGGAATACTCCCCAGGGAGTGGAAAATGTGCATACATTGTGTTGCGGGTAAGCCTGAATCCGATGACCGGGGTAATAATATGTTCCGCGCCTAGAAACAAAGTATTAGGCGCATTATAAATGTGAGCTATTATTATTACTATTATATGTGACAATACAGACAATTTCGACAATTGATCCAAACGTTGGAGCTATTTCCATTCATATTTCGAATATGAGGGCACTTCTATATAGTTTTTTCGGGCATTGGTCCTACTACGATATTCTTCTAAAGTGACATACAAACAATGAGAAAACTCACAATTTATTTTCCATCTTCAGTATAACTCAACCTGTTCTATTTCTGACCTTCGAGACAATGCACTTGAGTACACCTCGAAATGTTGATCCTATGGCGACGAATCTCCGAACGTTGCAGATGTGTGACTCAGAGATACACTGTACTGCCCTTGTATCAGTGAGTGTGTAGACTTATATATGTGTTTTATCGAAATATAAATATACAGGGTAATAATTGTGCATGAACAATCATGGTAATGAAAGAGAACTAGTTTTCAAGGTAGATGAGATTCATGAACAGTACTTTGATACTAGGCATTGAGCCGCAACGGCAATCTTTCATCAAAGCCAGGGTCAGTAATTTTCTATGTGTATGTTTTGTGTAAGTTTTAGCTTGATTGTCTTGATAGAACTATTATATTTCACTTCCTTTCATACGCTATTTAGCTCAAATCTGCTTAAAATAGTATTTCTGCTTATTGTACAGCGTTCATACCCAATTTGTATAGTCCTTCAACAAGGCGCGCCAACACAAGCTCAGTCCAGAATCACCTATACACATAGGTTGGCCAACATAGTTTCATGTGGTCACAAAATGGGTATTTTGTTATTTTGTGCTTGCTCAACAGAGCAGTGAACGTCATATTGTGCCCAGCTCAAATAAGGTTAGCAAAACTTTCCTAATCAATGGCTCTTGCCATAAAAAGGAGCTTCGGGAAATAATGCGAAAGGTATATTTATTGCAATACTCTTTGGATTATCTAAAGAAATAATTTTCGATGACTGCAATATTTCATGCAAAATGTTACTTGAATCTTCCTATCTTCTTTACCCTGTTATATAAATATTCATAGCAATGGCAAAACGTATTGCAGAATAAATTTAAACACAAACAATTGCATAGGGAATACTTTTGTACAGTTTAGGCATATTACTAGTCAGTTGCTTTCCTCGCCTCTCTCCAAAGTCACTCGTTTTCTAAGAGAAGAATTGTGCAGAGAATACAGGACACCAACAAATGATGTAAGGCAACATTACTTTGTTCAACGTAATGTTTTTACAAAATTACCCGTTTCTGGTGTTGGTAAGCACCATCACAACAATTTAGCACAAAACACAAGTCATCAAAACTTGATGTGAGGGTAAATTGCTTAACTCAAGGCAATATCTTTATATATTACCAGTTTCATGCATGGGTTAGATTACATACAGAATTAGGCACGTGAGATAACACATGGAGTTATATATGTAAGACTACAAACACATCCGACATTGGTTCGAGCTAGTTCTTGTCAAATTTCGAATATGAGCACACTTCTATTGGTTTCAGGGGAAAGTTCATGTACGATTTTCTTCAAGTGACTTACATTCAAGACAATGCATTTACTTATACCTTGAAATGTTGATCCTATGGCGACGAACGTCGCAGATGTGTGCCTTAGAGATACACAGTAATTTTATCAGTGAGTGTGAAGACTTGAATATGTTTTTTTTTTAAATACAGCTATACACACAGTATGAATTTTGCATTGACAATCAGGATAATAGAAGATTACTAGTTTCCACGGTAGATGTGATTCATGAATAGTACTTTGATGCTAGGCATTCGACCGTAACATTAATCCAGGGTCAGGAATTTCGTTTTGTCTGAGAATTTGTAAGTTTTAGCTTCCTTCTCTTGATAAAACTATTATATTCCACTTCTTTTCATACGCTATTTAGAAGAAATATGCTTTAAATAGTTTTCATGTCATTGTTCAGCGGACATTCCCAATATGTATTACCCCAGAACACTGCTAAAGGCGTGCCAACACAGCTCAATGCAGAGATTTTGGCCTTCTCAGTTTGGCCAGAAAGTAGAGCTTGAAGTCTCCGTAGTCAATGTCATCCAGACCCAGATTCATAAAAATTATCTGGGCCCTTGACAACCTTGTTCTCTTCATTGTTCATCTTGGAGGAAATGTTCCCATTTAACAGCATTCTATTCTTTAATGTTGTGCTTTCCCAACAAAGCAGGGGTTGTCATATTGTGCCTACAGGATAGCAAAACTTTCCTAATCAATGGCTCTAGTTATTTTAAGGAGATCGATGAAATAATCCAAAAGGTACTTGTTACTGCGATACCCTTTGAATTATTTGTATGAATAATTTTGGATTAATCAAGTACATTATCTCATGCACGGTGCTACTTAAATTTTCCTTCTGTTGTATTCTTCGCCATCTTCTTTACCCTGTTAATTACGGATTCATATCATTAGCAAAATGAACTGCACAGGTATTTGGAACACAAAGAAAGGAAAAGTGAATCCTCTTGTAAAGTTTGGGCTTTCTGCTGGTCTGTTGCTTTCTCTGCCTCTCGGCACTGTCGTTCATTTGCCAAAAGAACAATTTTGCACAAAACACAGAGGACAAACAATTGATGTGAGGGTAAATTGCTTTATTCAACGCAATGTCTAAACAGATTACCCGTTTCTGATCTTGGTTAGCTCCATTACAAGCCTTTTAACACAGAAAATTTCAATACAATAAACAAGCCCCCATCAATGGATGTAAGGGTAAATTGCTTTCTGCATGGCATTTTATTATAATTATCAGTTTCTGATCCCAGTTAGCCTCACTACATTCCTTTTTTAACACAGTAAATTTAAACAAAACACGAGGCACCAATAATTGATGTGATAGTAAATTCTATTTTTAAACGCAATATCTTTACCCTGTTATATACATATTCCTACCAATGGCAAAACGTATTGCACAACAAATTTAAACACAAACAATGCATAGGGAGTAATTTTGTACAGTTTAGGCATATTGCTGGTCAGTTGCTTTCCTCGCCTCTCTCCAAGATCACTCGTTTGCTAAGAGAAGAATTATGCAGAGAACACAGGACACCAATACTTGATGTAAGGGAACATTACTTTGTTCAACGTAATATATTTACAAATTACCAGTGTCTTGTGTGGGTTGGCCCCATTACAACCCTCTTAACACAGAACATAGGCACAACACTCAAGACACCAATAATTGATGTGAGGATAAATCGGTTTGGTGTTATTATAAAGATTGCGTAGGATATGACAATCGGTATGTACTACGTGTTCCTGAATGATCAAATTGAGAGGAAATTTTCTCATTCTTGTATTTTTTTGTTATTGAAAATAAAACTCAACGACATCGCATACAGTAATAACATATCAATAAAGTAAATGGATGTATACAGAACACGGTACAACACAGGACAATACAACACAAAACAGCACAACACAAATGCCTCATTCTAGCCAGTTACATTTGTGCCTATCTAAAGCTTACCCTGACATGCTTAAAGGTTGTATATTATGTAAGAAAACCGAGACTGAACTCGTCAAGGAGAGGCTTCACTGAAATAAAGTAATATTAACAATATAATAACATAATTGACAATAAGGAAGTAAAAGAATTATTAAATACCAGGGGACCAAAATTCTACAAGAAAGAAAGTGACCATTTCCTAAAGTGGGAAATCGGTTTACCTTTCTTCTCTGCTATTTTATATTCAATTTTCTGTTTCATTTTTACAAAAGAAAGGAAGCCTTAAAATTTAATTCTACCTCTTGAAATTTACCTCGAATAATATAAAATTTGAGGAACAGGAATAATAAAAAAAAAATAATACAAACATCATGCCTGCCACCGATATCAATACCAAATATATGAGCGAACAGAGTAAATCGTTGTCTCCTTCGTCATATTATCAATATAATCTGCAAGCTTTGTCCACATTGAAGCAACTACTGTGCATTTACAAAATATATGAATCAAGGTTTCAGGAAGCTCCTGACAGAAGTAATACAAAGGACTATCCCTGCATTTGAAATTATTTTTGTGTATAACAGACCATTCAATTTCATCTCTATCCAAACCAAGCCACTCTTCCCACTTATTACCAATCTTGGCCTGGAATGATTTATCTTTGTTACGTAGTTCCGAATAAGCATAGCTATAGGCACTTTCAACTTCCTTAGTAACTCAAGAACGATCTTATCAAAAATATTCTCATGAACATCTTGATGATCAATAAACCAATATAAATATAACGCATTCATCAGGGAATCATACTTGCGTTGGTCAGTTATTGGGATATCAAATTCTACAACCAAGTCTTCAAAAGTTTTCATAATACTACAACCCCGATTACAACAATAATTAGGTATGTGAGAATACATACAGAATTATATGTTAGAGAATACACTAATGACTTGTGTATGGCAGATAACATACATAATGATGTATGAGAGATTACACTCACGATTACATATGAGAGATTATATACATAATTAGGTATAAGAGATGTCATTCATAATTAGGTATGTGAGATTACATACATAATAATTAGGAATATGAGATTACATACATAATAATTAGGAATATGAGATTACATACATAATAATTAGGAATATGAGATTACATACATAATAATTAGGAATATGAGATTACATACAGAATTAGGCATGTGAGACTACATACACAATTATGTATGTGAAACAACACACACATTCGACATCGGTCCAAACGGTTGAGCTAGTTCTTGTCAAATTTCGAATATAAGTGCACTTTACTAGCTTTTCAGGTACCAGCCATCTTTATCAAAACTCGATCTTCTCCTTAATAAGAAGTACTGTTATATTTCTTACCTTCAAGACAATGTACTTAATCACACCTCGAAATGTTGATCCTATGGCGACGAATTTCCGACCGTTGCAGATTTGTGACTCAGAGATACACTAGTGTCCTCTTATCAGTGAGTGTGTATACTTGAATGTGTGTTTTATTGAAATGCAAATACACAGGGTAATAATTGTGCATTAGCAATCATGATAACGAAAGAGAACTAGTTTTCGCGGTAGATAATATTCGTGAACCGTACGTACTTTCTCAGACTATCACACCAGTAAAGTCGATGTCCTGTGATAAAGATACGAAAGCAAAACGTGGGCCTGTAAAAGTAAGATTAATGGTAATAATGATAGAAGCAATGAATAGTCAAACGTTTGTCAGTGACCACCTGGCTCAAGCCTCAAAAATCATTTATCTGCCGCGGCTGTTTTCTTTTCCCCTCTTAATATTTCATTTCCCCCCATTTCTTGGTGTTCAATTGTGTATTAGCTTGTTCGTTTTTGTACTGGTTTGAACTATTTACGTTTTTATCAAGATGAAGAAACGTAGCCTCTTTGACCACAGCTACACTTCTGATCTGGACATCTCTGTCAGCTAAATCATTCACTGAATTTGCTCAGGGCCTCCTGTATATATCATTCTGTAAATAGAACAGTTCTTATACAAGAGTATGATACTTTAAACTTATCTCTTGAGCCTCGTTTGTTTACTGGATTTCTGGTGTCCAGATACTGGTATATTTCATATAGCCTTGAAGAAAAGTAAAAGAGAAACCCAGAACCTGAAAATTAAACAATTTTGGTGTAAATCTGGATTTCTGCTGTCCGGATTGAAATTTGTTATATTACATTGTTTGCGGGCAAGCCTGAATTCGATGACCAGAGTGATAATACATGGATGAACCACTATTTGTGCCCAGACTATCATTATAATTATTCACATGTTTTGGTGTTATTTTTGTCGGTTCACTTCTTATGACAAAAAATATACGATCCAAACAATTCTCTTCAACCAAAAGTGAATGTATGTAGACATAAACTGAAATGATAGAACGATTAAGCAGTGTGAGGTACCACAAACGCATTCTCTTTCTGCTAATCCACGTAATGTCAGTCACATTTGTAAAGCAGTTAATACTACGTTTCTCAATGGTTTAAATTGTTATTATTGTTATCCAGGTCATTGGATTCGATTAATAATTTACAAATGTCTACGGTTGTAATTTGTGTTATTATGTTTCTATACCAAAGCCTACATGTATACCATTTTGAACTCATTCCTATTGTGTGTTGTTTTTATTCCTGGTTTAGTATTTTGTATAAATTGACAGTACATATATGTTAATTGATGTTATATATATTGAAGAAACAGCTGGAAAACGATTTGTATGCCTTGTAACTGTGCATGATCAATAAACTTGAACTTGAATGATAGTGTACACGCTCTGTTCCCGAAAAATATTCCAGCCAAGTGCCATTTTCAAACATAGACACGCCAATACAACCATATTGCACTGATTATTAGTAGCCGAAGCCATGGGAGACGGGATAAGGCTTTCCAAGCATATTGAAGGTGTTGTACTTTCGGTTCGATTTTCACTATACAATTAAAATGGAGTGTCAATATGCATGTGAACGGAACCCTAATGGAAAGCGCGTTTTATATCATAAAGTAACCGAGAAAAGATATGATTATTACTTTATTGGCATTGAAAAGGAGCAGAAAATGTGGCATTTGCGATTTTATGGTTAAAACTAGAAACAAACTCTGGCCACTGAAGAGGAGTAAACGGTTCATACAAGATTCTTTTTTTTTTTATTTTTTTTTATTGAATATGAAGAATTCGTTGCTCCATTTCCTCCACTTGGTTGGTTATTTTGGCCTATGCTACAGTAAGACACTTCGTTTTCAAAGATTTGATAATGAGAAATCTGGAGCTGTATGCTAATTAAAACAGAAATGTGTTAAAACAACAACTATAACAATAACTGCAATTTCATTAGCAACAGTAACAAGGATGCTATGATGTATTCGATTTACAGAGTGAGTCAGAAAAAAATGTCCCATTTTTAAATTTTTAAATATTATATTTAGGAGGTTTTAAATGTTTTACTTTTTTAATTAAGCGAGCTATTTTCATTTGATTAAAAAGTGAACCTTATCTGGAATACTAGTTACTGCATTTTCTATAATTATTGAATCGAGTCCGCTTCTGAACAAACATAATAGCTAGCCATCTGCACAACGGCGGCATGCATGGCGGGGAAATACTTCTTTGTGATGCCATGGTCTCCGTATGCCGAAAGCATCCAATAAATCGTTAAGAGGAAGGACCCCTGCTAATTACTAGCCACGTACAATGTACAGTGTGTCCCAGAAAAAAACAAAACCGAGAGTTATCGATGGTTTATCATAACTTAATCACAATTATGATTAATAAATGACACATATTTGTGAAGCTTTGATCCTCCTCTTTTATTTAAAGCAACTGATATGATGCATTTTCAGGCATGTGTGATAAAAACAATTTGTTAAAAGGGTACCAAAAAGACATTTGGCGAACGGTATCTGAATTTCAAAGGGAAAGTCACATTTCTAGAAAGTTCATTGTTTGCCCTTTCATATGACATCTCAACCGGGAAAAATGAGCCAGGAATAACAAAAATCTAAATGTTTAAAGAAATGCTTGCATATCCCTTATTTTAGTAAACGAAATCGTTTTCACTAGCTGCCTGCAGTACCGTTTCAGACAAAAAAAAAATGTTTACACCTAGGAAATTCCTAATTATTAAAAAAAAAAAAATCATCTTTAAAGAGTAAATTATCATACATCTTATGAAAGAGTGTTTTATCCCAAATCGTTTGGTATCATTTTTGTGACAGTGTTCACGCTTGGATGAACAGAAGGCATTGTCTGCGAGAGTGCAAAAATCGACTTGCGCCAAAGTGATGCCTCATTACAGTATGTATTATGTTGGGATTGGCGGAGTGAGAAAATGAATTAAATGTACCAAATGAGATGCATTGCATTCGCTTTTTGCGGAAGCAAAGTCACACGCACACGCATGGGGGTTGGCTCAAACTATAGTCACAACTCAGAGTGGCGACCGACCGATTTTAGCCTGCTCAGTAGCCGCTGGGCGTAGCATCTGCGGGTGCCTCGTAGACCAAAATACGCTCGATGCCCGGGCGGTCGCCGCCCAGGCACCGACCTACTCGAGCGTTTACCGTCGAGCGATTTAGGTCAAAAATCGAAGCCGCTAGGTCAAATGCCGCAGATTTTGTACTCGCCGTCCAGTGACCGACTGATCTCCCAGCGGGGACCGCTCGGCAGCCTTTGACCCAGCGGCTTCGATTTTTGACCTAAATCGCTCGACGGCGAACGCTCAATTAGGTCGGCGACCGCCCGGGCACCGAGCGTATTTTGGGTGGCGAGTGAAAAGTGAGCAGGCGCCGCCCGAATTCTTTAGGATGTCTTTAAAGCTATGTTCACAACTGAAAGCGGCGACCGACCGATTTCTAGCCTACTTGGTCTCCGGTGGGATTTAAGCATCGCCCAACGAATTTTGGAGAAGTTGAGCAGGCTGTAGAGCCCGAATTATGACTGAGCGGTGCCCTAGCTGTCGATATTCCGTCGGTCGCAGGTCGATTTTAGGTCAAAACTGGGCGAAATCGGGTAACTTCTCCGGGCGGCGTCCCGGCAGTGACCGACTAATGACCCACCGATTCCCAGGAGGTCTCCCAACGGCCACCGGCTGATTTTAAAGAAATTGCTCGGCGGCCGGCTGGTGATATTCGTGTGTCTCGTAGGCGTACATGCGGCGGCCCGCCGGGCCGTGAATTTCTCACGGGCGAACTGGGAATATATATGCCTATGTCTGCTTCTTGTTATCCTGATTTAAATGTATTTCAATACAAAATCAAATTAAATCAAATAAATATGTGAGGCTTCCTCAGGCTGGTCATCAACAACAACGCTTTTGCCTCTCAACAAGGTCTACGCCGTTGATTCCACCACAACGACTACGACAGCTAGCTGGCACTGCACGGACGCCGACCAATTTTAATTTTAACTCCGCGCTAAAACTTCAGCGGCGACCGAGCGATGCCCTAAATACAAGCAGTGCCCGGGCGGCCGCCACTTGGTGACCGGGCAAAATTGGCCAAAACTCGCCGCCCGGTCGTCGAGCAGGCTACTTTTTGGGGTTTGTGACCATAGCGTAAGATGTGCACCTTGCTTGTATAATTACTTTCTTTTGTGTACCCGGTATTGCTTCTGTAACAAGAAATACTTTAGCATTAACCAGCGCAGCTGAATATATTTTGTATAAAAGCTGCGCTATATAAATGTATTATTATTATTATTTCGAGGCACACTTATGAGATCACTTCAGCTCATAGCCAGGATTTTAGTATGATAAATTGTATTTCATTATAACCAAATTCTATTTAGATAACTGATTTTTGATAGGGTTTTCATTAAAATTTCCATTCGGAATTTAAAGGGAGTCTAAATTACAAATTCATCTTGACTTATGTTGATCTGTAATAATGTATACATCACATATCTTTTGACTTTTTATGTACACTTATGTCATATATTTTATATATAATTTGTCTATTACGTTTTTTCTACCTGCAAAGCTTCACCCCATACAAAAACCCTCCAAAAGCAAATGCTAAAGCACTTTTGTGAAATCATCATGCCAGACATTCATCAGTCAGCTAGATGTAGATGAATAAGAGTCATTAGTTTGTCCCTTCCCATCAACTGACTGAAGTTTGAATCTTACATCACTGGGCGATATCAACCATTGATCATCGATGGCTCACGTTCCTACTCTGCTTAGGTTGGGGTGCCACAAGGGTCCGTCGTCGGGCCTGTACTGTTCACATGTTATACGAGACCCTTAGAGGACATCATTCATTCCCAGGGTTTCTCCTCGATGTTATATGCCGACGACACCCAACTATATTTTACTATTAAGTCTGGACAATTTGTTCAAATATTACAGAAACTGGATGACTGTCCTCGTATTATTCGTTCCTGGTTGACTGAAAACGTTCTGCTCTTGAACGGCAACAAGATGGAAGTGCTACATCTGTTCTCCCTTCGAAGAAATACCACAGAACTGCATCCGATTCAAATTACAAATCGTTTTATAATTTCATTCAAAACCGTTGTTAACTCTGAGAAAAATTGGTAAAATTCGTAAATTCCTCTCCAAGTCATCCACTGAAGTCCTCGTCCACGCATTTATCAGTTTACCGCTAGTGTATGATTTTATTACATTTAACAATAATAGCAATTGTTAAATCCCTTCTGAATTCTTATTTGCTCAGACATATAACTTTTTATTATCATGCACATCAATAGATTCTTGATTTTAAACAAACCGCTATAATATTATGTTTGCAACATACACTTTAATTCAATTTACTCTCAGATTGCCTCAAACTGTAAACATATTTCAATCAGTTTTTTATTTGTCTCATTAGCGTTCATTTTTTTATAACTACAAATGTATGCCCTTGCCAATTATTAGGTGGTCTCAGTGTCTTCGACAGACTACCTATTGTTTTCGTCAGAATTTTCTTTCTTTAAGAATTTTTATTTATTACTCCCCACTTTTTTGTGGCCAGGATAACTCAAGATCGGTACAGTAAATTTCCTTAAATTTTAGCACAGTCATAGGTCATTGTCATAAGACGTGACTGGAACATTTTCAAGGTCATCAGGTCTTCATGACGTCATCCAGGCGCCATTTTGTGTTTTTTTTTTTGGAAAATCTCAAATGATCATAACTTCGTAACTGAAAGTCATTTCTCATTCATATTTACCATGATCAAGGTCAATATCAGTCCGGTCAATTTCAGGTCAATAAACGTGCGCGTACGCGTACGTCCGCGCGTCAGTGCGCGCGCAAATATAAAAATGCTCAAAATCATGTTAAAATCAAATTAGAGTACGTTTCAGGCCATTCTAAGCATTTCGCCAAAAAAAAAAATGCGCCAACGAAAAAAAAAAATCCTCCTAGTGCAAATTTGACAGGATATTCCTCATTTTTTTCCGAACAATTTGATACCATGTTTGTCTTTTTATGACCACTAATAATGGAATGAGCGTACGTTTAAAATACATGTTCGTACGCGCGAGATCTTGTAATACATAGCATATATGGGCAATAACATGCTTATACAAAATCCATTATAGCTCTTTAGTCCACAGACCCCCAATTTGTTTTTCATATTTGGATAGAATATGAGTTGGAGATATGATTTCAGGTCTCATCTGGCCATTATATATATCGGGACATCATCATTATGGCCTTGGAACTCAAAAAACGAATTTGCATATTATGACGTCAGCAAATTTATGGAAAATCAATTATATCTTTGTCGATATTGATTAATTTACTTTCAAACTTAGATATGTTGTAGCTGAGACAATTCTCTACAAGGTTAGTGCCCATTGATGACGTCATCATGGTGAAAATTTCAATTAAAGGCGACATGTCAAAATTTTCTCAATTTGCGTGTTATGTCGATGGAAGGTGAATTTCGTTCACATCATGAATCTACATTACATTAATCTTTGAGCACTATCTAGCTTATTTGTGCTCTATTTTCTTTCAAATTTTGGTATTTTATAGCTGAGACTATGGGCTATACAAATTGTGTACTTTGTCTTTTAATCAGATGTTGGGATCATGTCAAAATTTCCACTTGAATGTTGAAATCGCGACTATGCCAAGGCCGTTTGTCAGGTTTGCATGTTAAGTCTATGAGAAATATTTTGGACCATTGGTTAAAGCCCGAGTCCACTCCGAATTTCAAAGATTATAGCTTGTTGTAAATTAATCAAAGGTTAAATCTGCCAAATATCACGGGCGTACTTCAATCAAGTGATTTTTAAGAGCGATTTTTGTTTCGGTTATTTCGAGCAAAACATTTAAATTGCTGTACGGATGTGACGTGTGCTCGTCACAACGAAAGTGACAGCAGTACATATTCTGACAATAGTCTATTTTCGTAATGTAACCAAATTAAATGCATACGTCTTTGTGAAGTGCCTATATACAAACTATTTAATTCACATTTCTGTCACGGAAATGGAAATATTTAATGCATCGTTCTCCATTGCATTTCTCTCTCTCTCTCTCTCTTCTCTTCTCTTCTCTCTCTCTCTCTTGCTTTGTTTCTCTTCCCCTCTCTTGTTTGGCCCCTCTCCTTCTCTTGCTCTGTCTCTCTCTCTCTTTCGATCTCTCCTTCTGTACTCTTTTACCCCCTCTATCTCTCTTTGTGCCTCACTCTACCTCTTTTGCCTTGCCTCCCTCTTATTCTCTTGCTCTGAGGGAAGCAGAATAATTAAAACATAACATTTGAGTACATAATAATTTATTCACTAAAAAGAACCATATTGTGCCGGTATTATTACTGTGAAGCAAATGTGAAAGGTGCTAAGTTGTTGAACATATGTCTTAGTTAACAATAATGGTTGGTATCGTAGACACCTGGCATGCGCCCGCCGAGGATCCCGGGCCATAATGGATTTTTTCTTTTGTCAATTCTGCTTTTTGCTACGGCATGCAGCCAGTGAAAACGAATTCGTTTGATAAAATTATTGAAATGCAAGCACTACTTTAAACAAACAGAACTTTGTCATTCCTTGCTCTTTTTTCCTGATTGAGGTGTCATATGAAAGGGCAGAAACTCAACTTTTTAGAAATAGGATTTTCTCTTTGAAATTTAGATACCTTCCGCCAAATGAATTTTTGGTTTCCTCTCTTCAAATTCATTTTAATCACTCATGCGTGAAATATGCATCAAATGAAAGAAGAGGATCTAAGCTTTAGAAATATGTGTCATTTATCCATTATGATTATGATTAAGTTATGATAAAACATCGATAATTCTCGGTTTCGTTTTTTCTGGGACGCACTGTGTCCCTGGTACAATCGCTGACTTTTGTTTTCTAATGTTTTTAATGTTTATACAATTTATTATTTTTATTGTGTTTATTTTTCAGCATGCATTTTTTAAAACTCCTTTTTATTGCATATATCTGCAGAGTCACAAACAAATACTCTGTCTGTTCGGTTATACCAACAAATTGGGTTACTGATTAAGCCACCCACATGTCTTACATACTCCGTGCACTTTAGGTAAATGGCTACAGCCATAGAGACCTAAAGTTTCCATCTCCTCCTATGTATTTTTTCATTTGAGTGTATGTGTGTGTGTGTGTGTGTGTGTTATTCTTTTTATCTGTTGGGTTGTTGATCTTGTAGAAACCGTAGGGTTAGCAGTCAGGCTAAGTATGGTAGGTGCTTAAACAGATTGACCCAATACAACAAGAAGCTAGGGATAGATCGTTCAATAAAAGAATTTGTATAAATATGATTGACTTCAGTTCCTTACCGCAGTTACTCAACTAACGCATTCCAAGTCCAATTCACTTTTTTTCTACATACATTTTCAATCGTGATAAATTGCATGTAAATGAGGATTTTTTTTTAATGTTTATTGTAGAATTCAGTCTCTTTTATGCCACATAATAATCTCACTGTGCAACATTGTATTTATCATGGAATAGATATACCAAAGACTTTCAGATGATCGAACTGTTAAAGGGTTTAACGTGGAGCTAATCAAAACATGAATTTTGGCGTCAATTTGGGTCTTTTGTTATGTGCAAAATTATACATGAGACGAAGAAACGGCCATGAATAAAGGCAAACAAAGCAAGTTAAGTTTCTGTGCAATGGGTCTGTTTATTTCATTCAAATTAGACATACAGCTGAATAATTGCATACAGGCTCGATACATATGATAACTTAGCGTACAAAGTAAACAAGATTGATTAAAACTCGTGGAGGATTCCTGGCATAATTTACATTTACCACCGGTAGGGGGTGGGGTGGGTCAATAACAGTTTTAAAAGTGTTTTGTGTTTTCTAGATGTCATCAATTTTACGACTATGAATATTATGTTTCTTGTTTTTATTTATTGTAAGTTCTTTCTTTCTTTTAATTTTCTCGACGATGTTGTCGTATTAAAAAGCTGTGTAGGCTATCTAGCCACTCACTATATTCTCAATGTTATATGAACATGTACTTTTTTATATTGTTGATATTGTTTTTTATATTGTGATCTGGAAAAGAAATACAATACCAGTACTTAGTAACAAGTAACTTATAAACAAAAAGATGAATTGTGGTTTCATTTTCCTTATCAACAACCACAAGCCACCTAGCTATGATGATTGTTCATCAAATTCATTTTAGATTTACATATTTATTTATTTATTTTTATTATAAAAAAATATACATATACAAATTACAATGGGGGAAAAAGAATTTGCATGTTTGACAGCTTCCAGATTTGGGAAACCTTCAGCGAAAATGGTGAAAATTCTGAGCCTAGCTCGACAAATAGATTGTTTAATATTTCCAATATTCAGGCCTAGCCAAACAGAACAAGCCAAATAGACCCTTTTATGACTTCCATATCAAAAGTTGTCCAAGAGATAAAATATCTTTCTATTTAAAAGATGGCATTATTTTCATCGATTCTTCTCAAATGGCATAATGAAATTGTGACATCAGGAGCAATGGAAACTGCCATTTAAAAGATTTGGGAAACCTCTTTAAAGGTATTCGTCAGTTAAAGCTTATCTGCGCTAGTTTGGCCAGGAGGGATTAGACCACACAGCGAGGGCATTGACAGCTCTCAAATAACATAAGAAATAGAGGATCATGGGGGACCAACAGGCATCGATTGGCAAGTTTTCTATATAGAGGGAGCAATTAGCTACAATTAGTACAGAGGGCCTTTAAAATAATGTAATCGTCTATACCTTTCAGTGATACCAGTATATTTATTTGACATGAAACTTTGGTAGCTTCGAAGAACAATAAAAAAAAAACTGCCAAAATTATAAGAAATCAACCAATTGTTACATTTCGGTGACATCAACTCGTCCTCTAAGAATATCCCTGGAAAATCACTGTAAGTATTTCTCGGCAATATGCCCCAATTTGGCAGCCACCAAGGCATCACGGAGCTCCCTCACCTGGTCCGCGCCGAGAGTCTTGTTCCTCCATGCATATAGCATATTCTTGGTGCCTTTTGCAGACACTTTGCCATCAACTCGATTTGTAGCGAGAAACATGTCCACCTTGGATTGTGTGAAACCAAGATGTAATCCCAGATCCGGAAGATTCCCGTTGTCACCCAGAGCGTTCCCTATCTCGTTCAACTTCAGGTCCATCAAATTTGTCATTCTGCCTGGTTTGATAATAACAACAATAATAACGATGATAATGATAATCATAATCATTATAATACTAATACATGTTGTAGTTATGATACTCATAAATAAGTAATACTATTAATGACAATAGTGGGTTCTTATTATATAGGTTAGGTTTGTCCGACTTGACTCCCCTGACGCTACACATTTATTACTCTGGCTTTAACATGACTACTATTACGCCGCCCTAGAATTTCGAGGATTCAATTACTGCCAAGTACCCATTTAAATCACTTTGGTCGAGTATGGCAAATGTTCATTAACGTATTACCAAAGAAGACTAAAACCCAACACCATAAGTGATCAACAGTCCGGTGATTATGAAGAGATGTCCAATATTCAGGGACATAAATATACAAATAATCGATGATTAATAATTACAAATTTTCGCTATTTGCTATTATCAATACAAATCAACATACCTGAACCGGTAGTACTACTGTCTGCTATGGCTTAGAAGTTATGTTTATGATAGGTGTGCTCTTGTCTTTGCCAGACTGAAATCGTTACAGACGAAACGTTATATCGTATAATACAGTTTATACACAGTATACAGAGCGATATGGTGTTGATTCTCGAGTCCACAAAGAAAGCAAATGGCAAAAGACAACACAGACCCATTCACTCAGGCGAAGGCTCAGCGATCTGCCAACGGAGACGATGGCGGAGGTGGGGGGGGGGGGGGGGGTTGCTCCATCTTGCGGTGGCATAGCCCGACTCTAAAGATTTAGGGGCGCTGGAACGATGAGGGGGCGGACTGGTCTTACTCGGCAAATGAAATCTGAGTTTATAAGGGCATAGCTTAGATTAAGGTACCGGGGTGATACACCCATCATTATCGACTTCTTTCTTTTTTTGGCGGTGACGGGGGGGGGGGGGGGGGGGGAGTGGGGAGGCAAGGACCTTTTGCCCCTCCTGATCCACAACTTGTTGGCCGGAAAATTGCAACTGATATCCCCCTCCTTTTCATTTTTTCTTGCTCTTTTTGTCTTCCCTTTATCTATTTTTTCCTTTTCTTTCTTCTCTCTTATTCTTTGATAGGAGGGGGAGGCAAAGCCCTTTCGACCCCCCCCATCTCCTTCTTTCCCCCTTTTCTTTTCTTCTTTGTCTTCTTTCTTTCCCTTTCTCTCCTCTTTCCCTTTCCCTTCTTTTCCTTCTCTCTCTCTCTCTCTCTCTCTTTTTTGCAGAGAGGGAAGGGGGAGACCCGCTCGGCCTCCCCCCCTGGATCCGCGCCTGGTTTACCGACACATTTCATTCCAAATGTGACAGGAGACTGGAAAAAATTATCGCTTCTTTTCTGTAAAATAAGAATGTGCATTGCTTGTCTGCCACGCTCAAACCACTATAATTATATGAATTGTATGCAGATCATGTGACTAAAATGTAAAGAAACTGTAGAAGCGTGTCGAATGGTGACAATGAACTGATATTTCTCTTTTTTCATATAAAGCATATACAAATAAAAAAATCTCTGCTTCTTTCTCTCTCTCTCTCTCTCTCTCTCTCTCTTTGTTTCTCTTCAACTTGATATTCCATGGACACTTACAGTGGTCAGAGCCATCTTTAACACAGATCGACCACCTTGGTTTCATTTGGTGACAACATTAAACATAAATATTTTGGTTTTGGCTTCCCCTAAACAATATTCGCAATAGTAGGAGTGTCGTGATCGAGTGGTTTAAGGCGCTTTACTGGTTATGCAAAGGTCGAGGGTTCGAATTCCGACACGGCACTAATATCCTTTGGCAAGATATTAACCTGTACTTGCTATTCTCCACCCAGGTGTTAAATGGGTACCCGGTAGGATGCGACCGTCATTAGGGACTTTTAGATTTGCACGTCTACAGCTTTGACTGCAACGTGTGACGTCGTCTCAGTCGGCGATCGAGAGTGCGTCAACCTTGATTTTCCTAAATCTAGTACATACATACATACATATTCGTATTTATATAGCGCCTTTACATGCTCAAGGTACTAGTATGCCGCGTGCGCATAAAATATACAGTTCCTCAGGTAGAAAAGGAACATCAGTTCCCTGCTATTATGTAAAAATGTGTAGAACAGGTGTCACATGCATATTCACCTGTTCTACACATTTTTACATAATAGCAGTGAAGGGATGTTCTTTTGTTGAGGGTAGTATTTGGAACTGTATATTTTGTCCTCTTTCTTTGTTCGTGATGTTCATAGTGTTACTTCCTGCATGCGTGCATATCGTCGAGTGCAATCTAAAAGATTTCTAATTGTAGTCAACATGGGCAGTTTAGTACGTTGACACGCATGATTAGTCGGCATTCGTCGTGTTCTCGTAAAGTTATTCTAAAAGTCCCTATTGTTGGTCAAACAGTCTCTATGCGTCAAGTAACGCGTCGCTGGAATGTTCCCAGGGAGTGGAGAGGAGATTGTGCACACACTTGCATGCGGACAAGTATTCAATCCAATGACCGGGGTAATAGTATATTTGTAAAGCGCTTAGAGATAGTTTCATTAGGAGCTACATAAAAGCGGAATATTATTATTATTATAGTGTGTCCAACTCGGTGCTCTCTACACATTACATTAAGTCAGCAATACCTCTCCATGAGTGTTATCAGAGGTAGTTAGCAATGGTTCTGTGAACGTTCTTTGAATAGCGCCACCTCTTTATTCATTGGGCAATATAGTAAATTGTAGTAAATTATTAAAGCTGTTATTGACCCAATACGTTAACCACTATGCTATGTATTTAATTTATCACTTAGTGCCGTTAAATTCCCAGATAAAATGAAATTAGCAAGAATAACCCAATTTTTTTCAAAAGGGGAGTAAAGGAACAAGTTAGCAATTAAAGACCTATCTCAGTACTCTTTGTTTTCTCCAAGATTCTAGAACGTATCATTTACAACAAAACCTATACAAATTTGTCGTTTTGTAAATCAATTTGGCTTGTGGAAAGACCACTCAACTCAACTCTCACTTTGAAGATAATTCACTCGCTATCGGTGTATTCATTGATCTGTCAAAGGCCTTTGTTGACAGTTTCTAGCTACCTTAGTAATCGTCGTCAATGTACTATTTATAATTCTTAACTGTCTGACTTTATAGGAATTACTTGCGGGGTCCCCCCCCCCCCCCGAGTTCATTGTGAGGCCCCTTACTTTGCATACTGTCTGTAAATCATATTTTAATATCGATCATCCAACAAGAGGAAATAAAGGACACGGTGAAGTTGTAATTGTACCTTACTCAAGTTGAAGGTGTTTTTTTTTTAATTCATGTAAGTTAAAAAGGTCCCTGTACATAGTTTTTGTATTAGTGCTTTTTTATACAATTTATACACAAAAGAAATAGACAGCTATAACTAAAATAAATATATACATGGTAATACAATTTATAAAGAAATCCAATGATTTAGGACAACATTATATGACGTAGTTATAAAGGGACAAAGTATAGAAATTAACAATCACAGACAAGCTATTGCCAAAGAGTAAAAACAAAACCTTATCTGCACCAGAGTCATTTATACACAGAGTTGGGCCTACCCGTTTCTTGTTGGGCACAATATGGTGAATAATTCTTCCTTTTTTCAATTGTTTACGATATGTTTAGTAAAATGTGTCACTTAAAGATAACCCTCGTGTAATCATATGCTTTTGTAACTATGTTAATTCAAATACCCTTAGTTATACACAAATCCATGAACCGGGACCTAAATAATACAAGCTTTGCTTTTTAGTAGATCCCCCACTTTATTGATTGATTTATATGATTGTATTATCTGATATCATGTACATTATGTTTTCTATATTGTATGTTTAGTTATAATAATTACCATTTTTCATTATGTTCAAATATCTTATTCTTGATAAAGTGAAATTAAATAAACTTGAAACTTGAAACACCCTGTTGTTGGGCAAGCACAAAGCGAAATAGGATACGTCATGTTATCACCAACTGAAACTAAGCAATCGTCTTTTATGCTTGTATAGCTGTATTTAAAATAGGATTGTTATAATGGTCACCGGCCACAGAATTACTACAGACGTTTTTGTTTAGTGCTAGGCAACAACAAACACATGTGCAAGTAAAAAGGCATGTTGGGTTTATCTCTTTTCATTTTGACAGTATTGATATCAATGTAGGATAGCCCTAGCCTTTCAATGGAAAATGAGACCATCAAAATGCCATTTGTAAATCAGTTATTGATTTGTAATTTGTATGCTATAAATGCTAATTTAAACAAGGTGTTTGTATTTACTTTCTCTTTTTTTTTCCAACTAAATATTGACAATTGTAAGTTATCTTTTGCTTTGTTTTTGTATCTCTCTTTACCGTTATGGTAGTATTTGATATTGTCTTAAAACACTTTCCTCTTTTGCATCTATTGTCACGCTTTAAATTCTTAACCATTATTATCTCACAATGTACTTTCTGTAATGTAAGAAATAACAAGGCAGATTGGCCCTCTTATTCAACACAAGTTATCTTACCAAATCTCCTTTTCTCCATCATTTATTTATTGAATAATATTTGCATACAAAATACATAATTATATTGATTTTTTCCTTAAGTGATACTTTTCAACATTTTCCCTCCATGAGATTTCCTTTCAATAAATTTCGAATATGTTCGCAAAGTTGCATTTTCGTTTTTGTGTAGGTTGCTGACTCTGACGATAGGGGGCGTTGTGAAATGAGACTAAACGGAGCAATATGGAGGTCGAAAACGCATTTCCGTTTAAGAAAATGTTTACATCCTCCTTTTCTTCTCTTTAATAAAATTGCATAGATATGTGAACATCCTTTAATACGTTTCATAACAAATGCCATTGTTTCTGGAAAAAGGGGTTGTGGCACCTTGTTAAAAAATAATACAATTGTTAAACCCTTGTCTAATTGCATCGCATAATCCACGATAAGAAAGCAAATTTATTTGAATATTATAATTTTCTTGGAAATGTTCCAGAGAAGAAAACAAAAATCACCATTATTTTGTCTCTAAACTATCATTAACAAAACGAACTCCCTGACAGCCTTTTCTGATTTTTATGTATAAGAAAATGAAGTACGTTCTTCAATCTGTTTACTATTCGAGCAGAACCTTTTTTATACACCACGTTCAATAAAGAGATAACTCCCTACTTCTGTGTTTAGGACATGCCAGATAAATATACAGAGTTCAAATACCTCACTAAAAATATGTGTAATTATTTCCAAAAATACTTTAAAAATTCGACGGTGTATCCATCTAGACCAGGTGATTTTTCATTTGTTCATATTTATAAGTGCTTGATGTACCTCTTCAATGGAGAGTTCTCCTCCGAGCTTCTGTGACATTGAAGCATATTGCTCCGTTTAGTTTCATTTCACAACGCCCCCTATCGTCAGAGTCAGCAGCCTAACATGTTAGCCTATGGACGTTTAAACAACAAATCGTTACAAATTCATTTTTTGTTTAAACGAAAAGCACATCCACCCCGACGTACGTTATCACTAGCTCTTTCATTAGAGCCCTTATGTCTCATTGACTTTTGAAAGTTCACCCACCATAATTTTTCAAAATAGGTTACAAGCTCGCCATTGCCTATAATACACATGTGAAACAAGTCGAACTTTGGACTCAGTTTGCCAAGCGATTTTAAGATTATAGGTCAAGCTCACGAAGGATAAGAAGCATGAATTATCATAGATCACTTCTGCTTGGTTCATTATGTCCATTTCATCCAGCCCCCACCGTAATTTTTCCATTTAGTAAAAGCAAACATTTAGCCGAGGTAAGTAAAAACATGAATATTCATGACACACCATGGAATATTCGGTTATTAGCAGAGGGGTGCAATCGGTCATCACGTCAAACTCCCCTAATTGCCACCAAGTATTTCATATCATTATATAGTTTGGTATGTTTCTTTAACTCACTCATGAATTATTAAATATCAATGACGGTTTAAAAATATGTAAAAGAAATTTTAGTTGATATTTATTAACAAAGTAGTTTATATTTAGCAAAGCAATCTTACATACAAAATTACTATCAAGTGTCGTCTGCTACGCCGATTGTCGCCTTCTTCGTTTAAGGCACATATATTTATCGTTTGGACTGTAAGGTATACCATGGAGATTTGTATTTACCTGCGGTACAACGTATAGCAGGAAAATGTTGTATATGCAGATCCTTTTAATGATTACGTAATGGGAGTGGCGAGGCGGTATGGTTTGAATAACTTAGACAGGTGAAAGTTATTGTATTGAGAAGGAAAGGAATGTTCACACCCGACTTATAGCGAAGAAGAAGAATGTATAATTCGCGCCATTGCGCGCGAACACATCACATACAATGGCATACACCCGGTACCCTGCAACACAGTGGAACATTCTAAGAAATTGAAAATGTATCTACAAAATAGACCTCTTGAATCATCTGAGACGTAACTTACCCTATTTTGATGACTTCAATGAATGTCAAGATTACAATGTCTGCGTTTCCATCCAAAAATAAAACTAGTTTGCAATTAGTCCCTTTCTCGATAATTTCACAAAATATATTTGCCGCCGCATTCAATATGACGTCATTGACAGCAGATTGGCTAGTTTGGTAGTGACGTCGAACGAGCTATGCTTGTGCTGCAGTGATCCAGCGAGCGAAAATTGAGACAATCGTAGCCATATGTGGTTAATTTACTTATTTCTGAATCATTAAATATTGTATTTAAGTCTACATCAACAACAGGATTATTTTCATACAATTTAGAATAGAACAATACAATTTGTGATATAATATCATCCTGCGATATAACCCCCTTGTTTTCAATAGTGACCAATTTGCATATACGTTTATTCACATCATTTCTTGTTTCTAAATTCAAAAAATATTTCGATGACTTCTTGCCATATTACATCCAATTAATTCAAGACCTCATCTTATTCCTTCCATTTTTTTTCTTTTCTCAACGATTCTAACTGAACTTTATTCTTATATTATATAACTAAAACTCTATTTTTGTCCGTTTTTTATATCAATGCATTCTCCAAATCAATCATTTACTTGTCCAAATCACATTCTAAATTTTCCAATCTTTTCTTCTTTCTGGCTGCGTATAAAATTGTTTCACCTCTGAGCATGGTCAACAACGTATCAAAAAATAAATGATCGTTTTACAGTAAATTCATATTGTGTACCTTGCCCTTCTACTCCAAATCTAATGAATTGTAATCATATGGGACTGAATAGGTCTCACTCGTTTGTTGCATTACATCTTTAATTTTGTCTACATAACTATCATCCCTTGACCTACCCTACAACGATTTGAATTGAAAGATAGCTTGACCAAGGAATCAACGGATCTGTATCAAGGAAAAAATCTCTATTTCATAAACGATTGACAGTAATTCAGTGGAGACCAACAAATAATCCAATCTAGCCGCTTTAAAGGGAGTAGGTTGACGCTATGTAAAAAAACAAATCCTGGACATGCTATTCTCTCCATGGGTCTATCAAATCTAAATCTCTCTTCATTTGATCGAATTTTTTCTTGGCAATAGGATTGTTAAGACGAATATGATTATATGTATTTTTATCAAAATCTTGGACCAAGTTCCAATCCCCGCATAAAAATTGTTAATGGATTATCGAAATAAGAGCACATTAAAAATATAAAAGAATTGGTCCTGGCAACCGTTCGAGGGGGGGGGGGTAAGGTCACCTTTTTTGGTCACACATTAGCACAATTTGTATTATTTTTGGTGTTAATTAAAACAAAATTGAGGGGGGGAGGTTCTTCCAAAACACACACACACACAATTTGAGGGGGAGGTTCGACCCCCCCCCCCCCCCCCCCCCGTCTGCGTACGCGCCTGCCTATGACAATTACCGTGATGTCTAGCACAAACGAAACTATACACAATAAACACATCTGTCTCATTTGGCGAGACAAGACGCAATACCAAGAAAGCCACAGGCGACCACATATTTCCTGTAGATCCCCGAAACCCAACCAATCCAACGAAGAGGGAAAATGTATCAACCGTTTCTCCCGCAAAAAAAGCCACATCGGCTTACTGCCCACACAATCCTGCCTATTGTATAATAACCTTTGTCATTTCAGGCAAATGTATACATCTAATTACTTTACATATTTACAAATGTGCGACCTCCAATGATTCACACGGGCAACCGAAACACACAATCCCTTTTCACAGAAGAGCTCAAATATAATGAAAACATCGATAGCTTGACCGTAGTACTTTTGCGGAAACGATTAGCCCTTTATCATGGTCTTAATTCGTATCATTTACATTGCTATATGATATACCTTTAAAATGGATTTGGATAACATGATATAAAAGCAAAGATATAATATAAACATTCATATTCAGATTTGTAATGTTTATCACCGTATTTATAATTCTACAATATAACTGCTTCTTAGAATTAAAGAAGAAGAAAACTGTACGATTTGATGTCATTACAAAGTCTCACATCAATATTCTGATATCCTCAAAAAAAGAATTAATCTGTGTAAAACACGTCGCTTTCATATGATTAACACTATTAATTCAATAACGTCTTCTCTTTAAAAGAGACAGCAATGTTTTATTTAAATAAGAACCAATTTCTCGTCCTCCCTTCTTCCAGAAGGCACAAGAGAACAATACATTTAGCTTTGTTCAAGAAGATTTGTCATTTCCTCTTTATATATGCATCCACAATAACAAGGAAAATGATTATTAAAATGCTCTTATATCTAATTACACGTAAATCTTTAGCAGGTTATGTATTAATAGACATACAGTAGGTACTCAACATCAGTTTTTGATGGCAGCATATATTGTTTCGTTAGATCCCATGATTGCTTTTATGGTGAGAAACAATACTTTTTGACAAAATGACAACAAATTAAAAAGCTTAGAACTACACATTTTTATTTTGCTCATAGGAATTGTGGACAATGTATCGCAAATGTATATTTGTGCATAAATCTGTTACCTATTTGTGTTTGACACTCTAAAACTTGTGGAAGGGTAAAAGGGGATTTACAGACTCGGAAAAAATGGGAGACGTTGATATATTGCTCTATAGGTTCAATGGCCAGCAGATCGACCGTGGTGACCTTCAAATCACGTGACACCTGCAGCCACTCATGTTCAGGATAAGAAGCAGGGTCGATTACAAAGTCATTAATAATAATGCAAATAATTTCGAAACAAATATTCACATGAGACTTAATCCCCTCAACCCTACTCCTTCATTCAATAGCAAGGAAAATATCAAATAGTCTCAACGTCGCCTCTCCATAAAGCTTTATGTACAATTTTACTCGTGAACAAAATAAAGAAGGCACTTGTGAAAACACAATAAGACCATGCATCCATAGTTATGGACAAGCTAAATCGAAAAGGCCGAAGGGTGAAATCTCCTACAGATTACATAACAAATATATACAGTCATGCCAATTATAATAGTTAGGTACACAAGCAAGAACAGATGGAACAGGCTGATGAAATATTACATTTTTAACTTGAATTTCAAGGAGTTGAGTAAAATACGATGTTATACATGATACACAAATCATATTTGTACATTGGGATTAAATGAAGACTTATATCAAAATGTGCAGCCATAAAACAACAAAAATAAAAATACAAATAATGCAGAAAATATAAATAAAAAACAATTGATATAAAACTATACAATTATACGAAGAATTATAAAATTTAGAGTTATCAAATTTCGGTGTCAGCAAATAAATTACATCTTTCAAGGAAAGCCTTCAGTAGTAATGCAAATTGAAATAGCATCGGATTACATAGGATGTCTAATCGATTCATTATCACACGCAAGAAGTTTAATTAGCTTCAATATTAAAGATAACGGATTTTTGTTGTTATTCAGGAGTTCAATCGAGGATAGAGCAGAAAGGAAGAAGAAGAGTAATAACTATAATGTCCAGTTAGTATGTTTCAATCATAATCATACTTGAATATGATAATTGACATTTACAAAGGACATCATTTTGGGGATAAACATTTTCCATCTACATGTAAAGCAATAACAATGAAATATATGGTTACTCCATTTCAGAAGAACAAAGGGGGAAAAGGGAAAATGGTGAACTATACAAACTAAAATATATAAAAAAAAACGCGTAAGGGTTTGAACCTAGTAATGTGGATCGAACTATACAATGTTACCAACAATGGACATGCTCAAATCATAATAATGCTACATAATATAGAATGCATCTTTTGAAAGTTATAGGTTTTGGAATAAAACATTTAGATATGATGGCATCAAACATACAACTGGATAAAGAATTTGACTGACAGAGAGAGAGACTACATTAGGAGAAAAAACTGTGCACAAATTTATCTTGGTTTCGAAACCCGGGATCTCCAGGATATAGGACCAATGCTCTACCACTAAGCCATTGCTCTTCCACGATGGTGTAAACATTATTTGATGTACACGAAATCCAGTTAAAATAAGTAAAAATACATGAGCACAAAAATGTACAACTAAGGGTGCCACCATATCAGATCCTGAATTGGTCATACTATCAAATGTATTATTTGACATAATTATGATGAACATTCTCTTTATGTTTTGGTAATATAAGAGAGCGATTTAGTTATAAGGCAGCCCGTGAAATGCAATTGTAAACTAAGCAGATGGGAATCTGGGATACTCGACTAGCATGATTTCTTCAGCAAGTTCGAAAAATCCGGCCCTGAATATTTCGTCATTCTTAAGTCTTCGAGAGGTGAACTTGTCTTTGGGCAAGTTGGTTGCTGTTGGCCGCGCAGGGGTTTTGTCGAATTTTTCAAGCCAGTCTTCTACCCATAACTTCACGCCTTGTGTTGCTTTGATGCGGCTCTCTTCTACAAGTTTGTACCGTCCAATTTCCTTACAGAGTCTGTTCAGTCTGTCGTGATCAAAACTGTTGAAAATACGTTCTACGACATCGGGGTTGACCTTCGATGTCTCTTTTTTACCTATTAGGAAAAAATAGCAAATTTGCTATATTAAAAAAATCCTTTTCTGGGTGTGTGAAAACAAAGTTTATTCCGTCTAGTATAAGATATGCTAATTATAAATAATAAAATACATTTATAGAGTGTAGAAGCTATCCAACAATTAGCATATGTTCGACTGCTCCACAAGAGCTCCTGATATGCTTAGATTTATAATTATTTGAAAAGATGTGCTTTCAGTTTAGATTTAAAGATATCCACGGATGGTGTTTTCCTGACTTCCAATGGTAAGTTATTAAGGAGTTTTAGGGCTCCACAAGCATATGCTCGACCACCTAGCGTTAATTTCTTTTTGATCCACCCACGTACAAAGTCTACACATGTTTCTAGAAGTGAGACACATCGCTCTTGAGCATGTTCATCAGGTCTGAATGATACATAAAGCTGTGTGTCATCTGCATAGCAGAAGCATGATATCTCGGGAAACTTCATTTGGACATTTAAAATGAGATTAGCAGAGTACAAAGTAAATTATGATGGGACCTTAACAGCTATGGCACAGCGTAAATGCACGGGCTCCTCCATAATAAAGAATTTATCAACTACATAATGCTGCAGAGAAGATTCAAGATACATGATTTAAATTTTTTTTCCTGTACAAATTTTATTTGGTACGGAAAAGTATATGGCAATATCATTTGATTTCCATAATGAGCAATTATGAATTATTAGTGTTCCTTACCGGCCAGAACATCATAAGCAATCTCTGTTTTCTGAATTGCTTTGAGGCCAACAGCTAACTTGAGTCTGTAGTGAAAGGGCTCTGTCCTAAACCGATTCCTCCACATCGTTATCACCTTCAAATTGACGCATGGTTCCGTTGCTCCTCGCCCAATTGATCTGTCGGCTTTGTCGACTTTGAGATGGACAACCAATTTGTCCATTTCCTCCTCATTCAACTGTGATGTGATGTTACAAAGTTCGCTGAGACTTTCTTCATAACCTTGGTAATATAAACATATGTAGCTTTTTTCAAGAAAATGAATTTACAGAACATGATGAAAACTAAAGTAGATGGTGTAATTTCGTCTATTATTGCGGAGTCGTAAATGGCTTTCAAGAAAACTCGTTGACATTATGTTTTTTTACATGCTAAATTAATTAAGATGAAATTGGCAGGGAAATTGGATTGAAGATTTTAAACCAAGCATAAGTTACTTTAAATTTACGTTATTGTTTAATTGGCTAGGGCCAGATAAAAATATGATGGGGAAATGTTTATTTCAAAAACGTGAAGAATCTTTTTTTGTTAATACATGTATCCACATGGAGTTAGTTTGAGATACTGTGGGGCTTAGTTCATTTAAATCGAATTCATTAAGCATTTTTTAGGGGTACTTTGTTCGGATCAATTTTCTTACCAAAGAAGGCTAATCGAGCAGCATCCAGATATCCAAGATTTCCCAGTGCAACACAGAAATCGCGACGCCGATACACGTCATCATCTTTATATTGATTCAATAGATGTAACAAAAGACCTATTGTCCCATTATCTGCTTTCTGAACTACCTCCCGTCTGCTCGTGTCCATACCGAGAAGTGTGGCCAATGGTTCAACATCTTGGTATAATATGTTGTATGCCAAACGAACCATCTCAGTCTGGTATACATGTTGATGAGGCAGCCGGTCGACAATGCATCCTTAAAGAAGAGAAATAAATGTTAGCCCACTATTAGAGGATACGTTTATCAAAATTAGGAAGCCATTAGTCATGTTAGTTAGTAATGGTATGAACTAGAATGCTGTGAAATATGTCGTACTTGTTCGGGAAATAATATTCCTGGTTGCTTTATATTTCACTGCAGTATACAAAATCTCTAATCGAATGTGTTTTTGTTTAGTTATAATATTGCTGTGTTTCGTCATGTGAAGTTTTGGATGTTAAGAACGATTTTCTTTTGGAATTGAAAGGTAGCAATTTTGCTTCCGGTGTCTAGAGCATTTGAATTTATGATTGTGTTGTTGTTAATTATTATTATTATTATTATTGTTATTATTATTATCAATCCTGAACAAGTAAATACTAACCTGGTAAGTCCATTTCATGGAGTGCCTTTTTCAGAGCGTCCCGGGATGTCTTCATTCCATGGTTATCCCTCCAACCTATCAGGTGTTGTAGGAGCGATTTATCCCGTTCGTTTTTTGTATCTATGCCAAGCCTTGAAGTGAGATTTTGCACCTGTTCACTAGGGAAGTTTTCAACCAAGTTCTTCAATTCTCCATCTATCAAGTCGAATACTGCAAAACAATACATGTAAATGGTAACCACAAATAAAAGGAAAACATTTAATATCATATTAAATTGTTTTATTTCTCTATAGGAGGCGAAGTGTTTAAAGCAAGTTTTATAACTACAAATTTAGAAGAAAAAAAAATCAATAAGTAATAAGTAAACTTCTGTGTCATCGTAATAATGTTTTTTTTTTTTCTTTTAAAAGAATATTCCCTGTAGAGAAGGATTGACTGGGTAAGTGATTTTGCCGTCATCCACAAACAAAACACATGAATCTTTGTAATTAGTTACCATCACTGCAATTACTGTCGTTCAGCACTTCTTGGTAAATGGAAACGAGGTCCTGAAGTAGACATTCTTCATTATCACTCAGCTTATTGTCCCTCCAACCTCGCAGCCTCTCCTCAAGAACTTCACTCCCCTCGTCAACCGGGATGCCAAGCTTCTCAAGAAAAGGATGCATTGCCTCTGAGGGGAGATGTTTCACTAAGACTGCCAGGTCGTCATCGAATGCACTACTGCTACCTGTAAATCAACCAAAGTTTTTCAAATTGCATCATCGACTTTGAATTGTTAACGTGCGGGCAGGACATGAATTTTATCAACCGGAAATACTTTACAATATTCATGAATCACGTGGGTTTCTTTAAATTACGCTATTGTTATTAGCACTTCTTTTTTCGTGACAATAATTTTCAGTTTTGTGAAGGACTCTCATATATTTGCTTTGTTGTTATGACAGCGACAGTCAATCTAGTCGGACTATTTGTGTGAGGTTCAAACCAATAAGAATGACGAAGTCAACTTGGTTTTAGCGGATCACAATTTTGGTTTAGCACATGCATATCTGGTATTTTTTATCACGTATTATTGTGACATATTCAAGAAATCATTATTGTAATAAGTATTTGATTTCCTAGAATAACTAACACCTAAAGAAAAAGAACAACAGCAACGGTTGACCAATGTACTTACTGAAAGCATTGGCATCAGGGTGTGGTCCTACTAGTGTAGTTCCCGTTCCTACTCGATAGTACGTCGTCTTGAAAAAATCTGAAACAAAGAAAATAATACCATGGACCGTTTTTTCCAATGTTAAAGACAGTGTACTCGCAAAAATGTACAGGCATTGGTACTAAAAAATTAAGAAAACTGAACTTAACACTCATACAAAATTTCCAACATGACAACAGAAAGCACATAATTAAGGTTTGATGAAATCATAACAATCTATCAAAACCGCTGCTCCGACCTTAGAGATGACGATATCTCTGACGATAGTTGTTAAACTCTTATCCTGCCACCGAGCTTATCCCCATTGTGCCAAGCCACAAATCCCCCATGTGCCAAGTTTATTGTGAGATAATCGGATTAACACGATGGTACTATAACTAGTGGGATTAGTTAAAGCTTATCTGCCATAGTTTACAGGAGGGATTAGACTGCCCTGCAAGATTACTGGACAGGTGGTTATCTCATTAACTCAGCTCTCAGTCAACATAGGAAAAAGAGGATCATGGGGGACCAATGGTCACCGATTAGGCATTGTTTGTTATATAGAGGGCGCAAGTAACTACAAGTAGTGCAGTGGGCCTTTAAGGAGAGAAAAATCAAATACTTTGGTCATGTTAAAAAGCACCAAAGCCTCTTAAAGGATGTATTGGAAGGAAGAGTACAAGTAAGTAGACCTAGAGGGAGACCCAGAACTGGTGAGTGGACTAAAACTGTAAGAGTGCACCAGAATGGCAGACGATAGAGTGAAGTGGAGAGATGTTGCAATCAACCTCCGAACCGGGAGAAGATACTTAGGGTGCTCAATTTTAAGGGCAGAATGAGCGATGTGAAACGCTCATCGTAAACGCTCATCGTAATCGCAGTTCCACGATGTACTGTTTATGCTCACTTCTCTGGCTCCTCCAGGCAATTCTCGCTGGGTGGTCTTACAGCTGGATTCGCAAACCTGCACTGCACATGCTACGTAGACCCACCAGAGGTCAGTGCGTTGACCCCATTTAAACGCGTTTACAAATGATCGCCGATCGTAGACGTACCTTTTTGTGAGTTTACGATCGGCGATCGTGTTCGCCGTTTTTCGGTGATTCTACAAAAGTGAGAAAGGACGCAACCGTGTTTTGAACTGAACGCGTAACAGATGCCTGATTCTGGCCCAAAAAAGTTGAGCATAAACACACCCTTAGATAGATAGACTATCACTAGCACGTGCGAAACACTAGACACGGTACAATGTGCATAAACAATAACTGCTATTACAAATGCTTGCAGACATGCAAGAAGCTGTGAAACGGTAGCTTGCTCGGGTGTACAAAGCCGCTATAATGGTAACAACACATAATATACTGAACATCGCATTCACAAGGGTCCTCGGCGATGACTGCAGCGGCACCAATTGATGGCCAATTTTCTCATTAACATAAAAGAATACATTACCTGTCATGTCATGGCGACCAATTCTGATGATAGCATCATCAAGCCTGCATCTCTTCTCGTAGTTGCAGCATTCCTGTCCAGCAAGCCATGCACTGATCATTTGACAAGTGTCAAATAGATCTTCGTTGTTCTCATCTATTATAGCTTGAATCTCACTCACGTCAGAGATGCCTACGGCTTTAGCAAGCTTCGTACAGTGTCGTCCTGTCAGTTTGTGGACGAACGCTTGTAACTCTAGTTGGGATATAGCCTTCAGGAGATGTTTAGGAACTTTAAAAAAAGGAGAAGAGAAATCGCGTAACTTTATTCAAATTGTTATTACAAAATAATCTTTTAATATTGCACACAGTAAATGAGTATTGCTGTGGCTGCAATAAGCGTACGGAGGCATGTTGTGGATAGGATAACAAATGTATTAAAGAGAGAAATTGAGAAGAGGGATGAGAGTTTCAGAAGAAGACGTCATCCACTCAAACCTGAAGATTCGTCCTTTTACCTCAGTATTACAAAATATCGGACGAATTTATACTCATATCGCGTGTTAAAACGATAAATAGATTTTAGCCCGAGATAATTGATAAATGCAAGCGTAGTTTTAGCATCATTATTGCATGCTCTAAAAAAAGTCTTAACATTCTTTGTTCTCTCAGGTCTCCTCATATATTCAATGTTATGAAAGAAAACTTACACAATCTTTAATTGATCTTTTCCTTTAATCTAGGACCTGAATAATTTCTATATCAGTAAAATATTTAATGATTTTAAAAAACACATTTTTTAACAACTGCAGCTGTTCAATTTTAAGATCCACCATAAGATTAAGCATAACATATGTAATACAGTATACAACAATGGAAGAAATAGGCCATACGGATTTCCCCCAAGTATATCACAAATTTGAAACCTTAATTCACACATCACTTACTCATGAAGAAAGTCCTGCCTAGTAGTTTGCACGTGGCTCTTTCTAGAGCGAGACTCAACAGATGGATGTCAACTTCTTTGTTATTCCCGTCACGCCACCTTATCAATTTTTCCATAGCTTTAGTCGCACTGATTCCTTTCTCTGCTGCAGATTTAGACCAAGTTTTAAATCGGCCTTGATCGATAAGTTCACGAAGAAAGCGACGAAGACCACCTTCCTCACTAATGCTCCGCACAATGTGATCCAGTAGTTCTTCAGAAACCTTTGATGATGTTTGTTGTTTGCGTACTTCAGTGAAATATTTTTTTAAAGGCATAATTATTGATATTTTATGTCTTTGCTCCCAAAGTTATATTGCCTATTTTTCTTTTATTTTATATTATTTTTTTATGAATGCCCTCGCTTCGAGATGGTTCATACATTTACGCATCTATCGATTCATGTTTCTCGTGGGGAAAACTTGAAAAACTTGCCTTTAATGAGCTAAATATTAGATTATCAAGATAATAAATTAGTGAACTGGATGTTGCAGTGCAACATTTCCTACAATACGATACAATTCAATGTTCCCTTTTCTCTCGTTATATTCATATAATACTTGACGTACACAATATATATTTTTTAAAGAAATACTTTTCATAAAACGAAGAAATCTAAACTTACAGCTCAAGCCTTTCCATGGATAGCGAATTCCACACTTGTTCAAAGTACTCCTTAATTCCATTCCTTCATTTTTACATGAGTTAGTTTCTTTCCAGTCACAAAGAACGTTATAGACCGAATCCTGTGTGAACTCTCCTTCGACGCCAAGAATGCCTAGGTCGCGGATTCCCTCCTCCAACTTTGCCAAATCAGACTCATTCATTTCACCCACCAAACACCACAATTCATAGTAGGATATCTTTCCTGCGAAAAAAAACACCAATCGTATATGTAACAACCAATGTAAGATATGCACCAGTCTACATATCATGAAAAGCTGCATAAAAGCCGAAGTGAAAGAAGTATATGTTCATTAAAAGATTACAAATGAAAACATGATGAATTTCATTCAGAACATGCACGTTACGCTTGACGTATTAAGAGCCAAGTCAGACCACATATTTAAATGACTGAAATTCGTGAAATTTTGAGCAATATATGACAAATGATTAAAAATACGAAAGTTGTGCATATACATGTATTTAGGTTGTCATCAGTGAAACACACATTTGGAATACTGAGACGAAAACAAATCAAATTGCTTTGTCTAAAACGGAAAATTGAAGAGAAATTGAAATTAATTTCAACTCTTCAAATTTGTCATGGTACGAGAAATAACTTACCTTCTATCTTTCCCACTGAATATGTTACCGTAGCGTATTTCACTGCATGGAAAATGATATTGGAAAATACATATATCATCACATGAAAAAATGTACATATGACCGTGTTAAAATGATAGTTATTTGGAAATGAAACTACACCATTCGCATAAGAGTAGTGGTCCACCTTCATACCCCCTAAGCAGTTATACCGAGAGGGCTGACCCGAGGGCTGCAGTGATTCAGTTCGCTTTTCGCCTCCCAGGCACAGGTGACGCCAAACACTTAATATGCAATTGTTTTGCCTTGTGCGGTCTTATACAGCATGCCAGCGCTTTAAGACATTTTATATTAAAGATGTATTCAATTTATAGCATTGTTATTTTGGTACTCGTAGAAGTTCATGTACTATATTTATGTGTTGGTATTTAGATAAACAAATTAGGCTTAAATTTATTTATATCATCCCATAACATTTCAAAATGATATTTTCTATAAAATAAAAAAAAGTTTTAATAATGCTAAATATATTACTCATTGCGGATGTAGTATCGAAAATAATATCGCTAGTGATATTCGTTTGTCTCGCAATGTGGTCAATAAAGAATCTAAAAGTTCACGACGTTTCGTGCGCTATCTGCAACACTCCGTCTGGTGATATTATAATTTTAACAGAGACAACGGCATCGATATCCCCGAATTTTGGATGCGGACGATACGCCGCCATGACACTCGCCGTCCTGCAAGCCAACACCGGTCGATTCCATTCAGCAGACGGTCCGAGCCAGCGGCCCGTTGGTAGGTTGAGTACCGTATGCGTCGGCCAATAGGCCTGGTGCATTAGCCGAACCAGCGGCCTGGTGATTGGTCGATCACCGTGTGCGTCGACCAATAGGCATTGTGCGTTATTGTTCCAATTATCGATCGAATTATGGACCGCTCCGCCGGTCCTCCCGTAGAGTATAAAAGACCCTTGCTTACAGTAGTTATTATCACCAGACGAAGTGTTGCAGATAGCGCACGAAACGTCGTGAACTTTTAGATTCCTTATTGACACTATGAACACGGCTTGAAAATATCTTAAATTATGTTTGTCTTTTCCTTACCGCTGGAGACTTGTATATGCCTTGTTTATAACTTATTTTGATTCTCTTTAACGCTTCAAATTGTCAGATAAAAATAAGATATAATGACCTTTCAAAGGTATTTAACGACCATCAATACTCCAGACCTACAGGCAAACGATCTAGATGACATATTTTATGATCCCACGGGGAGTGGAAACCACTTGCACTTTTGGTCAGCTAAACGTGTATTCTTCGCTCAAGGCCCTAATTCAATTCCAAATTTCCAACGTTAAATTGCACAAGGGTTCGTATATATCTAATTTCTGCAAAATTCAGAATAAACAATAATATTATTTGCGGAAAATAACCTCGTGTCAAGTTTAGCTGAATGTATTATGTGATGCTCAAAAAGTTGTAAAACGACTTTGAATTAAAGAGAATGTTTTTTTCTTCTTCTTAAAGTATGTGTGTTGATATGCAGAGAACATTTTGCCCAGGCCTTTATGATTAATCGTACAACGGCATAATAATTATATGCACAATTTATCATTATGAATTATGAAAGCTGCTTCTAGCCATTTGACACCTTCTTCCCTATGTATTTCTGATACTCTCTATATTTGATTGTTTCGTAAGTCATGCAAATAGTTGAAGGGATTATACGAAAATCATTTGCATTTTTCTTCCTCATACTTACCTTCGAAATATGGGTTTCCAAACGTTTGAGTAGTCACTAGTGGGTGATTCCCTTAGCAAATGATTGAGTTTATTAGTTTTTTCATGTTGTTGGCATATCAGACCCCCCCCCCCCCCCCCCCGTGCACCCCTTCAATAGAATGCTGCCATACGCCCGTGCTTCCCTATTGACTTTACATCCATGCCTATATTATTATTAATGCGTTAAGTGTGAATGATCGTTAAATGGCATTTTGTCGGTGTTTGATTTATTTCAAATTGCTTTTATGCAGAATTCTACCTTTCTCAAGTCCTGGCCATTGGATGAATTCGCCTCAATATGCATGATAATAATTGTAGAAATAATATTAATGACAATGTTAAATTAGTAATAATAGTAATGATAATGATAATAATAACTACAATAATAATGATGATGGTTAAATAATAATAATAATGATAATAATAATTATAATAATAAGAATGATAATATCATTACTAATGAAGGAAAAGTGTATACAACGCAAACACTTATAGTACGCCATCTATATCTAGGAAACTATTCCGGGGCGCATTATGAGACAAGAAGCACAAGAATTCAAAAGGAGAATTACAGTAGGCTAGAGAGAATATTGCACAATTGTGTTGAACTAAATTTATGTACTGCATGCTTTTGAAAAGAGGCACGATGCAGGAAATGTGTCCTAGTAGGGTGGCGCCCTCTCGAGGATATTTGCGACTAGACAACCATCAAGTCATATTTTAGCAGCGGGTACCGCGTATATGAATCCGAAAGCAATCGAAATGACTGAAAAGCATCAGTCACAGTTGAAAAGCAAATTAATTTTTGGGGAAATGTTGATTAAGAACCACTTTAATATTTAAAAAAAAGCTTACTCTGAAGAACAAAAAATAACCACACTAAAGCGATTTGTGTGTGTTTTATTTTGGGTCTACTTCCTTAAATTTCAAAAGCTAGTAATCAAGATCAAATTGAAAAATACTTTGCAATGACATTGCAACACAAAGTAAACAAATGCATTAATGGTTGTAAGTCACTTAAGGAGAAGGTTGAGTTCTGGGAAGAGGTGAAAATAATTTCTGAGCGTTATCATTGTATTATGCAAGTGGGGAAGAACATCAGATAAACAATGTTCAACTTTATCTTTAAGTCTACACATGAATAACACTTTTCAGGGAAACTGTAGGCAAAAGTGAGCGTTACAGATTTTGTTAAGGTTTGCCTTCATCGTGATATATCAACACCCACCAATAAGTGGATGGGGGGGGGGATGTTTCAAATTGGAGAGAATATTACCACTCATTTTTGTATTCGTTATCAAGGGAAAAATTGTAGTTACAGTATTAATAAAGTTCAAAGCCATTTTCATATCTCATTTCGAAACGCGTTCCCTCAAAATATTCTTGGGGCAAGAAACCAGGAAGCATATCGTGCAGGACCTGGGGCTAAATACATCAATTTGCAAATCCTTTCGCAAAAGGACTGACTTTAATGCCACTTTGCTTAATTAAAATATGTAGAGTCTTATCAATTGCAATAATTATTATTAACTTTAAAGAAGCTTGATAAGTTTGCCAATTTTTTTAGTAGTTTATTTATAGAATTGAATATATTTCGTTCATTCCGACAAGCATTATGGGGCACGAAAAGACAAGTTACAGCGAGCCCATCGCGTCGCCCGAATCATGAGGTGATGTGGTTGCCCCCCCCCCCCAAAAAAAAAAAGATGTATTAAGGAGTTCTCAACCCCGAACTACCCCCTTTCTGTATTTTACCCCTACGGCTAGAATAGAGGGCGGTGTCCCATGCCCCATTCTGATAAGTTTTTCCATCAGTCATGACAAAAAAGTTATATGAGATAAACAAACAATATTTTAGATAACGGGTTTTGAGTTTAGTCCTGAAAATTGGGAAATGACAATTATTAAAACTCTTTCGCTGTAAATGATAATGATTACATCATCTGAAAATATCATTTTTATGTAGAGAAATACACGATAAATGAAAAGAACTTTCCCCCAACTCTCTAGATTACCAACCCCATGTACACTGTACATTCTTCCTTCTGAACCTTCTGAAATTGTAGTCAGCAGGGCGGTGTTCCGCATGTCGCTAACTTGTATGGCAGGTAATGCATGCTAGAGTGTGTTTCTGAAATTATCAACTGATGTAGCTATTACGGACTGCTGGTCGAGGGCATTCCATGCTCGTCCAGTTCTTGGAAAAAAGGAGTATTTGTATACGTCCTTTCTGGCAAAGGGGATTTCTATTGAGTGTTGGTGGTTTCTTCTTAACCTTGACCCTGTTGATACTTGTATGTAGTCCTCTTGCTTTAGGCCCACCTTTCCCTTGTAGATTTTGTACAGCATAACCAAACGACTCTTTTCCCTCCTGCGTTCGAGTGATTCCCATTCAAGGCAGGTCTGCATTTGTGTGACACTGCTGTCCCTTTGGTAGTTCCCTGTTACGAAGCGTGCTGCCCTCCTTTGAACTGCATCCAGTTTATTAATCTGCCCTATCCTGTATGGGTCCCAGGCACAGCTTGCGTATTCTAACACTGGTCTCACTAGGGTCTTGTATGCGAGGGCTTTCACATTCCCTGGGCAAAACCATAGATTTCTCCTGAGGAATCCTAACGTGCGGTTGGCTTTCATGGCTGTGTTGTCAACATGGTTCGCCGATGTCAGTTTACTGTCTATTTCTACTCCCAGGTAAGGATGAGAATTTGTCTGTTGTAAGTATTGTCCACAGAAGATATAATCCCTTGTCAGAGGTTTTTTCTTGTTCGAGATGATCATTACTGAACACTTGGAAGCGTTGAACTTCATGTTCCACCTATCTTGCCACGACTCCAGAGATGTAAGATCCGCCTGTAAGGAGTCTGTGTGCCTCTCGTTCTCTACTTCCTTGTATACCAAACAGTCATCTGCGAATAGTCTGGTCTGGCTTTTCAGCAGGTCTGGGAGGTCATTGATATACATCAGGAACAGTAACGGCCCGAGCACTGTCCCCTGGGGCACCCCGGATAGAACTTTGCTTGTTGATGACATACTACCTTCACAAGTCACTCTCTGGGTTCGGAATGTCAAGAAATTCCTAAGCCACCGATGTGTATGGTGTCTAATCCCGTAGTAGTGAAGCTTTTCCAGTAGTCGTTCATGTGGAACCTTGTCGAACGCTTTAGCAAAGTCCAAGATGGCCATGTGTACCGAGTTACCCCGGTCAAGTATTCTAGCAACATCATCGATCGTTGAGATAAGTTGAGTTTCGGTGGATCGCTTCGCTCTAAATCCATGTTGTGTATCCACTAGCACATCGTTTTCTTCCAGATGGTCCATGATATGTGAGTGAATTATATGTTCCAGAATTTTACTCACGACACAAGTCAACGACACAGGTCGATAGTTTTCTGGAGCGGCTTTATCTCCTTTCTTGAAGATAGCACAGATATTAGCCATCTTCCATTGATGTGGCAAGATCCCATTGTCCATAGAATCCTGGAACAAGTCTGTTAACAATGGTGCCAGTTTTGATGCAAACATCTTCAAGAACCAGGGAGGTATTTGGTCAGGTCCTGGTGCTTTGTTTGGAGATAGGTCCTGCAACTGCTTGAGAACTCCACCTTCATGGATCACTACATCGGGAATACTCTGGATGTTACTAGTTCCCAACGACGGAATGCTAGTTTGATCCTCTTTAGTGAAGACACTTGCAAACTGTGTGTTTAGAGCTTCAGCTTTTCCTTGCCCATCACTGATGATTGTGTTGCCAACCTTGAGGTCCGCAACACCTCCTTCACTTTTACCCATTCTTTTCATATATGACCAAAACTGCTTTTTGTTTTCTTTCATTGCTTTAGTTAGATTATCTGACACAAACACCTGCTCCGCCTTTCTTAAAGATTTCCTCAGTTCTTTTGACACGACAGGAAGGTATCCCAGTCATCACTCTTTCCAGATTCCCTTGCTTTGTTATAAGCTCTCTGCTTCCTTCTCCTAAGCCTGTGATGAGTTCTGTTAAACCAAGGTAAACTATTTGGTTTGGTTGCAGTTTTCTGTGGTATGTGCTTGTCCATGACCCGTTTGATTTCCCCTTCGATCAAATCCCACTTTTCCTGGACCGAGGCTTGATCCATGTTGAAGTATCGGTCTTGAAAATTACCCAACTCTTCATTGATCATCTCAATATTTGCTTTCTTTCGAACAAAGAACCTTCGTCTCGGTATTCTTTTCCATTTGGCTTTTAAGTCCAGATCTGTGATGACTATATCATGGTCGCTGATTCCATGTTTGACCCTGATATCTCGAACTAGACTGTCATTATTGGTAAAAACAAGATCTAAAATGTTGTCTCTCCTGGTCGGCTGTCTAACATACTGACTCAATCCAAAACCTGTGACCGTCTGCAAAAGAGATTCTGCAGTATCCTTTGAGGCCGAGTGGTTAGATACCACAGTAGAGTTTACCCAATCAATATTAGGCTGATTGAAGTCCCCTGCAAGTAGAATGTTGTAACCCCTCCCTTTTCTGCTGATTTTTCCAAGGGAATTTTCAAGCTCGCTAACAAAGTTTTTGTCATCATGCCTGGGTTTGTAGGCAGTGCCAATCAAGAGTGAGTGGCGCCCCTTTAATTCAAGCTGGCTCCACAGAAGTTCAGATTCCACCTCAAACTCTTCCTTCCTTGTCAGAATGAGATCTTTCTTACATGCGACTAGTATTCCGCCGTGTATTCCTACTTGCCGATCCTTCCTGAAAACATCATAAGAGTCAGAAAAAACCTCGGCACTGCTTATTTCCTCTGAGAGCCATGTCTCTACACCTTGCACTATATCTGGGTCGTATTCATCTATCAGTACTTTTGTGTCAGCCGTCTTATTTCTGATGCTTTGAAAGTTGACCATCATAATTCGCAATGAATCCCTACTGTTCTTACGTTTCTTTGTGTTTTTCTTTGATGTCTTTTTAGGATTCTGATTTTGAGAAGGAACTTGGGAATCAGAAGTGTAACTGTTGTTTCCCTCATCACTGTCATTCAGAGCAGAAAATCGATTACTAGTAGTACTATCCATGGAAGTATTAAACAGAGTATCTGAAAAGTTCATAAAGTCACACATAGGGCACACCCAGGTACAGTTTTTCCCTTCCAAATTTGAGTACTCCGCATCATTCACCCCTCCACAAGAAGCATGGACCCACTTTAAACATCTGTCACATTCCACTCCTTTCTGATGCCTTGTGACTAGCTCCTCACACATGCCGCAAGGTTCAGGTTTACATGCGGGGCAGTACCATTTCAGTTTATGTTTCACCACATTATTATACTCTTTCGAACTAATGTTTACACATGTTGCGTGATAAGTATCCTCACAATCCGAGCACTTCACTTGTCTACGATTTTTCCTCACAAGAGTCTTACAAACTTCACACTTAGACAGGCTTAAATCCGCTCTACGAGGGCCTGGGTTCAGGCTCACGTCACCAGACAGTAGTAGGATGAGACAAAATCCAATGTATTTGTTTGGTCTTAATTCAATATTGAGGAAAGTTGGACGAGACAAGATCCTAGAGACCTTGAAATAAATTGCAGAATTTGACGTACAGTCTTCTCTCTGAATCGAGTATGAAAACCCATTGTCCAATTGGTTTCCATATGGAGAAGAGAATTCAATCTTCTTTGCGGTAGTAATTGTCTGTTTTAGGACAAGGCAACAAAACAGAAGGTTTACACTTCTTATTAAAATAGTGTTCATCATGTTGATATAGGGTCTAGTCTAGTCTAGACTAGTAAACAGGTAGAAGTAATATGAAAAAGTCAAGAGTTTACTTCCCTTTAAGATGTCTTGTCTCCAGTGCTAATCTCCAATTGAAATATCAATGGTAGGTTCTTGATCACGTTTCTAGTAGTAGGCTATCTCATTCGGTAACCTCAAGCTGAAAATCCAAGATGGCCGCCGTTTTCCCGCCAAATCGAAAGTTGATAAAATCACGCCAAAATGTCTCCAATCATAAGTTAAAAATACACGAAAAGTCTAAAAACTACTTCACTACCTTGATCCATGCACGATTTAAGACGGATGGCTAAGAATTAATGTAAAAAAATTGCACACAAAGATTGTCCAAGTTGCCGTGCGGTATGACTATCTATGGATATCTTCATGCAACTTACAATTCATGCGTCCATTAATTGGATATAATACCATTTTTTACCAATGATGTTGTGCTCAGCATTTTTCTTTCGACACGTTATATATTACTATACTTGTATAGACCAAAAAAAATTGTACATATCTCTTGAATGCGAGAAACATAGTTTCCATGTTTGAGAAGGTACTTGTGACAAATGACCCGAGGCATAATTATCGCAAGACATGACCACTCGATGGCAGCTCAAACGATTCCGTCTTCAAGAATATGAAATTGCTTTCATGATATAAAGTGACTCGGTAACATTGTTGAAGGTTGATAAAAAAAAATGGCATAAATGTTGTATGAAATGTTACTCATTATATTTCTTCTACTGCATGTACTAACCCTCTAAACATGCACAAAAATCCTGATTTTGTTTTCAAACCACAAATATACTTATAGTTTTCTTTAAAGGCATCACTGTGCATCACCCTCTAACAGTAAATTCTTCCAACCTCATACAATATACAGTGATGTGCCGCTCTAATGGGTTACTTTTTTGCAAAAAAATCCCTAAACATGGAACATAACTTTGTGCTGCAAAATCCCTAAAAGTGCCCCAACTTTTCAGATCTTGGCCTTAAACATGGGGAAGTATTTTCTTCAGGAAAATATATCATTCATAATATCGCTAAAGTGAAAATTGCAGATGCAGAATCTCACAAAAATAATTGAAATCAATTCACTTGTTCATGCAAAGTCCTCGCCGATGGTCGCACAGATTTATCAATATCATTAATTTGGGCTTCATGCATTGACATGTACATCACAAAAAAACAATGAACATATTTTTGTAATTTTTCTCCAAAAAAGCAGCCCTGCGACTTGGCCTATTTTCGTTCCTAGAGATGTGAGATAATCAATATAATTAAAAGTGACAAAACAAGTAGACCTAGCAAGTTGGAAGAGAACCGCCTTGGAAAATATCCACCACTTTCAATAAAATCGTCACACCCGGTCGTCCCAGTTTTATTATAGTAAATTCAAGAGTAAGTGAGCTCTTTCCAGATGTGCTGCTACTCGCCATGGGTGCTGCTCAATCAGGGACCGCTCGCTATTCATAAGGACCACATTCCTATAAGGACCGCTATTCATAATTTGAGAAAAGGGTTATTATTCCTAAAGACAGCTATACATAATATGAGAAGAGGGTCGATATTCATGATACAAAATGGGGTCGTTTATATTCATAGGGGTCTCTGTTCATAATACTAGAAGAGGGTCGCTATTTATTATATACGTATTATGAATAGCAAACCTAATTTCGTATTATGAATAGCGGTCTTTATGATGAGTACAGTAGTTACCCCCTCTAAAAATTATGAATAGTGCCCCTTCTTCATGTTTATGACTAGCGACCCCGATTTTGTATCATGAATAGCGTTCCTTATGAGAAATGACCCTCAATGTGCATTATGAAAAACGACCCTTATCTCACATTATGAATAGCGGTTCTCATGCCTTCGTGAATAGTGACCCCCTTTTCCTCGTTATAAATAGCGGTCCTTATGAATAGCCGTCCTTAAAATGACTAGCAAAGTTACCCTGGGGGGGGGGAGGGGGTTTGAGCTCTACTTTTTTTAAAACTTATCATCCCCCACTCCCTTTGGGCAAACAAAAATTGCCTATTTTTGGGGCCAAGGGAAGGGCCCCCTCCCCTGGATCCTTCACTGTCCTGAGCTGCCCCGTGAGTTTCATGGACAACGCAACCTAGTCTATTTCTATCTGTACAATGTTCAAGCATATATACCTACCTTCAATTTCACTGAAACATTTCAAAGTCATTCTGAAATGTTTTCGGCCCTCTTGTTGGCCCTATAAACTTGATTTCTAGAAGAACCCCGGAGTGGTCCTCCTGGAGTTTGGGAAAGAATGCAACCCAGGTTTCTGCTCGATTTTTGGTACTTTTACTGAAAGTCGAATTCGCTTTTTTTGCTCTCACTGATATTGTACAGTCCATTTATATAGAAAGCATATACATTAAATTTCACTCACAAATATCAAAGTCATTCTAAAAACATGTCTCAGGCCTTGTGTAGGCCCTAAGCTGGATTTCTAGAGGAATCTCCGAGTGCATGGAGTGGTCCCATGAAGTTTGGGGGAGAATGCAACCCAGTTTTCGTATCAAAATCTGTACTTTTACAAAGTCTAATTCGCTTTTTATTGCTCTCACTAATGTTGTACAGTCTATTTCTATCTGTAATATATATAGAAAGCATATTCATTAAATTTCACTCAAAAATTTCAAAGTCATTCTAAAAACATGTCTCAGGCCTTGTACAGGCCCTAAGCTGGATTTCTAGGGGGAATCTCTGAGTGCATGGAGTGGTCCCCTGGAGTTTGGGGGAGAATGAAACCCACTTTTCGTATCAAAATCTGTACTTTTACAAAGTCTAATTCGCTTTTTATTGCTCTCACTAATATTGTACAGTCTATTTCTATCTATGATATATATATATAAAGCATATACATTAAATTTCACTCAAAAATATCAAAGTCATTCTAAAATGTGTCAGGCCTTGTGTAGGCAAGCTGGATTTCTAGGGGTACCTCTGAGTGCATGGAGTGGTCCCCAGCAGTTTGGGGGAGAATGAAACCCACTTTTTGTATCAAAATCTGTACTTTTACAAAGTCTAATTCGCTTTTTATTGCTCTCACTAATATTGTACAGTCTATTTCTATCTATGATATATATATAAAGCATATACATTAAATTTCACTCAAAAATATCAAAGTCATTCTAAACTGTGTCAGGCCTTGTACAGGCCCTAAGCTGGATTTCTAGGGGGAATCTCTGAGTGCATGGAGTGGTCCCCTGGAGTTTGGGGGAGAATGAAACCCACTTTTCGTATCAAAATCTGTACTTTTACAAAGTCTAATTCGCTTTTTATTGCTCTCACTAATATTGTACAGTCTATTTCTATCTATGATATATATATAAAGCATATACATTAAATTTCACTCAAAATATCAAAGTCATTCTAAACTGTGTCAGGCCTTGTGTAGGCAAGCTGGAGTTCTAGGGGGAATCTCTGAGTGCATGGAGTGGTCCCCTGGAGTTTGGGGGAGAATGCAACCCACTTTTCGTATCAAAATCTGTACTTTTACAAAGTCAAAAACGCTTTTTTTTGCTCTCACTAATATTGTACAGTCTATTTCTATCTATGATATATATATAAAGCATATACATTAAATTTCACTCAAAAATATCAAAGTCATTCTAAACTGTGTCAGGCCTTGTGTAGGCAAGCTGGATTTCTAGGGGTACCTCTGAGTGCATGGAGTGGTCCCCTGGAGTTTGGGGGAGAATGCAACCCACTTTTCGTATCGAAATTTGTACTTATACAAAGTCAAATTCGCTTTTTATTGCTCTCACTAATATTGTTCAGTCTATTTCTATCTGTGATATATATATAAAGCATATATATTAAATTTCACTCAAAAATATCAAAGTCATTCTAAAATGTGGCAGGCCTTGTGTAGGCCCAATGCTGGATCTCTTTAGGATCCTGTGAGTGGTCCCCAGGAGTTTGGGGGAGAACGCAACGCATGTTTGGTATTGACCCTGCTGGTAACATTAAGATTATAATTAAATGTTTTTTCATTCCAAATTTGCTATCCCATGATATAAAGAAATTTGTTATTTACATCATTCGGACATCAATTGAAAAGCCACTGTGGGAATACTTCAACAAATTCCGTATCAAAAAGTTTACCATCGCCTTGAAAATGAGTTTGTCTTGCAAACCTTTCTTGATAGAGAGTCTTTTGATGCGTTTATAACAAACTACTGTTAATTGATAAGCCCTAATCCTATCGTGCTGAAATTTAATGATCTGAATCCTAATAAGTATTATAACATTACTGTAACATTTTCATAAAATTAAACATTGTTTTTATATTTTTTTTAATTGATTCATTTAATTTTTTCTACGCCCTCTATCATCAATTTACTCTTCTAACTATGTATTATTCTGTCAAAGGACCACATATTTTGTTTTAATTTAGTTTTTAAAGTCAACGTGTCTTATATGCTCCATCTTATATTCAATTTATTTGTTTAGGTAACTCAAGCGTGACAGAATGGACACCCAATCCTCACATATTTATGGATTTACTCTTTATTTTTTTATTTTTTTTATAGTTTATTTTGCGGAAAGTTTTCCCCTAAAGTGCAAAAATTAAAATTATATGTTTTGAAAACCTATGATATAATGTATTGGGGCAGGGCTCTCCGAAATGGAGTGCATTGTGATACTTTTGATTCACTCTCCTTAAGGGCTCATCTTTGATTTTTTTTCTTTTGTAACTATGCGGGTATTATTTGTCAGTGCTTTCATGGGCCCTGAACAAGCGCATAGCTAGGATTTTATTTTAGGGTTTCGAATCACTTACAGAGTGCGCGAAGCGCCCTAGCTCCTGTGCGAATGCTGAAGCTTTGAAGTTTCATTTAACTATAAACTGAAGACGATTCGTTGTACCGTCCTCTACTTTTAATCCTTTTCTGAATGTTCAAAAATAATGTTTGATTCATTGTTATGCAGTGGCGTAATGAGTAAAAACTCTTTTTTTTTTGGGGGGGGGGGAGAACAAAAATTTGCATCACCATCCGACTCTTACATGTTGCATGCCTGTAGGCCCCGCGGAACGTTTTTTTCAAAGTGGGAGAGGGAGGGGCTAAAGTATTTACGACCAGGTAGAGTGAAGCGTAAATTGGCGTGGGGTCCAGGGCCCCTAATAGGGTCCAGGGGACAGAGCTCCAGGAAGCTAGGGGATTTAGGAATTTAACGGTCGGATGAGCATTCAGAGGCCCGCCTTAGGGCCCTTGGTGGGGTCCAGGGGGTGCAGCACGGGGGTGATACAAAATTTCGAATTTTTGTTTGCGCTGGGCTGGGCTGCTGGCTATAGAATTCAAAGCTCGTTTCACAATTACATTTTCTAATAAATGAGTATGATGCATATATAATGTTGTTTCTTTTATAATATTTTAACACAGTCTTTATCATGTCTCTTTGTCGGGGTCCAGGGGGTGCAGCACGGGGGTGATACAAAATTTCGAATTTTTGTTTGCGCTGGGCTGGGCTGGTGGCTATAGAATTCAAAGCTCGTTTCACTATTACATTTTCTAATAAATGATTATGATGCATATTTATTCGTCCTCTTACTTTTTTTTTTTCTCTTTTCTCTCTCTCTCTCTCTGTTTTTTCTTCTTTTTTTTTCTTTTTTTTTTGGGGGGCGACCCCCCCCCCATCGCCCCCCCCCCCCCCCCCTAGCTATGCGCCTGGCACTAACACCGTCCATCTGGATAGGGGCGAAAAACTGAGCGTGACAGACGGGTACAAGCAAAGTGTGCAGGCATTGAAATAATGACATAATACATTAGTAAACAACAACATTTTAAAGCATCTTTCTCTGGTGTGCTTTAGCGGTGAAATGGTCACTTATCATGATAATTAAAGTTTTGTGCAAGAGAAGTTTAATCTTCGATCTTCGATCAAAGCTTTGGAAATATAAAACGATGTAATTTCAAATTCCAAAAAGTACATGTACGTTGCAGACTAAGACCTAAAAAAGCATGAAGTCTGCAAAATTGTATTTTACGTCATTTTTATATATACAAATGAAAAAAAAAAATACAAGTACCTACAACAGCGTAACGGAAGGGACACAAAATTGTTTTACCTTTGACCTGCTATAACAGATAATATGAACTTCACATACTTTTAACCATAAATATGTAGTTCTTTATTAATTTATGGCTTTAAAAAGGGAATTTGGAGTAAAAATATCGCGAAATTAAAAATGTCAATATTGTTTAATGTACGTTCATCTGATACCGAAGACAACTACAATGTTATTTAGTTATAAATACAAATACACGCTTTATAGACTAAACAATTTCATGAAATTATTCACATTTATATAGTTTTTCATCAGATTTGAAGTTTGCGATTCTTAGCTTGATATAATGTCTGCGTCTTTCGTATCACAAAAAGAAGAAGAGCTTTTGTCAGCAATCTACCCATCTTTTTCTAAGCTTGTACTGATACACACCAAAAGAAGTATAATTTGTAATTATTGCTTTGATGGGGAAATTATTTAAAACAAAATTTGACCAGAGAAAACAAAAGGAGGGGGGGGGGAGGGGAAATTTGTGTACTAGTGAAGGTTTATGGGTACTTTGATTTTGCCAGCGGGTGAGGGGGACCCTCTCAGATCCTTAACCGAATGCACCACTGTAAATATCCCGCTTACATGTTATTTACCAAATGAATGATTAACAATTTCGATAAATTGGTCGTTGATGATTCGGACATGTATATTACAAGATTTGTGTTGTAGAAATGGATAAAATGTACTTGAACAAAGCAATATACAAAATTATTTATACTGCTGATAAGAAGAAGCAGCAGCTGTATTGACTTACTAGTTATAGTAGTAGTATGTGTAGTAGTAGTATAGTAGTAGTAGTAGTAGTAGTAGTAACGTATCGGAAGTTGTAACACAAAACAGTAGTAGTAGTAGTAGCATAAAAGGACACGTATCGCATCTCCGATTTATCTATGTATCTACCGGACCCCGTGCAAGGAAATGATTGATATGGCGACCATGCCTTTTTGCCTTGCCACATGTTCTTCAACGCTTTGTAATATACTTCCTTTCCACGTTTATAGAGAGCTTTGTACAATCACTAACAAACCTTCTTAGAACATATCATTTTTAGCAATTGGAGGAACTTTAGGGATGTTCCATTTGCTTCCTCCCCCACCACCCTCCCCCCCCCCCTCTTATAGTATACCTGCTTGATGTTATTTTGTGCGCTTAGAAACAGTATGTTATGTACTAATAGAGGACTATTTGAGACCAATGGTTATTAAAGTTAAAGTATACATGATGTAGCACATATCAAATACACCCAAGGAAAACAAAAACAAAAACAAACAGAACATTTCACAGACAGTGATGAATGCATATGTCCGAGTAATATATGACAGTCACGTATATATTATGTATCAGAGGCTCTGCGTGGCTGCACAGACTGGGATTGCAGGCTCGCCAAAACAAGAACATCTTTCACTAAGTGTAAAGGGTCATTTTGTGACTATACGTAATTATTTTGGTAATACATTGGTTTATCAACATTCCTGGACTTTGTCGATTAGAGAGTATTCAAAAATGAATGGGTCAAAGTGAAACTACAACCTACACTACCTAAAATAAACATACATAGTATTTGTAATAAAA
>NW_022145594.1:11952005-12104505 GCF_000002235.5 Strongylocentrotus purpuratus
AGTGAGAACAGTATCAAATAAATCTGATAATATTTATTTGTGTTTGTCACTTTTCGTGACATTGTACATGCATTAGTTCCCATAATTTTTAAACTAATTTTTCAATGTCTTTCTCTGTTACCTTTCTTCTAATTTACTCCTTTTTTTTACCACAATGTTGATATCAACACTTGGTATGGAATTTGATTCCACGGCTGCTTGACATGACACCAACATCTTTTGGTGAGCCATTGATCTACATTTGCCACACTGCACCCATGGGTAGTAAGTGGGTACCTACATATGGCAGGATTATTCCTTGCGAAAACTGAGAGCTATAATTGTTGAGACTTGCATGTAAGCCCGGGTACTAATAACCAAACCAACGCCTCCCATCTAGATATAATACCATTACTATTACTGGTCCAATTTTTTTCAATTTTCAAAACTTCCATTTGTATGTTTATCAGGGTTGGTGCACCCTTCACATTACATTTCCAAAGAATATGGACATTCAGAATAATTCATTAGCCAGCATTGAGACTCCTGCAGGTCCCCCATTGTTAGTCTCTGACTCTAACAGAGGGAAAGTGCACCATTCTCACTTTACATACCAATGAGAATGGTTCATATTCCTGAGGTACCTCTGCAACAGCAGGACCCTGTTTCATAAACCTTCTTTATCAATAACAAGTGCAACATTTCTATAACAAATTTGCTTTCAGCCAATAAGATGACAGGATTTCAGTAGCTTATAACAGTAGCTTGTAACTTGTTATTGATAACAAGTTTTATGAAACAGGGCCCTGGGAGCGTTTCACAGAGCTTGTCATCAGTGACAAATGACAGTTTCTGTTATAAGCTACTGAAATCCTTGCTTCTGATTGGTTATCAGCAGATTTGTCACTGATTTTTGTCATTTGTCATTGAAAAAAGGCTTTGTGAAACGGGTCCTAGGTCCCCCACCATTCAGGTGCAGCTTGACAAAAAGCACCAAAATAACTCGGCCCTATCAAGGTATCAGATAACGAAAATGAGGGACCTATTACCCAGGGGCAATCCCAGAAAATCATGTCTCAAACATCACCTTGGTTGGGCAGATGAACAAAAAGTTAGATAACTCAAGACAATATTCTATAACAGTGAGACCCTTCAACACATGTTCAGTTGTTCACTATGCCATCAATGCTATTAACTACAAATTTTTTGTCAACCTAATAGCTACTACAGCTGTCAGAAATTAAGCTACGGGCCTGCTAGCCAACAATCAGATTAATTTTTGCATTTCCTTCGCTTTAACACTTTGATAGCTTTTCTTTGACAGACTGTTTTCTGGGAGAAGGTTACTCAATTATTCGAGAAAACACTGTATGTTGTCTCTTGTGAAGTGATTATTTCACGGAATGAAAAATCTTAAGCACTTAACCCTATTTAGCCCGGGCTATTTTGAAACTGCATAGCCCAGGGGGGGGCTTCTCAGGCCCCCCCCTGTGATCTCGGCCGTGAAACGCCCGATCGCCGCGAAAATTTGCATACATGTCAAGTGAAGTGTATAGAATACTATGGTAATTTCAATTTTTTTGAAAAATTCACTCATTTGCATATTTATGGTAATTTATGCAAATAAGGTCATTAAATTAACATTTTTGCCCATAAATCAGACATTATTCATATTTAAGCATTCTTTCTCACTACATATATTTGTTAGACCATTTGGAATAATAATACAACACAAAAATTTGAAAAACCAGGGTTATTCCTTAAGATATCTATTGTTTTGATAATTTCTTATGTATTTCTTTGTTTTTTTAACTTATGTATTTTATTGTTTTTGTTGTTTTATTTCATTTCCAACTATAATTCAACTATTTTGACCCCAAAATAAACACCTAAAATCTAAACAAGACCAAATAACCAATGTTTTACCTCTTTATTTGAAAAATGAGATTTCCATATGTTTTGTACACAAATCACAAAAATGAGCGATTTTCGGGCTGACATGCGAAGACAAAAGGACACGTGACTTTGTAATGGTAGGTCCGATTTTCGAAAAATTTCTTTCAAAAGTTGCGCAAGACTCGAAAGAAAAAAGTCACAAAATTTCAGTGCAAGATTTTCTTGCGTTAAAAAATTATCGCGAAAAATGTCGAGGGGGGGGGCTTCTCAAGCCCCCCCCGGGCTAAATAGGGTTAAAGTTTGCAAAATTTTTTTGGTTGTACAATACTTTGTACAGAAAAGTTTTAAAGAAATGAACATTCCTCGAGTCTGTATTTGTCTTTGCAGTTTGAGTTTACTTCAGAGAATGGCTGCTAGAATTTTGTCAATGATCTCTGATGAACCGACTTCATTATTATCGCTAATGACCATCATTTCTGTTTCCTCTATATCCTGTACGGAAGCTTCTGACATCTGAGGACTGAACTCACCTGGTGGATTGGTCTCGCTTTGAGCAGAAATTCTGGATTTGCTTTTTACGACTGGCGTCTCGATACCGTGGACCTTTCGGAGATGGTTCCTTCTTGCGCCTTGCTGTGAGAAACCTTCGCTGCACTGGGAACACTTGAAGGGCTTGGTATGGACTCGTCTGTGAGCTCGGAGGTACAGTTCGGTGGGGAAGCCCTTGGAGCAGATGTCACATAAAAAGGGCCTGTGGGTCGAATGGGTTTTGCTGTGGACCTTCAGCGTTGACGGGTCTGCAAAGCCTTTACCACAGAGTTCACATGTATGATCCAGCTGGCCGGTGTGCATGCGCCTCTCGTGGTAAACCATGTGGGTGACGTTGCGGAAGGTCTTCCCACAATACGAACAGGCATATGGCACATGCCCACTATGGCATTTCATATGCATATCAAGGTACACCTGTGTTTTGTATGACCCTCCACAAATGTCGCATTTGAATCTTTTTGACCAGGATGCTTGACCATGGGTTCTCAAATGGGACTTTAGGTTCATTTTTGTGGTGAACATGGCCTCACAGCCTGACTCAGGGCAAGAAATAGTTTTCTCTTGATGCGTCTGCAGGTGAGCCTTGAAGGACTGTTTCGATGCCAGGACAATGCCGCATCGCTCGCAGCAAAAGCCGTCTCCTTTCATAGGCACCTCCTCCTTGGGGTGTAGGAATCGCATATGCTTACGTAGACCATGGATGTAGCCAAATTTGCGATCACAAAACTTACAAGAAATCTCTTTTGTCTTGTTCCGGCGACGAAAGCCACCACGATGATTTTCATTCTGACTTGCACCAAGGAATGGATTGGATGAGGAGTATGTGAGGCGTTCGCCACCGACCCGGAACTTATGGTATGGATCGCTGACCGCCCCTCTGATATGCATCTCTAGGGACTGCTTGGACATCAAGGTTGCCCCACACAAAATGCACTGAAACAACCCAAGGTGACCCAGCATATGAAAATTTAGTTTTCCTAGAGAAGGGAACTTCTTTGGGCAGTAAGGACAGGAGCATAAACCGATCTTGTGCACTTCATCCAGGTGCTCCTGGTAGTCTGTCATCGTCTTGAATTCCTTTCCACATTCCTTGCAGGTGAACTTCTCATGCACTCTGTAATGGTTGACCAGATGATGCCGTAGAAAGAATTCCTCATTACATTCAAAGCATTTGGCAATGATGAAATGCTTGCTTGAGAGTGTCTTGGCTCGTTCCAGAGACTGCCTGATGAGGTCGTCAGCATCTGGCTTTTCTTTCCCGTCATTGTTTACAGAAGATCCTTCGTCATCTTTCCTAGCATCATCTCCAGTAGCTCCCTCGCCGCCTGCAGTCTCCCCCTCGCCGCCTGCAGTCTCCTCCTTCCTACCCTCATCTCCATCCTGCCCCTCGTCTTTAAGGCCGTCATATTTCTCATGCAGCTTCTCCAGCTCCATGTTCCTTCCTTCATTCCACAACTTAATGGCTTCTGTACAGATGTCACACTTGATATCGTCCACACCGCAGTGCTTGTTCAGGTGTCCTCCAGCATTTTCCCTGCTGGTGAAGAAGGTCTCACAGTAGATGCACTTGAGCACCTCCATGGTCGATGAACCAGCCGTTGTCTTGTTCCAGCTTGCCTGAGCCACTTCCTGTGAGGAGAACTCACCATGCATTTCAGCTATATGCTGCTTGCATTCGAATCGACTTTTAAAATACCTATGACACCTATGGCACCTGTCTCTGTTTTTTTTCTGCGAAATAACGTTTCCGGCAACGTCAGTCTTTGGTTTCCTGTTTGGCTTGCGCTTCTTCTTTTTGGATGAAGTCCTCTGAAATGAATCTGCACCCTCAACTACACTGCAGTCGACACTGTCATCACCACCATCAGTGCCAACTGGTAATGCGCCATCACAATCAGAATCGGACAAGGAGCCGGTTGACTTATCAACCTTCTGGAACCATTGTTCTGCAGGTTCACTCTCTCTGTTGCCATTGACGGACTCTGTTTTAGCATACTTTTCTTGCAGTTCTTTGACCTGGGTTTTGGTTTTGAGGTTCTTCTTTTCGAAGTCTCGATGAATGACGACCTTCATAGAAAAAAGAAAAGAAAAGAAATGCATTATAAGATTATGCAAAGAAATCTTTTATATTACACTCTCTTTAAATACAAATGTAATGTCACCCATGTGACAATAGACCAGTTCACGGATAGCACATGGCTGCAATGACCCCAAATATCCACAGATCTTCAAAACATGAAAAGGTCCACTTTGTACATTTTGAAATAATCAATCCTACAGCGATGGAGGTGCTACATAAATAGCCTTTGTTTCCCCTTTTCAGAGAATACTTCCACCTGTGTATCATGGAGTACACTGCTTGTGCATGAATGAATAATTATTACATAACTTTCATGAGCAAGTATCCAGTATTTCGTCTCCGTGTATTTCACAATTTGTTCTGCAATGACCTTTATCTGCTCATGCTCAGACTGCTACTGTGAACTGGCTTATTCCCAGCCCATACTGTTAAAAGTCATTAATACATTTAAACCCATCCAGTCCCATATAAAGCCGGACCAGCACGGACGAGCACGGACCACTCCGGACCATGGTCTGGGGTGATCCGGGATGGTCCGGGATGTTTTGTTCAAAAAAAGTGTGATGCTTTTAAGCTACAGTCCCATATATGTCCCGGACCGTCCCGGACCATCCCGGACCCAATTTTTTTTTTTTGATCCTCAAAAAAAATTTCAATTTGCACCCCCCCCCCCTTGAGCGCCAGGGGGGGGGGGGGGGGGGGGGCCCAACCCCCCAAAAAGGTAAAAATCACGTGATTTTACACGATTTTTTTTCTCAAGGGGGGGGGGGGGGGGGCCCGGGCCCCTCGGCCCCCCCCCCCCCCCCTGGATCCGCCACTGCAAGTAGCTACAAGTAGTGCAGTGGGCCTTTAATGTCTGAGCAGTTCAATGACTTTCAGACGTTAATTTTGACCTTGTGGGGAAAAAAAAGTAATGAGGTGAAGATCCAAAACAAATGCATTCCGTAATGCTGTTGCTACTACTGTTCTCATTGTTTATAATGATGTTGCCTACTCGCCTGGGTAAAGCATTTTGTTAATTTTGGTTGAAAAAAATTTTAAAATTGTTGAGTGCTGCAACTTTTCTATAAAAAAAGGCTAAGTGAAAACTGATTAGTTGTGAAACCTTCAGAGAATTTTCTTTTTTAAATGTGAGGAATATTATTTTCATCATCCTTTAACAATGACCAACTCTGGGAATGAACTTAGCTATATAATGCTTCATTTACTAGATATAATTACCTGTGACAGTATTTCACCATTTGCCTTTATCTCTGGGGGCTCAGAATAGCCGTGTTTCGCTTCAACATGGTTTTTCAGCACAAACGCGTGAGTGAACGCCAACCCGCAATCACCACAGAGGTACGGCAGATCCTTGGAGGATATGATCCGCATCATGGTGTTCTTCCGGTAGATGGAGATGACCATATGCTTGTCCTTTCGGTTCTTCGTGGTGTCTTTATCCTTGGTCTTCTGCGCAGCCTTGTTCTGACGTGTTAGCGATTCCTTGAATTCTGGGGTGATGATCGATCGTTTCGTTGCCTTGCGAGATCCGCCTGTTCCCTTCCCTTGGACAGTTTTCCAGCCTTGCAAATCAAAACCCGTGTCCTGATGACCTTTGTCTGGGTGACCTTTGACCTTATTGGAGGTAGGATTGCTGTCTTTAGGCACTTTTGAGGAATCTATCTGTTGTGTCGGGACGAGAGAGTTGAGGATATCTTGGAAGGTCATAGAGACCATCTTCTTGTTGCCGATTCTCACTGATGTCAACGTGGAGTCCTGTACAGCCAAGGGCAACAACAAAGGTGGAATGAGGTTGAATATATTTTCTTTTAAAAAATGGTTAAACATGTACTACTTTAATCTTTGTTTTTTCCTTTGGTAAATAGGCCTAAGGATTTCTCTCCTACGTTAAATGAAACAAAACTGGGTGGGGCCAATCGGCTTTTACAAAACACTTTAAATTGTAACTTATACAGTGTGTGCAAATATCTTTTGACCAGTATGGGCACAAAGTAGAGTGAGCTTGGAAAACAATATTCCGTTCTTGTTTAGCGCATCACACATCTGATATAATAATAATTACAGTGCTTATATAGCGCCTAACACTTACTTTGTCAGAAGTCTCTAAGCGCTCTACAATAATGCGGCATAATTACCCTGGCTTTAGCAGTGCAGATGTTACGCGCGCTGCGTTTCAAGGAATAAATTCCTACTAGGTACCCATTTACTTCACCTGGGTGGAGTGTGGCAAATGTAGATCAATGTCTTGCCAAAGGACATTAGTGCAGCGGCGGGACTCGAACCTACATGTACATGTATGCCTTCCAACAAGCTTTGGAAATTATCACCCTAGCTTTAGCTCTGGCAGCCGTTATCAGCGCACAGTGCATTTCAAGGAAATATCCTACAAGGTACCCACTTACCTCACCTACATGTAGATTAACGTATTGCCAAAGAATGTTAGTGTTGGGGCAGGGAATCGAACCCTGTACCTTGTGGTTCACAGTCTGCAGATTTATCCACTGGACCGTAACACCTCTACTTGGACTCGATTGCCATGAAACAAGGCTGTTAGGTGACACATTGATCCATCAGTGGTCAAGCTGGCCGGTTCACATTTGTTGTTGTCATGTTTCACTATTTTAGTCCATTTGTTTACGTCACATTTTCATTTGCTTTTGTAAGCAGGGTTCTGATGTACACCGCCATTGTTTATTCACTGAATAAACCACCCAGATGGGTGTTTCACAAAGACCAAGATCAACTTTAATTTGGACTTAACTATGGCTGGCCGTTCATGCCACTGGTTGCTCCCTCCATCGGTCTCTCAGTGATTATCTTTACATAATATTTGTTTTCTTCAATAATGAACTATCAAAACAGGTAAGTTCTGTAGATTTGTGACCAATATTTGTACGTCCCTTGAGAAACCAATGCCAGGAATGGTTAGAGGAACTAGTGGCATGAACGGCCTGCCATAGTTAAGTCCAACTTAAAGTTGATCTTAGTCTTTGTGAAACACTTCCCCCCCCCCCTCCCCTGGATAAAGAAGATGAATGAATACAGCATAAATTATTAAAGGCCAGCTGTACTAGTTCAGCCAGAAGGGATTAGACCAGCCAGCGAGGTCACTGTGACATGTGGCTATCTCATAAACTCAGCTCTCAGTTAACATAAGAAAAAGAGGATCATGGGGGACCAACAGACACCAATTGGGGAAGTTTTCTATATAGAAGGAGCAAGTAGTTACAAGTAGTACAGTGCGGCTTTAAATTTACTTACCATTGTAACGTTATCAAGAGTAATTCTATCATGTCCTTGAACACAGTCTTGAGCTTTATGGAGTAAATCAGTCCCTATCCCTGTCTCTGTTCCACCCCCCTCCTCCGGGGGGCTTGGCACCGCTGTCTCTGTCCGCTCGGTCTTGGTCCTGTCCTCCGATGCCCCCTTCCCATCTCCGTCTTCTCCTTCCGAGTCTTCAATCCAGTCTCTTTCCTCGTTCAAATCCCCCTCTTCTTCTTCTTCTTCCTCCTCCTCCTCCATCAGCTCTTCCAGTTCCTCTAGTCCCTTGGATCCATCGTCCTTCTGTCCATCATCTTCCTCTGTCGACCCCCCCTTGTTTGGCCAGCTGTGCCATCCGCTCCAGCTCTCGCGCTCCTCGTCGCTCGATTCCTCCTCTTCCTCATTCTCATGTTCCACTTTCTTCATGAATACACACAAAATAAAAAATAAATTAAATAAATTGATAACATCAATAATGAGTTATTATTAGAATGGATCAATAAAATGAGAATTAGGATACTAATAATGATTTTAAAAAATATAAAAAATAAGAACGATACTACTAATAATATTCATAACAATAATGATGTTTCTCATATTAAAAGTACTATGGTTATAATGAAACTGACCAAATCGGGTGCATAACATGTACCCTCAGTCACACACTCTTTACTCCTCTGCCATTCCATCCCATCACTTTTTTCAAGGGCCCACACATGCTAATCTAATCACAAGGATGTTTCCTCCGGTTCTAGGACACCTATCCCCTGACATCCACCCCCAGTCAACTTCCCCCTAGGACAACTACCCCCTAGGACAACTACTCCCTGGACAACTAGCCCCTAGGACAACTACCCCCATGGATAACTACCCCCTAGGACAACTACCCCTGAACTACCCCCCCCCCCCCCCCCCGGACACTACCCCCTACGACAACCATCCTCTAGGACAACTACCGGTACCCCCGGACAACTATCCAAATGGGTAGTTGTCTGGGGGGGGGGGGGTGATAGTTGTCCTAGGGGGGAGTTGTCTGGGGTTAGTCGTCCTGGGGGGGGAGGGGGGTAGTCGTCCTAGAGGGTGGTTGCCCTAGGTGGTAATTGTCCTAGGGGGTAGTTGACTGGGGGGGGGGGGTGGATGTCCAGGGGGTAGGTGTCTGGATACGGTTTGCTCCACTCCACCCTGGGCCCTGTGTCATAAACTTGTTATCAATAACGAATGCTAAATTTCTATTACAAATTTGCTCTCAGCCAATCAGATGCCATGACTTCAGTAGCTTATAACAGTAGCTTGTAACTTGTTATTGATATCTTGTTCTATGAAACAGGGCCCTGGGTGGACTTTGGAGTGAAGCAATGAAGGTAAAATGCCTTGCTCAAGAACAGAAAGGAGTTTTTTTGGGGGAAATCTACAAAAGCTATTCAAAACAATAAAGACTATAGACTCTGTACACAATTTAACATCTCTCTCTCCTTCTAGTTTCTCCTTCTTTCAATTACTTGAAAGGCACATGATGTTCATATGGTTTCATGTTACTAAAACAATTTTTTTTGTACTCGTTTCTTGTATAAATGATAATTTACTGTTCGTCATCATGATAAATACTTTGTGATTTGTGTACTCAATATACTGTTTCTTTAATGAGATTTCCTAAATTAAAGATTTTGTTCCGTCCTACCTTCATAGATCCCTCTCGAAGAAACAATGTTGGGACAGCACCATTTTTAAGTCTAGGATACTTGGTGGATTTATCATCAAAGCAGCTATCCGTGAAGTGTTCTGAACAGAGCACAGCTCTAGAATTGGGCTCAAACTTCGCCTCACAGCTGTCCCTACGGAGGTTTTCAAGCCAAAATTCTCGAATTCTATCTACACGAGGAAACCTAAATGGAGAAAATTCAAACAAAAGCAAAGCAAATTCATCTTTCATTCTTTATTCACAATGGTGATTTGAACGGGTACATGTTGATGCTAGAGAGAAATCAATGAAAGATTTAACAATGTAGAGTAGAGGCGGTCAGTGAAGCCAGACTTACATGTATCAGCAGAACAACTAGATCTACTTGTACTCCACTGATATAATTAATAGTCTTCATCTACATCGTAAAGTTATGAAAATGATCCCACCCCCCCCCCCCGGCCCCTCACTGAACGAAATATCAGTCGGCTTAATTTTCCAATTTCCGGGACCCCCATTTTTTTTTACATGTGCTCTTAGTCTTACCCCCCCCCCTCCCCCCTTATTCAGCAAACGGCTGAGTTGTTGCAAAAATTTTCCTCAAAAACTGGACCTCCCCTCCCCCCCCCCCCCCAGCTTATTCAGCAGCAGTTGTTGCAAAATTTTGGGCGCGATTTTCAAATTTAACCCCCCCCCCCCCCTGAAAAAACCCTGCGTATGCTACTGGTCCGGACACCTAACAACACGCAACACCCCATATGTAGCTAATTTAAATACTTGCAACATCACATGTGCAACTTGCAAGTTTTTTTAACACTCACTTCATACACATCACTCACACACAGTTCATTTGAATTGAATTTTGATTCAAGAGCATGCATGAGAGCCCAGTACGTAATTTAAAGATCTAGACTTCTAGATTATTAGTAAGGTTATAAACTAACTAGCCCAGACCTCTAGTAATAACTTTATAAACTTGACAGTGCCAGTGGAAAAGCTGGAGGAGGATGTCACGGACGGTTATTAAGCAAAGCCGCTGGCATGTCGACAAGCAGAGCGCGAGCGCGACCAGGCCAGGTCAGGCGCAGGCGTGGGTAAGCATGCTTGGCCTCGGTGCAGCCCAGGCCAGCAGGGAAGGCTGTGTGGTGTGTTGCCTGTCGACTTCAACGGCAAGCGCCAGCATGCAGCATGATAAATCGCGAGTTCTCAACTCTCAACGCAAAGCTTAAAGGTAAAAAACTCACTTATGAAAAGAAAGCTTTCGGCCGTCTGCTGTCTTGTAATTCTTCGTTGAATTACGGCAGTAGAGATATGAACAAGATGGCATCTTCGATAAAATGTGATCAAAATGATCGAAACCATGAGAAACGACGTTATGGATGACCACCGATCTTCACTCACCAAGATGGCGAATTAGGCGAACCGATTTCGACTTGCTCCGAAAAATCGCCCTAACAGATTCGACTTTTTTTTGACAACTCGCTCAAACATAATATTACGGAAGTTAAAACTTAGTGGTAAACACATTCAAGATTTATATTTTACATATTGGATTGGCTTTGTTAAAAAAAAAGGTTATAAAAAGGAAACAAAATAATGACAAATTCAAATTACAAAATGTTTTTCCAAGTTTCGACGAATACGATGTAGAGAGAGTTGATTCAAGGACGAAGGCAGGCGCGTAGCCAGGGGGGGGGCGGTGGGGGCGGTCGCCCCCCCCCCAAAACGACGGCCAAAAAAAAAAAGAGAGAGAAAGAGGAGAAGAAAAAAAAGGAAGACGTAGGAAGAAAAAGGGAAGAGGAGTCGAGAACGGTACAACGAATCGTCAAAGCTTCCGCGCTTCGCGCGGGAAGGGGGGAACTGAGTTCAAATTTAGGATTAAGGGTCGGGAAAGGTACAACGAATCATCTTCTTTCTCTAATAATTTAATGAAACGTCAAAACTTCGCACGAGAGGGGGGGGGGGGAACAGACTTCAGACAATGATTAAGGGTCGGGAAAGGAACAACGAATCGTCTTCTTTCTCTAATAATTAAATGAAACGTCAAAACTTCGCACGAGAGGGGGGGGGGGGGGGGAACAGAATTCAGACAAGGATTTAGAGTCGAGAAAGGTACAACGAATCGTCTTCTTTCTCTAACAATTTAATAAAACGTCAAAGCTTCGCGTGAGAGGGGGCCGGGAGGGACTAAATTCAGACAAGGATTCAGTCGAGAAAGGGACAACGAATCGTCATCTTTCAAAGCTTCCGCGCTTCGCGCGGGAGGGAGACTGAGTACAGATAAGGATTAAGAGTCGGGAAATTAGGTACAACGAATCGTTTCTTTTCTCTAATATTTTAATGAAACGTCAAAGCTTCGCGCGAGAGGGGGGAGGGACTGAATTCAGACAAGGATTATGAGTCGTGCAGGGTACAACGAATCGTCTTCTTTCAAAGCTTCTGCGCTTCGCGCGGGAGGGGGGGAAACTCCCCCCTCCCTGCACCCACCCCCCTAGGGAGCGCGCTTCGCGCGCTCTTTAAGTGATTCGCACGCTTCGCGTGCTCACTACCGCCCCCCCTAAAATGAAATCCTGGCTACGCGCTTGGACGAAGGGGTATGGAAGACCCTCTCTAACGCGCTCAAACAATGCATGCAATCCATCAACTCATTGACCTGGCTATATGGCGTAATAATACATGCATAGCGTGCAAACTGGAATAATCCCTCCTAGGTCTATATATGGGGTTGCTTTTGTGAACTTCTCTTCAGAATCGCAACTTTTTAGGTGTAGAGGTCACCCGAGAATTACAGACACTTCATGCAGTTTCGGATGACTATTGTAATGATTTACATTGTAGTTTGTACTTTTACACATGATTCCAGACCCCAAATAAATGAATAATAATTTCACACTAAAGCTTTAATTCTTTCAATGAGTTGTTTTCGTGAAGCATAGGCCTATATGCTAACAAAAGGAAGTAGTACTATCATTGTTGTTATTACTATGGAAGAAGTAGCAGCAGCAGAAGAAGGAGAAGAAGAAGAAGAAGAAGAAGAAGAAGAAGAAGAAGAAGAAGAAGAAGAAGAAGAAGAAGAAGAAGAAGAAGAAGAAGAAGAAAAAGAAGAAGAAGAAGAAGAAGAAGAAGAAGAAGAAGAAGAAGAAGAAGAAGAAGAAGAAGAAGAAGAAGAAGAAGAAGGAGAAGAAGAAGAAAAAGAAGAAGAAGAAGAAGAAGAAGAAGAAGGAGAAGACGAAGAAGAATTAGGAAAAGAAGAAGAATTAGAAGAAGAAGATGACATTGACGAAAAAGAAGAAGAAGATGAAAAAGAATGAACGACGAGAGAAAGATTCAGTTTTCCTCACTATTAAATTAAGACCCATTTTGTATATCACCCTTTGAAACAGAACATGCCTCACAATAAACACTAACAGTGATTAATTCATGATTATAAATTATAATGTATTATAAACCACAGTACAATCTTGGCAAACCTGTTGTACAAAATCTACAAATAATGAACAAATGGCACATATTGTAATCCGAATATGATATCTATGAGATATATTGCAATTACTCTTGATATGATTTCTCGAAAACAGTTGTGATCATCTTAATATAATAATAAATGAATAAATAGTTATATCAATGAACCAATCAATGAACCACTCAATCAATAATTTATCAATCAATCAATAAATCAATCATTCAATCAACCATCCAATCATTCAATCAATCATCCAATCAATAATTTATCAATCAATCAATCAACCAAATCAATAAATAAATTAATCAATTAACCAACCAATCAATCAACTTACTAACCAATCAGTCAGTCAACCAATCAATCATTCAATCAATCAATCAACCATCCAATCAATAATTTATTAATTAACCAACCAATCAATCAACTTACTAACCAATCAGTCAGTCAACCAATCAATCAACTAATCAATCAACTAATCAATCAACTAATCCATTGCTTTGGCCTATAGACTATACTTATGATATAATGTTATAAACCTTTTTCATGAAGTATCAATAATTTTGTAAAACAAGTACTATCCATCACACTTCACAAGTCAACAAGGCAGAAAATAGTGTGATAGCGCATGGCTGGCTTTATAATAACTTTTTTTTCACCTGATAAAGAAATATCTGAACATTTCCATGAAACTGCCTTTATTTGTATGATCATCCATAAATGCTTAAACATGAATTTTATTTTATTTCACAGGTGGTTGTCCATATACTGGGTAAATTAAGTACTTAAAGACTCCTGTGAAAATGTTCATTCCAAACAATTATTTTCATATTCAGTATTAATTATAACTCGGGAAAAAAACAAACATTTGCCTTATTACAGAGAAGATGGGTGACAGTTATTCTGTATTCATATTTGATAATTCAATAAAATAAATGATTCATTGACATTTTGTTAAATGACAACAGCATTAATAAGTTATCACAGTGAAAATGATTTGTTACAATAGATAAATGAGTTGATATCTATTATGGCAAGCTCTAATACTACATTTAAATTAAAAAATGTAACTCATAAAATTAGCAATGCATTAGTTTATCAAAGAAAAGAACCCATGAAAAACAATGGGTTTGGTATAAAATCATCCTACAACAGGTAACTTTCTCTATTAATAAATAATAATAATCTTTGTAACTATTCCAAGTGCAAATATGGGTAATTGTACTACAGGTTTCAAAAACTAGTTGACTTGTAGACATTGTAGGAAATTCATATACGTATTTGGTGCTTTAATTTTGGGACAATTTGACACCATTTGGGCATTTGCCCCGAAGCTATTGTTAATCACCAATAGTGGACATCACTTTTTGAATCGACAGGTATTTTGAATTAACTGTGCCCTGAACCTACCGCCATAAGGAATTCTCATCATAATAACATTTCCCTCACCCTTGAAGTATTTTCCGGCTAGACAACAAGTTTCGCTGCCTGATAGACCGGGGGGGGGGTGGGGGGGGGGGGGGTGTTTCACAAATACTAAGATTGACTTTAAGTGGCCATTCGACATGCCACTGTTTGCTCTCACCATTGACTGGCATTGGTCTCTCAAGGGACGTACAAATCATTGTCACAAATCTACAGAATTAACATTTTTAATAATTCATTATTGACAAGAATGTTATCTAAAGATCATAATGGTGAGAGCAACCAGTGGCATGAATGGCCTGTCATAGTTAAGTCCAACTTAAAGTCAATCTTAGTCTTTGTGAAACACCCCTGTACACACATTGATTGCTAATTCAACCCAAACCGGTGTTAATGAATTATGATACAATACACAGAGATACGGAGTACAATGAGGCTTTAAGTGCATGGGTGCATTTAAGTGCTGGGTACAAATAGGTGCCCTTTGGTGAGGCATTAATCCTAATTACCAGGTCCCTCGGAGAGGACCTCAAGCCGTCGGGTTGCTTAGCAGTCAGGTAAAATAACCACCACCAACCACCACCCATTATTGTGACCACTATGCATAGAGTTACAATGAGTGCTTGAGTTATGTGACACAATCTATTGCAGCTGCCATTAAATACAAAACAAAAGAGATACAATACAATATTTATAAATCATGCATAAAATACACCTGTAGTTTTCAAGTAGTACAAAGAAAATAAATGAGCTGCATAATACATTAATAAATAGAAGCGAACACATAATTTGAAATACTTGGATGGAACATGCATTGAAAGAAAAACACTTTAACAATTTGCAATGCATCATGCAGTGAAAAGATATTATAAGTTCATTCAACAGAAATACGTGTAGGGTACTTAAAGGCCCAAACCTAAAGTACTATTGAAATATCCAGTCTAATATGGCTGGCAAAATGTGTCCACTAAGTGATAAAAGAAAATTAAATAAAATTCAAATAATCATTCCTTGGACTACCGGTATGTTATTCTTCACATACTTAAACAGTTAAGATATTACAATTTTTAAAAACATTTTACATGGGTTCTGCCATGTAAATTTAATACTGATAGGCCATTTCCATAACGTACCGGTAACTGTAAAATTGAATGCATACATCTTTGTGCCTTGTTACAACTCATTTCATTCACCAGTTACGAATAATTGTTGGTATTTCAATTCTGGTAGTCAGAATGCAAATTGCATTACCGCCGGTAACTGTAAAAGGAGACACTTTTGTGACCCAAGATTTTTGCGAACTGAAGCCAACGGCCTCTTTTTGTGGCATGAAACTTTTGTGAATTGCAATCCACAAAAATATATATATATATCAGACATACAATTGTAAGAGTCAACTTACTTCGACAAATATACTGTTTAGTATGGTACTGGCATTCAATGCATTGTATTATTAAACTTTTCGGGGAATTTAGCTTTCGCGAATCTTGACTCCTTGCAATATTCACGTTTTATGCATGCCAATTCTTTATGGTATTACTATTACATCTTGCTTGGAAGGGCATTACATAATGTTCCCACCAATCAGAAACTAAAGTATACCGACTATTGAGATACAAGAATTTGTAACAGGGGAATGAAATAATTTACATAGAGGCACGTCACAAATACTTATGCATTCAATTTGGTTACGGTACATTACGACAGAGGGCTACCATAATTCAAACATATTTCAGAGTTGGTATTGAGATGTATACATATGAGGCAAGTTTCATATTAAATGCTATTTGTAATTTAAATGGGAAATCTTTTCACCTTTCAATTAATTACAAACCTTACAAGAATTACGAGCACAGGTATAAAGATGTACCCCTTTTAAAGCATTTGTCATGTTTGATATCACACAAATAGAGGTCAGAGTTGTATTTCACATGCAGTCATACATGTACACTACCTTTTAAACACTAAAATCCACAAGACTCATTGTTTTACAAAATAAAGCTCTGCAAACACATCAAACTTACCCCTTTATTCCCTGTGATAATACTCTCTATCAAGAATATAAGATACAATTATTTTCAATAGTGATGAAAACCAAGGCAAATTTCCCAAATCAACTCTTACCATAATTCCCATATTATTATACCACCAAAACGCACACAACACGCAGAATCACTGGCAAACCTGATTGTAAACCAGTCATACTTTGCTTTAAAAAAAAACATATACAATTTTTAAAACCAATCTATTCAATGTTGAAATATAGGTTAGATGGTAAGTATTAAGAGAAGGTGAAATTGAGAAGTTTACATGGTCATTTAAATATATTTCAGTTTGAATTGGTCATAAACACCTAGAGAAACACTAGAAACAAAGGAGGCAGTCTACGAAGGAAATGGAATGTGTAAATGAAGCATGTTAACTCTTCATTTGCTGAGGGTCAAAACCTAAAACCGTCACATTGTTGGCAGTATCTTGTACAATGTACATGGGACAAAAGTCAACTGTGGCACAGTGAGAGTCCATTGTTTGCTCCTTATACTCATTCACAAGCAGTTTACCAACTTAATATCAGGGTGGAGTTCTCCTTTTGAAAACACATTAAAGTGTAGCTGAACATGTTTTGGCCCTTATTCTATTTAGATGATCAACATGATTGCGCAATATACTATTACTACATAGTAATTTTCTGCAGATGATGTGTACAGATTACTAGGTCAGGAGAAGAGAAAAATAAAAAAATAAAAAAATAAAAAAATAAAAAAATAAAAAAATAACTGAACAAACAAATAGATGGATAAATAAATTGATAAATTAATCAATAAAAATCTGCTTAAGAATATCATCTTCTAATCATACCTCGACAGGCAACATATTTGTTTAAAATTGCAAATTCAAAATGAGATGTCAAAAATACACTGCAATCTTGCCATGAAAATACATATAGAAAATGGCTTCCTTTGCTTTGAAAAATATAAATACCTACTGGTATTAAAACTGCACAGACGTCCAGTGGGCATAAGGGCGCTTCATTATTAACATAAATACATGTTCAGTTTGAGCTGCTGTATATATGAAGATGTATATTATCTATATCACATGATCCACTATTACCAAAAGTACATATGATTTGCATTGATGTTTACATTTGGCAAGTATAAATATTTTATCAAAATAGAGTTGATATTTTGTTCTTTTTTCAATTTCTCTCTTTCAAATCCTAACCAAAATTGACCATGAAAGCAAAACACGGGAACTTACAGGCAATGAGTCCAATATATCTATTATCTATCTATTTTCATTGGAAAATTTCAACTCTTTTTTATATGACCATTGACTCATATTGTGATCCAAGAAAGAGCCATTAGTCGATAGTTACATCAAAGAGTTTTCATTACAGGACAAAAAAATGGATGATTGAATGAAAGACACCTGTCACAGCATCAACCCTGTACAATGGACAAGACTGACAGCTCAGGAGCTCCATAGCCCATGCGCCAGATTGTTGGCTTAGTGGCCTGTTGGTCCAGTAGCTACACAAGTTAGGTCATACAGGACCCTTTAATAACACAACGATCAATTAGCAATTGACTCATACAGGTGCTATGTATCAATACATGTAGATACAATCAATTGATTGTAAGATCAATAAATCAATTGCAAGAATCAATTTCTAAGCTTCATGTTACACCGCCGCTTTGGTTTAGGCTCTCATCCTGTCATCAGAAGTGGATAATTTCAAATTCATCAATGATAATGTCTATCAAAAATAGAGTTGATATTTGTATGTAGATAATTCCTTCCATATTACTCTATGGACGGTCAATACTAAACAACTGCAGGTGAAACTAGTAGTGTCTGTTGTGTCATCATAGAACCAGAAGAGTATTAACTACGTCTACGTGTACATGTATATGTGCATACCCTTTAACAATGATTTGAAGTGTACCAATCACCTTTAAAAACAAATTGTGTAGAGCTAGAAACTCCTAGAATTTATAAAAGTCAACCTAATCACCCTGTATTCCATGGGCTAACAGAAATTTAGAAGTATGAACAAATTTTAAGATTTAGATAAAATGGAGCACGGGGAACCGGGCACTATTTCTTGCAAGTGTGTACAGTGCCCCGAGTAGTGTACTCATAAACCACTGTATTTTTAGCCATGAATGTATTTAGATTTGCAATATCTCTTTACAGAAATACCTTTTGAAACCCATATTTTGAAATTAGGCATTGAACTACAACATGGACTGACATATAAAACATAATTTATTTTGGGTGATTGGTAATTTGGTACACTTTAATGCCTTTGTGGTTCTCAACACAAAACACACACAGTATGCCTTGTTTTTTCTACCATTGCACATTGAGCAATGCCAAAGAATTGATCCATATAAATACTAATCTGTATGCTCATGATTGTTGGCATGCCCGTTCCCCCGACCTTCCGTGACCCCTTTGACCTGACCTTTAGTGACCCCTTTGACCTGACCTTCCGTGACCCCTGTGACCCGACCTTCCGTGACCCCTGTGACCCGACCTTCAGTGACCCTTGTGACCTGACCTTCTGTGACCCCTGTGACCTGAGCTCCAATGACCTCTTTAGGGGCATTCCCGTTCGTCATCTTGGCTCCTTCCTTCCTCTCTGCCCGTACCAATCTCATGAAGAAATTCCTATACTTCCTGACTGCAAAGCGAGCTATACTGTACATGAAGATTAAGCTGACGATGTACAGCCCCACGGAGCCAATCCGGAAGATTAAGAGGGGCGTGGGGTGCCGGAGATAGGAGTAGAGGAAGAAGGAACCGATCCCCATACGGCAAATGAAGAACGTCACGATGAAGGCAAGGTCGTTTATTTCATAGACCAGGGTCTTGGTGCGGCCGGTCTCACGCATGAAGTATCTCGCCTGTGGAAATATGATACATATGTGGTTTATTTTATTTTCCATCAATCTATCTCACGCATGAAGTATCTCGCCTGTGGACATGTGATATACATGGTTTATTTTATTGCAAAATATTTCAGCTCAAGAGCAACTAATCCAGACCACTTAATACATAATGAATGAAAACTATACACCCAAGCAAGCAAGATACAAATGTAAAAATGACCATGGTGCAAGACCCGGAAGCTGGGACAAATAGATATTCTCTGAAATCATGATACATATACTTCATAAATCATGATACATGTACAGTACTTCATAAAAATTTGGGTAGCCGTATGATAAGAAGAAATGACAAAGAAAGAAGAGTTATGGGAAGAAAAAACAAACAACAGAACTCTTGAGACACATTAAAAAAACTTTATGACCAGGAAGTAGAATCATCCATACCTGCAACATGGGATTGCTGACCTCCGACCCAAAGATGGCCGCTCCGACCTCCGTGCCCGATATCCCCATGATGAGCGAGGCGGTGATGCAGACGAGGGTCAAGAAATGATGTATGATCATGAAGAATTCCTCTTGGAACCAGATACACCAGCAGAAATCAAAGAGGAAATACCCCATACAGATCACGAGGGTCAGTATCTCGAGATTGTTGTTTCGTCCAGCTGTGCAACATTAACAAAAAAATTAAAGGAAATTAACTTGATCGATCGTCAGAGCCAGATTTGACAAAAATAAATATATTTTCACAGCTTGTACTCTGTATAAAATTATCAACAACAAAAATAACAAAAAATTCTTGACCTGGAATAACAAAGGGCCTCTTCTTCTTCTTTCTCCTCCTCCTCTTCCTCCTCTACTTTCTCTTCCTCTTCTTCTTCTTCTTCTTCTTCTTCTTCTTCTTCTTCTTCTCCTCCTCCTCCTCCTCCTCCTCCTCCTCCTCCTCCTCCTCTTCTTCCTCTTCCTCTTCTTCCTCTTCCTCTTCCTCTTCCTCCTCTTCCTCTTCCTCCTCTTCTTCTTCCTCCTCCTCCTCCTCCTCCTTCCTCCTTCCTCTTCCCCTTCCTCCTCCTCCTCCTCCTCCTCCTCCTCCTCCTCCTCCTCCTCCTCATATTATAGTATTATTATCATTATGATGATGATTATCATTATGTCTCACCTGGATTTGTAATGAACCAGGGATTGTAGTACATCCCAAAGATGTAGCTTAGCGTTGAGATGATGATCGCATGCACACTGGTGACCACCCGACAATGCCACTCATAGCTTCGTTTGGAGTTGGTCAAGCACAGGACACAGTAGAGGGAGAACCAGCCCAGGAAGCTGGCTAGGACAGACGTAGGGATGCCAATCCCCTCAAAGTCGAGGGCAGAGTCCAATCGCTGAAGCACTCCCATCGTCCTGGTCCTGTGGGTGTGTTATAGGTGAAAGGTCAAAATTCAACTATAATAGTGCAATTCAATATTATGATGAGAACACTGGGAATGTAAAACTTTACACATTGAGCGCTGTACATTTAGAAAATGCCCTGCCGAGTGGCTTCGAATTTAATTGAGAGAGGGCCTACTTAACTTAGTGCAATGGGCATGCCAATATACAATATTACATAACGCACTCACATGTCATGCTTTAAACAGGCACTTCACACATAACTGACGCACACTCAGCATAGGTACACACATAAAATAGAAAAATCAACGAACATTTCAGACAACTTGCAAGTTTGTACCTTAAATATGACTAAAATGACAATTTTTCAAACTTTAAAAAAAGTTATGTAAGGCTTAAAGTAAAGTGAAATACACTGTTCCTAACCTTTTAAGGATGCTGAAAAAAAATTGTAACAAATAGAAGGTTAGACAGAAATATCATGATTTTGGTATCAGACTAAACGGAAAATTGCAAGCTTTCTCCTTGCACCAATATCTTATAACATTGAGCAAATGACAGCCAGCGAAAAACCAATATAGAAATTTATTCTGAATTTTCTTTGATTTTTCTATTTCATTTTATGTGTGTGCAATTTCAAGTGTGCGTCAGTTATGTGTGAAGTGCGTCACCTGTTTAAAGCATGACATGTCAAACTCAAATCTTCTTAGTGTGACGTAATATTATTACTGACATTGCCATTTAACTTAAGTTGTGTTTAGGTTAAGTAGGCCCTCTCTCACTTAAATTCGAAGCCACTCGAGCGGATCGGCCAATTGGAGCGCTTAAACTCACTAAGTAATTTCAAGTTCGGTGTTGAAAGCTGGTGTTGGTGTTGTGGGAACAGCAACACCAGCCACAACACCGAACTTGAAATCAGGCTGGTGTTGGGATTGACCTCGGGGAAATATGACGTATTTCCGGTAGTCTGTGTTGAGGGCTGGTGTTGAATGTCGTCTGCTGAACCGAGTATCGCGGTTGGTGTTGACGATTTACGTGTAATTTTTTCCATTCACCAACACCAGCCCCAAGGGATTGAGAAATTCATAATTTCAAGTTCGGTGTTGGTGTATACTGCAGGTAACTATACGGACATCTGGCATGAATGATGAATCTCACGATCATGCCAAGGTAAAATTTTAAAAATCTATTGTAAAGTAAAAACACAAACAAATCATGGGAGCTATATAGACCTATATGTTTTTCAACAGAAATATATTTTATCTATTGACTTTTTAATATGACTTTACATTCAATATTTGATATGATGTAATTTATTGGATTTTCTGATTCTCAGAGTAATCTGAGTAGGACATCATCGATAACACACATGCGTGATCGGTATCGTCCTTCTAATCTGACCGTCGGTCTTGGAGCTCGGTTCAGCATCCTTTCCGCGTTCTCAACACCAAAACCAACACCGAACACCGTACTTGAAATCACTCAAATGTACATATGTACAGCCAGCGCTCAAAATACACGGGGGCGGTGGGCGATTCCCCCTCGTGAGCTCCATAATCGCCCCCGTCAGGTTGCTCACGGGGGTGATTCTATGAGTAGGCCTATCACCGATGCAAACAACGGAAGCTCGCAGTGCAGCCGTCTGCAGAGGATATACTGTGCCAGTAGACAGTAGTACCGGTGTGCACGCTGACGCCAAATATCTGCTGGAGCTGGAGACGACTGCGCAAGGACTGAAACATGGAGAAGTTTTTCGTTGTGAAAAGTGTGAATCCTCTGAAATCTGGTTATTCTAAAAGACCAGCAAATAATGTAACTCGACCTGTAAATCAATATTTAGAAGAAGATCACCAAGGATGTTGCACTTGAATTGCAGGGGCGGATCTAGGCGGTTTAATCTAGACTCTAGACGGTAGACCTATGCTTTTTTGTACTTACAAAATCAACAATATACTTCTCGATCTAATTCATATAACAAACGACATGATCAAAAGTAAAAATAATCGAGTGACGCTATCGACACAATTTAAATTTTGTTTGGAGGGGCAAAGGACTGGCATCCACTTACTGCTTACACAAATAACTACGTGTGGGGCTGTACCCTACCAATCCATTTGAAATTGAATTGAACAAAATAAGCTAGACAGAAACCAGTGACAAAATAACTCACCAATGTCGTAAAATGAGTAAGAAGTGATGGTCTGAACAGATTTCCCTTCACAATAATAGAAGAAAGCAACAATTTCAAAAGGAATCGAAAACGATTATAGATCTAGACTATTTTATTTATTTTTAGTAGGCCCGCGGAAAATGAAATGTCTCCCTCACGTGACAGGAAATGTAGAATGAGGTGATTTTTTTTACCGGGGGGGGGGGGGGGGGGGGGGGGGGGAGGGATCGGAGACAAAAGAATGCATTTTGATAAATGAAATATAAATGAAAGATGGAGTGTATATACTGGGCATTGTTTTACGAAACCGTTCACCAATATGGCCTATCCCACTGTAGAACGCTTATGAATTAATAATGCGTTGTTAAACTGGACCAGTAGCAACACAATGAACTTCGAAGGTTTCGTGAAACGCTGCCCTCTGGTGATTATGACATTACTAAAAAATATTTTAAAAACTATATAAGAAAAATTAAAGAGGAAAGGAATACAGTAGTTTGAAACAAATACAAGTAACGACGACGACGACGACGACGACAACAACAGCACCAATAAGCATATGAGAGCCTGCGGTACCGGGACACAAATAATAAAAGCAAACAAATAATAAAAGCAAACAACTTAATAAAACGCTTGCCTTTGTCCTTATACAAAAACAAATGATGTGTGTGACTGCAGGAAAATAACCAAAGACAAAAAAAAAAAAATGAATGAACCTGTTACTTTCGATGGTCTCGACCACTTTTTCATTTTGATTTGGGTAAACTTGCATTTATGACATATTACATCCATCAGTGATCCACCGCCCCCCCCCCCCCCCCCCATTTTGATATATTCTTGCTATGCCCCCGGAAGAAGAGGTAACTAGATAATAATGTTTGCACCTGGTGGTTTATTTTTTTAAACAGTCCGATGGCTGCATACAAAATATTGAACCCACAAGCCAACTCAAAGGACTATTTATGAACTAAAACCAGCTCAGTTGTAGGGATAAGGTTATAATTATGACAATATCATTCAGTTAAAGCGGGTGCGGATCCACGGAGGAGGGGGGGGCGACAAAGGGCCCGGCCCCTGGCTAAAAACAGGAGAGAAAAAAAAAGATGGTAACGTAATTTTACCATTTTAAAACAAAAATCAAAATTTGCCCCCCCCCCCTTGATCAAGGGGGGGGGGGATGGGGTGTTAAAAAAGGAATGTTCAATCCGCCCCCTTTAAGCCCAAAACAAATTAGTGCTGGGGACCGGGGGGAATTAAATGAATTATTGATAATTTATGTGAAGCCCCGGGATCAAAACCGTGTCGATGTGCCATATTAGTGCCCTTTTGTGGGGCATTAATCCACATTACTGTCATTTATGACTTAAGGGCGTAGGTCCCCTAGTTGATAAGCATAGTAGCATACACATGCTTTAGCAGTAACGCAAAACAAACACTGGCAAATTATTATTCAATAAAATCTGAGAATGTATACCATTATCTAGAGCTATTAGGAATAAATCATTGTCAAAATAATTCCATAAATAAATTGGGGTAAACAAAAAATATTCCAACTATATGAGCGACAGTGTATATGAACATGTGGCATAAAAATCCGTCCCGATTGTTATGATGTTACATGCTATATTTAAAATATTAAGGCATTTGAAGAGCCATGCTTTTCAGGGAACATTTTTCATCTGATGTTCTTCCACACTTGCATAATACAATGAAACCGCTCACAATTTATTTTCACCTCTTCCCAGAACTCAACCTTCTCTTTAATTTAAGGATGGCATATAAAAGGGGGCAATTCAATTGTCCCAACCTGCCAGATATCAGACCAAGAAAGAAATGTAGCCTCACTAGTACTTAGTGAGTCTCCCTTAGAGCAGCAATTACTGTTGATCGGGAAATACACCAATACAAGCGTCTAGACATTTTACACTTACAATAATCCCCTAAAATAAGTTATTCCTGATCCGGCTTGCCCCCCCCCCCCCCTTTCCGGGCCGTGATGCAAACCATGGTCCTATTTCAAAGAACTTGTTATCAATATCATGACCTTTTTTTGTCTAAAGGTATATAGATCACAGCAAGTTTTAAAATCTCTCGCCCCTCCTGAGACCAAGACTTGGATACGCCTCTGCACGACGTCATTACTTTGTAACCTTCTTCTTTGATTGTGACGTCATTTGTAACCTTCTTCTGTGATTGTGAAGCTACCGGATAGCATTGCATCTTCAATGGGTATTGTGCATCTTGTTTCTTGGAAATGAGTTTTAGCTATACAGAAGTCCATTCTTAACATAGGTTTGTGAATTTAAAGTAAATAAAATAATATAAAAGAGTGATGAAAATAGTGGAGGGTCCAGGAATTTGAAATTTGGGTGGGCGCAACGTCCAAATAAGTTATTATATATTCTGGGGACAAAAGCCGATGTAGGAGTGCTCCATCACGCTACCTTGGTTATTTTCAGGAGGGCTCATAGGAAAAATTCTTCAGTACCCCAGCGAAAAAGCACTGACTTTTTTTTCCTTACCTGGTAACCTGGTAGTTTGTCCCTTGACAAAGGCCACCATGGTTACTAATTATGTATATATTAAATGTGGGTCAAAGAAAGAGGAATAATTATTTCATTTTCATTACAAGTCTTTTCACAAAATAATAACACTGATATTATTTGATTCAAACACAATTTTATCCGTATAAAAGTGAGTTTTCAGGGTACAAACAATTAATCCCCCCCCCCTCTCGATTGGAAACGGTCACTTCATGAAACAGCTATATTTCCAAAGGTTTTCTCTCATCTTTTACTGGAAATTGATAATCTACAGTATAGCGCCCCCTCCCGTTTGAGCACCCAGGAAAAGAATCAGTACAACTTGCAATATTGGGTCTACAGTACAGCATTTGTATCGGGGCCTGTGATGCCGAACAACATAACCCCCACACCCCCTCCCTCAATGAGCATACGAATCAAGCATTGGGCTGGGGGGGGGGGGGGGGGCCGCAACCCCAATGATTTTCAACGATCCTATATTCGGGAAGTGAGATGCCTGAAGTGTAATAGAAATTAAATATTCGGGCAAGGGGTGTCGTCGGTTCCCAAACTTGTTGAAAGTACACTGCATGGCCGGACTAGTACGTGTTATGTCCCCTCCCCGGTCTTTGATACTTTCTGGATTCGTGTTTCAATGCAGATTTACACCAAGTATGTCTAAATTATGAAAATGGAGGAAAAACAAATGTCAAAACTATAAACAGATATAAGGCAAAGTACAATTTATCAATGAGCTTTTTTATCGGGAAGGGAGAGGGGGGGGGGGGGGTCAATGTTTCGTCACAAGAAGTATAATTGCCATTCCATAACCTGTGCTGACATATTATCTACACGTATACCTACCATAACACATGCTAATCATATTTCCCATTTTCATTCGAACAAATGGGAACAAAACATCGTCTCCCCCCCCCCCGCCCCCACCCCCACTCCGTGCACGGAGGGATACCATGCGTGTTCCCAAAATGTCCGGCAAAGGGGTACTTTTCACGCACCAGAGTCGGCTCGTATAACACAAAAATCCGGCCCGTATTGACTCTACACACCGGACTTAGGGGGGGGGGGGGGGGTGTTTTCAAAAGGAGGGAACATGCATATGCGTATACCCTAAATATTACTGAGTGGGGGGCCGGGCTCTCCCCTCACCCCTGCTATATCTCCTGGACCACCGACCTGTTTACTATAAAATTCCTACAAGGTTGATCCTCATATACACATACAAACAAACCTGTCGAGGGGTAATCAATCTCCGGATCATTAAATATTTTCAATGAGACAAAATGAAATACCGTCACGATATGAAAATCAATGTAAAAAAAAAAAAAAAAAAAAAATCAATCTGGTTATTATCAAGGAGACAAAAGATTATCCGCCGTGATATGAAAATCGATGAAAAAATTACTCTGGAAATAAGCTCTCGACCTTTCGTGGTTATTCTGTTCAAGCTGACTTATTTTTGATCTGTTATTATTGTATATTGTTGTATGTTGAAAGCTTGTCGAAAAAAAAAATCAAAAAAAAAAAATCAATCAATCTTCTCATCATAACAATACATCTGTAGTTCACGGCTGGTAGCTAATGACAATGCACAGGAACAATCATCTGTCTTTCTGTGTGGATCTTTTCAATGTGAAGGGTAAAGAATGTTATGAATAGGACGCTAATTCGGCACCATCTATAGAAAATATTGAATAATTCATAAACGGATGGAAAACCTTTGCTTAGCCACACCCCCTTAGCCTTGCTGTATCGCTACGACGCGTAAGCTGGTGGTAGCCCCGCCTCTTCACTACTGATACCGTTATCACTGACGTGTTCCAGGTTCGTGGCAAACGTGAACCCATTGGTTTCCTGTAATATATACCAACGCTTGCAAACCAGCTCCTATCAGAGTCATTGATAAACTACATACTACTCCCGATGTTAGCTATTTAGTCCAATGTACTCCGCTTGTCCGCACTTACCTGCCAGCCAAGCTAGTCACCCACGGCAATTAACTCCAGGCATTTAGGGTTCGATCTCCACCTCATCGTCATCCTCAATCACCGAACCGATTAGTGTTATTAGCAACAGCGTGTTGAAAAGTGTGAAAACAAGGTTTATAACTTCACCGCCATCATGGGTTTCTTTCGGGGCAAATTGACGACGTTCCTCATCTTATTCGAGATCCTGTTCATCGTCTTGTTCGCCGTGTTCGTCCGGTACGACGATGTCGCCTCACCCGGCGCAACTGGAAAGGAGGGATACTACCAAGTGGATAGGTACTATGCATGTAAGTCAAAAACTGATCAATACTTTACCTCAACATGATTACGGTCATGTAAAAATAAATAATCATGAACACGAGAAGTGATGGATTTAAGAGGGGTGGGGGGGGAGGCGCGGATCCAGGGGGGGGCCGAGCGGGCCTTGGCCCCCCCCCCCGCAAAAAAAAAAAAAAAAAAAAAAAAAGAGAAGAAAGGAAAAGAAGGGAAAGGGAAAAAGGAGAAAAAGAGAAAGAAAGAAGAGGAAGAAGAAAAGAAAAGGGAGAAGAAGGAGATCGGGGGGGCCGAAAGGGCCTTGCCTCCCAGGCTGTTAACCCCCCCCCCCCCCTTACTGGCGTACTGATAGAGGGGGGGGGGGCTTGGGGGAAATCAAATTAAAACGTGGTTTATTTCTAATTCCACAACGGTGGATTACAAATAATGCTGAAATGACGGGGATCGAGAGCCTCGAGCTCCCCCCCCCCCCCCCCCACTTTTCTTGAAAAAGTATATTAAAGAGAAATAAAATAGAATGAGAGTAAGAAAGTAAGAATAGTTAACTGCCAGTGTTAACAAAATAATGAGGCATCAAAATATGCTCATCTGACCGAGATTAAATGCCTAAAACCCCTAAAGTTCCGGGGCTTTGCCCCCTGGATTTTATTTAGGGCCCTACGGCGGGCCCTTAGATGATCATCTGACGGTAAATTAATGCCTAAAACTCCTGATTTTTGGGGGCTCCGCCTCCTGGACCCCACGCCAAACAGTGACCTGCCAGTGTCACAAAATATTAAGGTATACACAAAAATATGCTCATCCGACCCTATAATTAAACGCCTAAAACCCCTGAGCTTCAGGGGCCGGCTCCGCCGCCTCGACACCACCAGGGGCCCTAAGGCGGGCCCCTGAATGCTTATCTGACCGTCATTTATTGCCTTCAACCCCTGAGCTTGCGGGGCCGGACAAGGTATCAAGATGTGTTTATCTGACCGCAGGCGCGTAGCCATGGGAGGGGGGGGGGCGGTCCCCCCCCCCAATCGGAAGAGGACGTAGGAAGAAAAAGGAGCAGACAAAGAACATCTTTGAAATTCAGACAAGGATTAAGAGTATAGAGAACGGTACAACGCATCGTTTTCTTTCTCTAATAATAAAACGTCAAAGCCTCGCGCAGGAGGGTAGGGGGGGGGGGGGGGGGGACTGAATTCAGACGAGGATTCAGAGGCGAGAACGGTAATACGAATCTTTAATGATTTAATGAAACGTAAAAGCTTCTGCGCTTCGCGCAGGATGGAGGGGAAACTAAATTCCGATGAGGATTATTTTCGAGAACTGTACAACGAATCGTCTTCTTTCTCTAATAATTTAATGAAACGTAGAAGCTTCCACGCTTCGCGCAGGAGGGGGAGGAGGGGGGGGGGGGCTGATTTTAGTCAAGGATTAAGAGTCGAGCACTGTACAACGAATCGTTTTCTTCCTCTAATGATTTAATGGTACGTAAAAGCCCTCCGCGCTTCCCGCGGGAGGGGGGGGGGGGCGAACTGAAATCAGACGGGGATAAAGGGTCGAGAACGGTACAACAAATCGTCTTCTTTCTTTAATAGTTTAATAAAACGTCAAAGCTTCCGCGCAGGAGGGGGAGGGGGAGGAACTGAATTTAGACACGGATTAAGATTCGAGAACAGTACACCGAATCGTTTTTTTCCTCTAATGATTTAATGAAACGTAAAAGCTTCCGCGCTTCGCGCGGGAGGGGGGGGGAAAACTAAATTCAGACGAGGATTAAGAGTCGAGAACGGTACAACGAATCGTCTTGTTTCTTTAATAGTTTAATAAAACGTCAAAGCTTCCGCGCTTCGCGCGGTAGGGGGGGGGAAACCTGAATTCAAAAGAGGATTAAGAGTCGAGAACTCTACAACGAATCGTCTTCTTTCTCTAATAATTTAACGAATCGTAATAATAAAACGTCAAAGCTTCCACGCTTCGCGCAGGAGGGGGAGGGGAGGACTGAATTTAGACAAGGATTAAGAGTCGAGAACTGAACAACGAATCGTTTTTTTCCTCTAATGATTTAATGAAACGTAAACCTTCCGCGCTTCGCGCGGGAGGGGGGGAAACATGAATTCAAAAGAGGATTAAGAGTCGAGAACTCTACAACGAATCGTCTTCTTTCTCTAATAATTTAACGAATCGTAAAATTTTCCGCGCTTCGCGCGGGAGGGAAAAAACTGAATTCAGACGAGAATTATTTTCGAGAACGGTAAAACGAATCGTCTTCTTTCTCTAATAATATAATGAAACGTCAAAGCTTGGGAGGGGGAACTCGCCCCCCCCGCATTACGTCACTGTTGGTCACCATTACGTACCATTATATGGCTCGCATATTTTCAAATTTGGGCCCCCCCCCTAAGAAATCCTGGATCCGCGCCTGGGGGCCGCAACCGGCCGACGCCCTTCAAAGAACACTCTAGTCTAGTCTAGGTAATGGTAGCAATTTTTGTTAGTGACTTCATCAGTAAATTTCAATACAATGTTGGAGAAATGATTTTTATGCCGAGTAACAAAAATTATTCATTCCTCCAAAAGATGAAACTTTACTGACGAATTGGGTAAAAGCAGATACTTTAGGTTGCTGATAATAACAACCGATGAGAAAGGGATAAATGAGCATGATGATGATGGTGATGATGATGATGATGATGATGACGATGGTGAGGAGGAGGATGATAGAAATGTTAATAGTGGGTTCATTATGAATAGGTTTATTCTCCTATCTAATTAAACATACCGGTTTACAAACATATTCAAATTTATGAATGTTTCTTTCCTGGGGACCTAGTGACGAGTTATTCCATTAACCTGTTATTTATGAATGAACTACAATACTTGTAATTCAGTCTGTATACATTACTCGTAGCTATGTCGAGCAAGGTTTCAGGTTGTCAAGAAGTCTCTCTGTTTAAAATGTATTCACACAATTTGAATATGTTAGTAAACTGGTCTATTGAGAGGAAACTTTGGTCACAAATCATGTTTCAAAGATTTATTTGAGACTTTAATTATTTTAGTCAGAATTCAAGCCGGATATTCTTTTGAAAATGTTCTTAACGTCATGAATCAATGAACTAAAACCACAAGCCAGCCGAGAGACGAGAAGCAAACAAAACATGTTACGCTCTCGCAGGAATAGGCCATTTTCGTAATACGTTTCTAAACATATTTCATGCATATGATCATGTCTTTGTGAAATGGTAATAGTCGAGATTTATTTGAGACCTTAATTATTTTAGTTAGAATTCAAGCCGGATATTCTTTTGAAAATGTTCTGTAAGTCATGAATCAATGAACTAAAACCACAAGCCAGCCGAGCCTGAGACGAGATGAAACAAAATATGTTACGCTCTCGCAGGAAAAGGCCATTTTCGTAATACGTGTCTACACATATTCCATGCATATGATCATGTCTTTGTGAAATGGTAAAAGTCAGAATGTAATCATTGCATACGTTACGTGACGTCAGGTATGGGGAAAACCATGTTTCTCCTCCTTGCAACAACTGATATATGCAATTCGTAAATAACTATTGAAATACATGTACAATATAAGAAAAACAGTAAGAGGTGAATGAAATAATTTGCATTGAGGCATTTTACAAGGACGGTATGCACTATTAAAATGCGATTACATTACGAAAACCGGCTTACGAGAACGGACGTTTTAATGAAATACAACCACAAAAACAACCCAGACAGTCGGTTGAAAACAGGGACGTATGTTTCATAAATGGGAAACTTATATGAATGCATCTTGCTGTCGAGTGATCAGACTTGGCCTAAGCGATAGTGAATGAAAATGGGCGTGGTCGCATGGTATCGGGTACTCTGGGAATGCCATAGGGTACAATACGAGAGCAAACTCTCTCTCTCTCTCTCTCTCTCTCTATCTCTTTTCATCATTTTCCTTCAATTCCCCCTTCTTCGTTAGATGATTTGTGGTTAATGTGTTTTTTTGTGTGTGTTGGGAGTGGGAGGGGGGGGGGCACGTGTACCCCATGCCCCTGTTGTACGGGTAACTGCGCCACTGATTGGGATGCATGCCGGTGCACACAAATTGAATAAAGTGAGCCTGGACCTCAAGCCACCTGAGAGAGAGAGAGAGAGAGAGAGAGAGAGAAGGAGGGTGCATAATACTAGCGACTAAAACCTAATCCACATGGAATCTAATCGTTCGAATGAAAATCTGAATTTATCATTCCTTCTCCTAATTTGTCAAAAACGTTCAAAATGTCGAAAGAACGGAAAAATTAGGCCTACATAATTTATTGTCTGGAGACTGTTCGGATCTGTTATCTCTTCTTCAGAGTACAACAATTCCAAAGTGCCTGCTGTTTACCAATACAAAACCATATGTCCACAATCAAACCATTGTCAGTTGCTTGTTTAAAAGCACACGTAACAAATACACTCTAATCACATTTGTTTCAGTTGCAAAGTTTACCCGGAGGAATCGAGTGTTCTATTAATACCTGTGTGTTTTAAGGTTAAATATTGACTCAGTCCTTAAAGATGAAGTTGAGTTCTGGTCATGCTATTGCATTGTGAAAGAAACGATGTGGAATCGACCAGAAAAGGTTGATCAAGAATTTGTGTGTATTGCAAGGTTCTGGAATCATCAAAATGATAAGAAATTTGGCCAAGTCTTGGTAAAGTTACAAAAACTGTACACAGAAAGATGTATATGGAACTACACGAACACGTGGCGTAAAAATCCTACCCCCGAGTTTTACGATGTTACATGACATATGTAGAATATAAAGGCATTTGAAGAGCCATGCTTTTCAGGGAACATGTCTTATCTGATGTTCTTCCACACTTGCATAATAAGAATGATGACGCTCACAAATTATTTTTCACATCTTCCCAGAACTCAACCTTCTCTTTAACTCATACCTCCATAATTATGCTTGTGATTTACTGAAGATATTACATAGACACGTTGGCATATTTTATGTCGGTTGATACGGCGCACTGTAGATAAACAAGAATTACGTGCATTTCTTAAAAAATTACAGTATATATATATAGTATACAGTTTACTGACGAATAAAATATAGGATGGCGGACTTATATATATATATACGTTTTTTTATGCATGTACTCAATATGAACTTTGAGGAACATTACGTGCATTTAATGAAAATAATAGTATACACACTTCAGTAACGAATAAAATATGGGATGAATGTGGAATGTTTTTTTAGATACTAAATATGAACTTTGAGGTTCATTAAAGTGAACCGGTAACGTTGTTGAAGGTTGATGAAAAACCGCGTAATTTCTGTATAAAATGTTACTTATTATATTCCCCCTACTGTACTAACCCTCTATCATGCACAAAATCCTGAACAAATTCTCAAACCACAAAGATATTTTATGGTTTTCTTTGAAGGCATCACCGTGCAACTCCCCTCTAACAGTAAATTCTCCCGACCAATTTTTGAATTTTTCCAACCGTTTTCCCATTGAAATAAGACATAAAACAGGCTTTAACAAATGTTTCAACACTTAAATGTTTGGAATGGTATACAGCCTAGTGCCAATTCATTGATTTATGATGATTTACATTCACCTCAATTTCAACTAAATTATGATTTTATAACCGGAGAAACTTTTGTTTATAAATCTTTTAAAGACCGTTGGGAGAATTAAAGAATCGATCAGATCAGTTTTCCCCAATCTTTATTATTAATAATGGTCTGTTTTCACTCAAACTTTCAGATTATCTTTAATTGTACATCTAGCGTTGAAGCTACTACCTTAGCACCATTTTCTGTCATCTGAACAATTTCTTTAATTCTATTTCAGTCAACAATATATACCAATGTCAACACGTGGTGGTTTCAAACCAATACTATAACGTGACAGACACTTCGGTGAGATTTGGTGTAGGAGCTCGGAATTGTGCTTTTTGTAATGGCAATGAATAAAACTAACGTTTGTTTTTGTTACTCATCAGCTGTAAAATGTTATGAGATGAAACGTACGGCCGGAAGTGTACTTTGGTTACAGCACATGAGAGGTCACGTGCTTTACGCATGATCATCATTGTCTAAAGGATGAATAGCTAGAGATCCACACAGTGAGGAAGCAATACATAATCAGTAATAGGGACTTTTAGATTTGCACGTCGACAGAGTGGACTGCTACGTGTAACGTCCTTTTAAGACATACTGCCAGTGCCGTATAAACAGTGGCGTACGTAACGTTTTTCAGTCAGGGGGGGGGGGGGGGGGTGTATTGTTATCCCGTTATCTCGCCCTCGCTCTCACCCTCGCCCTCATCCTCGTCCTCTCTCTATTCCTCATACACAATGCTAGCTCGTATTTCTTTCATTACCAAATGTAGTCATCACACCTTGATCTATAAATGCCCTCCTTTCATGTACATCAGATCAGTCGATAATAACATCCTTGTAACACATATTCCCCTCTTCAGCAAGGTCGTTGAAGGGTGTACTCGGCATACCTTGGTATAATTGCAGTGCCCTTCGTGGAGGGCAAACTGATGAGGCTACCCGGAGTAAATATTACTAATGTTACTGTTATACATATTCATCAATCAGGCTAAAGGGATTGCTAAAGGTCTAAGTATGATAACAGATAAAGCCCATCAATTAGGGGCGGATCCAGTATCCTTTAAAATAGGGGAGGGGGCAGGAGTGGTTCTATCCCGCCCCCCCCCCCCCCCACTCAGGTTTCAAAATGACCGCATGCGTGTTGCCAAAATGTCCTTTTCGTAACAAAAGAAAAAGGTCGAGCCGTATTGACTTTACACACCGGACTTTTGCTGAAAAGGGGGGGGGGGGGGGTCGGTTGGAACACGCATATGCGTACCCTAAATAACACTGAGTGGGGGGGGGGGGCCGGGGGTTCTATAGGAATACACAAACATATTGGAAGGGGGTGGGCTCCGGTGTTCATGTATTCATTTTCTACATGTACCTCGCTGACATTCATTCTCCTAATTTGTCAAAAGTCTTCAAAATGTAGGTTCCAAAGGAATGGAATAAATAGGTCTATATAATTCTCTGGTGGCTGATCTGATATGTTGGTTGACTAACTTAGCGTTATTTCTTCTTCCGAGTCGGTAACAAACACAACAATGCCAAAGTACCTGCTGTTTACTGATACAATACCATACGTCCTCAATTTAACCACTGTCTGTCAGTTGCTTGTTTTTAAAAGCACACGTAACAAATACACTCTAATCACGTTTGTTTCATCGAGTAGAGGTCGCAAAGTTTACCCGGAAGAATGGAGTGTTCTATTAATACCCTTGTGTTTTAGGGTTAAATATTGACTCAGTCTTTAACTCGTATCTCCATAATTATTATGCTTGTGAGTTACTGAAGATATTACATAGACACGTTGGCACATTTATATCGGTCGATACGGCGCACTGTTGATAATAAGAATTACGTGCATTTAATAAAAATTATAGTATACACACTTTATTGACGAATTAAATATAGGATTAATGTGGACTTTTAAATACATATGTATATATATATATATATATTTTATGCATGTACTCAATGTGAACTTTGAGGTACATTACGTGCATTTAATGAAAATCATAGTGTTCGCACTTTAGTAACGAATAAAATATGGGATGAATGTGGAAAGTTTTTTTTAGATACTAAATATGAACTTTGAGGTTCTTTAAAGTGAACCGGTAAAATTGTTTGAAGGTTGATGAAAAAAAAAAACGCGTAATTTTTGTATAAAATGTTACTTATTATATTCCCCCTATACTGTACTAACCCTCTATCATGCAAAAAATCCTGAACGAATTCTCAAACCACAAAGATATTTTATGGTTTTCTTTGAAGGAATCACCGTGCAACACCCTCTAACAGTAAATTCTCCCAACCAATTTTTGAATTTTCCCAACCGTTTTTCCATTGAAATAAGACATAAAAACAGGCTTTAAAAAATGTTTCAACACTTAAATGTTTTGAATGGAATACAGCCTAGAGCCAATTTATTGCTTTGTGACGATTTACATTCACCTCAATTTCAATTAAATTATTAATTTATAGTTGGGAGAATTTTTGTTTTTAAATCTTTTAAAAATGGTTGGGAGAATTAAAGAATCGATCAGACATGTTTTCCCCAATCTTCATTATTAATAATGGTCTGTTTTCACTCAAACTTTCAGATTATCTTTAATTGTAAATCTAGCATTGAAGCTACTACCTTAGCACTATTTTCTCTTATCTGAACCATCCCTTTAATTCTATTTCAGTCAACAATATATACCAATGTGAACACGTGGTGGTTTCAAACCAATACTATATCGTGACAGACACTTTGGTGAGATTTGGTGTAGGAGCTGAATTGTGCTCATCAGCTGTAAAATGTTATGAGATGAAACGTACGGCCGGAAGTGTACTTTGGTTGCAGCACATGAGAAGTCACGTGCTTTATGCATGATCATCATTGTCTAAAGGATGAATAGCTAGAGATCTAGCTATACATAATCAGTAATAGGGAATTTTAGATTTGCACGTCGACAAAGTGGACTGCTAGTACATGTGACGTCCTTTTAGGGCATACTAGGGACTTTTAGATTTACACGACGAGAGCATGGACTGCCACGTGTGACATTGTGTTAAGGCACTGGGCCGTGCCCGGCAGTGCCTTAAAAGGACGTCACATTACCTTAAAAGGATGTCACACATGGCGGTCCACGTTCTCGTCGTGTTAATATAAAAGTCCCTATTGCCAGTGTTATGTCGCCCTCGCTCTCGCCTTCGCTCTCGCCCTCGCTCTCATCCTCGTCCTCTCTCTATTCCTCATACACAATGCTTGCTCGTATTTCTTTCATTACCAAATGTAGTCATCACACCTTGATCTATAAATGTCCTCCTTTCATGCATGTACATCAGATCAGTCGATAATAACATCCTTGTAACACATATTACCCTCTTCAGCCAAGTCGTTGAAGGGTGTACTCGGCATACCTTGGTATAATTGCAGGGCCCTTCGTGGAGGGCAAACTGAGGAGGCTACCCGGAGTAAATATTACTAATGTTACTGTTATACATATTCATCAATCAGGCTAGAGGGATGGCTAAAGGTCTAAGTATGATAACAGACAAAGCCTATCAATTAGGGGCGGATCCAGTATCCTTTAAATAGGGAAGGGGGCAGGAGTGGTTCTAGAGGAATACACAAATATATTGGAAGGGGTGGGCTCCGGGGTTCATGTATTCATTTTCTACATGTACCTCGCTGACATTCATTCTCCAAATTTGTCAAAAGTCTTCAAAATATAGATTCCAAAGGAATGGAATAAATAGGCCTATATAATTGTCTGGTGGCTGATCTGATCTGTTGGTTGACTAACTTAGCGTTATTTCTTCTTCCGAGTCGGTAACAAACACAACAATGCCAAAGTACCTGCTGTTTACTGATACAATACCATACGTCCTCAATTTAACCACTGTCTGTCAGTTGCTTGTTTTTAAAAGCACACGTAACAAAAACACTCTAATCACGTTTGTTTCATCGAGTAGAGGTCGCAAAGTTTACCCGGAAGAATTGAGTGTTCTATTAATACCCGTGTGTTTTAGGGTTAAATATTGACTCAGTCTTTATTTTATTTATTTATTTATTTCTGATCTTTTGACAGGGTAGCCCATTCACCAGCAAGTAGTGGTCTTCCATGGGGCCCTGAATGAACATATTTACATCGTTTATAACATTTATACAGAACAGTTACAAAAATAATACTCGTTTGCAAAATAAACATATATCATAAACCTAGTAAACAGTAATGTCAATAGGAAAATATTAATTAAGTCGCAATTATGTGAATAAGTCATGTAAATATTACAGAACATGCACGTAGTGTATATACGGCTGAGCCATTCACAAATTACAACTTTGTTTAAACAATCTCTTAAATGAATTGACAGAGGAAGCCGTTCTCAATGAATTATCTAGCTTATTCCATTCAAATATGGAAGAAACAATTGGGCTACACTTATAACAATCAGTGTGAAATCTAGGCACACGTAAACATCCACTGTCTATTTGCCTTGTATGATGCTCATGTACATCATTAGGATTGATTAAGCCTACCTGAAGGTAAGAAGGTGCTAAGTTATGAACGCATTTATATATCATCATAACACGACTTAACTCAAACCGCTTGTCTAGTGTCATCCATTTAAGACTTGTGAACAAATCAGCCGACGGTGTGTCATATGTCTTGTTCAATATTATTCTTGCGGCCCTCTTTTGAATTTTTTGCAGCTTAGTTGTATGAGAATGAAATCGGTTCGACCATACAACAGAGCAGTAATCTAATCGTGGCAACACTAGACTGTTATAAAGTAACTTTAAGGATTTTTGAGGCAAAAAACTCTTTGCTCTCTTTATCATGCTAATGTTTTTCTGGGTAAGTTTACTTACGTTTTCAATTTGTTTAGACCATTTCAATTCTTCATCTATCAAAAGTCCTAAGCATTTGGTGAATTGAACTCTTTTGATCAAATTGCCGTTTAATGAAATGGTGAAAGATTCAATTTTCTTGAGATTAGCAGGAGAGCCTATTAACATGACACAAGTTTTTTCAGTGTTAAGAACAAGACGATTTTCCTTAATCCATGCCATGACTCTGTTTAACGCAACAGTTAATTTTTCTTCCACAACAGTTGCATCATTTGCACTGACGGTAAGTGTCGTATCGTCAGCATACATATCTATGATACCTTCAGGAGTACATTCAGGTAGACTATTAACATATATTGAAAATAAAAGGGGACCAAGAATTGAACCTTGTGGCACACCTAATTTGATGGTTGATGGATGCGACTTGGCTCCTTTAAATTGGGTCACTTGTTGTCGATCCCCTAAATATGATTTGAACCAATAAATAGTCCTATTACTACACCCTATACAAGCTAGTTTATGTAGAAGTAGCTCATGGTCAACAGTATCAAAAGCCTTACGAAGATCTATGAAGGCAACTCCAGAAATCTCTTTGTTATCAATATTCAACGACCATTGATTTACAAGTTTTGCAAGTGCAGTAGCTGTTGAATGTTTAGGTCTAAAACCAGACTGATTAGGGTGTAATAATTGATTCACGTCCAAGAATTCACTGAGTTGTTGGTGGACGGCCCTTTCTATAATTTTACTCACGATAGGTAATATTGAAATGGGGCGGTAATTATTCAAAGAAGAAATATCTCCAGATTTGAATATTGGTACTACCCGAGCCTTTTTCCATTCACGTGGAACAACTCCTGTAGACAGGGATTTGTTAATGATATCACAAAGAGACTCTGAGATAACATTCTTCGTCATCTTTAAAAGTTTACAGCTGATGTGATCTTCACCAGTTGCTTTATCTATACTCAGATTATCAATCTGTTTCAATACAAAATCCTCAGTAATCAAATTCAAATTAAATTGCGAATGAGTTGGACCAATATTATTGTCCTCGTCTACTCTCAGTTGAGACTTATTCCTTCGTAGGTCCTTTGTAATCTTAGTAGCATTAGAAATGAAAAAGTCATTAAAAGCTTCAGCAATATTTGCATTGTCTGACACATTAGCACCATCAACATTTATGCTATTGGGAGATATAGGTAATGACTTAGGCACAAGGTTTCTCAAACATCTCCACATTTGCTTACTATTGTTATGATTTTGCGAGATCTGGTCTGCATTATATTCTCTTTTCCTTTTCCTCATGAGATGAATAACTGTATTCTTTAGATATTTGTAGGTGTCCCAAAGATCATCACTTTTGTTAGCTTTAGCAGCTTTGAGAACTTTATCACGTTCCGTCATAAGCTTAACAATCTCGTCAGATATCCATGGACATGCCTTTTTTCTTATCCGCTTTTTACATACTGGTATGTGCTTGTTGATTATATTATTGAATAGAGTCAACCACATATCCCACGCAACATCAACATTATCTATATCTTTTATGACCTGCCAAGGAGTACTTCTCAATTCACTGTAAAATTTCTCCTCGTCAAGATTTTTAAACGAGCGAAATTCTGCGTATTCAGATTTGTTATGGATCTTTGCACTAAAGTCGCGAACCGTATACACCAAATAATGATCACTTATGCTAGTTTCAAATATTCCCCATTCATTGTAAAGTTCCTTGTCTGATACAAATATCAAATCAATTAAAGTAGAAGAGGTATTTGTAACTCTTGTGGCAGTATCAATTAGCTGACTTAGCCCGTACATATTTGTATAAAAAATTAACTTTTCAGCATTCAGATCAAGTTGGTGTGGCATACAATCACAATTGAAATCACCTAAAATAATACAGCTCATATCTTGCGAGAGAGCAGCGTCCATATTTCCGTCTAATTCTTCAAAGAAATCAACGTGAGAATTTGGAGGTCTGTAAAACTCTCCAACCAGGATGGGAGACTTATTTGGATAATGCAATTCAAACCAAAGGCATTCTAAAGTAGATGAAATCAAATCATCCCTTCTTTTATAATTGAACCTCTTGGATATATATACAGCCACACCACCACCATGTCTCGTACGGTCTCTACGTAATAAAATATAATCATCTATATACAATTCAGAATCATCAATCATGGAGTCGCAAAATGTTTCATTTAAACCAATAACATCTAATGATGCATTTCTCAGAAGTAATCTAAGTTCGTCAATCTTAGCAACTAAGCTATGAATATTCAAATGGGCAAATTTTAAGCCCCTGTTTCTAAACGGAGGAACTGAACCACCTTCCAACTGTTTAATGTTACTCTTATTCAGTTCATGAGATTGATCCTGAAGATTATGATGTAGTATGCCAGTACCAGAGACAGAGTTTAACAGCATGTTGCCATGACGAGACGAAGATGCTCGTGCCACCCCTGTTGAGCTTTTGTCAGTGGAAACATTGGAAGAGCAGGTGCAGACTTTAGCCTCCCTCTCGGAGCAATCATCTCGAAATCCTGCGTTGAAGATCCAACAACTTCAGCGTAGGACATTTGCTGAGTAGGTGTAGGTGATGGCCCTTGAGGTCGCTCAATAAAGTGGCGTAGATTCGAGGCAAGAACAGCTTGTCCTGCCTTATTGATGTGGACCCCATCTCTGCCAAGGTGCCTGTCACCTATGTTTTTGTTGTCAACGAAACCCCATCTCCTTTCGTATCTCCATAATTATACTTGTGATTTACTGAAGATATTACATAGACACGTTGGCACATTTTATATCGGTCGATACGGCGCACTGTTGATAATAAGAATTACGTTAATTAGAGGAATATACAAATATATTGGAAAGGGTGGTGGGGGGGGCTTCGGGTGGGGTTCATGTATTCATTTTCTACATGTACCTCGCTGACACTCATTCAAAATTTAAATTCAAAATTCAAACTTTATTGATTTTAATCCTAACAAATAGGATCATTCTAAATTTTGTTATACATTGGAAAACAAATTTCACAATTATATAGTGTGACATATATTATATACAATTAATGATGGAAGGGGGTGGGCTTGAATACATTAAGGGGTTTGGGCCCCCTCCTCCAGCCCCTTGGGGTAGCACAATTCCAACAATATTTGACAAACGTGAACAGATATCTTTTTCAATACCAGCTAAGATCAATAAAAGGAGAAAAATGGGGGCAGTTTGGCCCTTCTCTTTTATCTGTCAGTGATAGGAAAGACCTATATATTTATCAATTCTCAACTGTAATGTCAATCACGATGGAAGTGTCGATCCCCTCTGTGTAAACTAAATAGGCCTAACACGTGTAAGATATTGTAAAGCGAGGGCGGAAACGGGTGTGTATTTATTTTGTTCGTTGACAGGTCACCTTCTTCTTTTGTCATCAAGTGCCCAAGTACAATTGAATAGGTGGCGTTGGAGTTGGTATAACAATCTGCCTTAAATCTATTTTGATACCAGGGGAGGAGGGGTATAACCACGCACTCATCGTACCATAGGTCCATGGTATAACAGTTTTCCCAGGGCCTATTCAGTAATTCAGAAACTAGTGACAAACATGGGGCTGGTATTATAATCGCCCCTGGTTCTATTTGGGTAGCAGGGGCCCGTTCCTAGAAACGGTCATAAGTCTAACTTCTTGACTATCCCATTGAAACGCGTGTTAATTCTATAACAAACGTTTCGATGGGATAGTCAAGAAGTTAGACTTATGACGGTTTCTAGGAACCCGCCCCTGGGCCTATTCAGTAATTCAGAAACTAGTGACAAACATGGGGCTGGTATAGAAATTATAATCGCCCCTGGTTCTATTTTGAGACCAGTGTCAATGAGGTTTAGGTGCATTGCGGATGTGTCTACAACCAGTAATCGTCTACTACCCAAAATTATTAGTCTATTCCCTTTATGGCCTACGCCAATCCCGTCTTCTATCCACATGGTCTCATAATCATTTTGTTTACTTATCATTTCGTTTAATGACCATTCAGGCTAAAAGTAATTTGGACCAATTACCAGATGTTTTAATCTCCAATTAATATTACACGCTCCATTTAGTATATTGTTTATTTAGTCTAATAACCAGTTAGACCGACTGGATTTATACTAAATGAGCAATAGACCAGATATGGGTAGTAGACTTATTGGAGATTACACCAAATGATAAGTAGATGGGCCGATTATTGATATTCGACCATAAGTAGACTGGCTGGGTGTAGACCAGACGGCTATAAACCATAATATAGGGTTCGTGCATGCATGGATTTTTCTGTCATCTCGATCCCTGGTGCCTGGTTCTTAGAGTATCGAAGTTGTGACGTCATAAAAATCTATTTTTTGAATTTCTCAATTTTTTTCTTCAATTTTCAGAAAGAGCATCAAAAATAACGTCCTATGTCGAAAATCGATTGAATATGTAAAGTGTTGGCTGAGATATGACCATCTGAATAAATAGATTTCCTGTAGGAACTCAGTGTTATATTGCTCTGGCTCCTAATGTTATGAACCAGAATAATATAACACTGCGTTCCCATAGGCAATCTTTTTATTCAGATGCTCATATCTCAGCTAATATTTAACCTATTCAATTGGTTTTCGACATTTGGACATTATATTTAATGGTCTTTCGGAAAATGAAGAAACGATTGAGAAATTCCAAAAACAGATTGTTGATGAGGTCACACTTCACCACTCTATTGGCAAATAAAAGGGGTTTGTTATTGAGTCGCCCCTGACCTATGCATGCATGATGATGATTAGATATCATTGTCACTGCTAAGCATGGGTTACAAGTGACAATAGCACTTGTTAGGATGCTGGATTTCAGCTGATCACTATCCAATGACGTATCCAGAAAGATATAAATAAATCGAGGGGGGGGGGGTAAAATTTATTTGTGTGTAGTTTGATTTTGACTCTATTATTCATGAAGCATAAATGCACTTGCAACCTGGAGTGTGTTTCGTTGCAAGAAGTATAACCTATGGAAGCAGACACAAGTTTATGTTCAACGGTGTCCTGAATGGTTTGCGGGCCTGACAAAAGTAAAACAATCTAGGCGTGGCCAAATTAAAAGTGCTATTTCCATAAGTGACAATCGGTTTGAGGATTATAGTGAATGTGATGAGTACTACATTAACGGCCCTACTAAAGCTTGGATATGACTTACTCATGAAAATTATATACTTTGGATGTCATTTTCGGTGCACTGTTTCATGAAACATTTGCAAAATTTATATTGGCAAAGTAACCAATATTAGGCCGTTATCGTTATGTTACCCTAATTTAATGTTTACCTCTTTTTGAAGTGCTTCTATATACAAATTACTTCATTAAAGAGCGTCAATACTACCGGGTCAGAAGGGATTAGACCACACAGCGAGGTCACTGACAGGTGGCTATCTCATTAACTCAGCTCTCAACTAACATAAGAAAAAGAGGATCATGGGGGACCAACAGGCACCGATTGGGGAAGTTTTCTATATAGAGGGAGCAAGTAGCTACATGTACAAGTAGGACAGTGGGGCTTTAAACTGTTACGAATAATTACATCTCAAGAGTCAGAATGCGAACTGTAAATACATTGTTTTGCTGTTGCTAGATAGGGCAAGCACTATTATTCCTCTACCAAACAACACATGACATATGCATTTAGCTACAGTGGTTCATTCAATAATTGACACTCAATTCAAGGGGCCAAGGGTTCGAATCCCAGCCCGAAACTCACGTCCTTTGGCAAGACGTTGATCCACATTTGCCACCCTCCTCCAAATTGTGAACTGGTATACCTGGCAATTGCTAGGTAAATTATAATTAGCCCTCGGGAAGAACAGTTTTAATACTGATATGGCTACCCTGGGTAAATAAGACCCGATTGTCTTTACTATATTAGGCCTTTCATGCGAATTCTCCTATTTCATGTATTTGCTTCATTCTTCTTTTAAGAATGAAACTGAAATATTTGACAACAAGCAGGACCTTTTGAACTCAACTGTCAACTCTATCAACGTACAAATACGAGTCCTTTACATCTCACATTGAGCAGACGGTTGTTACGACTATAGATGGGCGTGGTCGAAAAGTCAAGCAGCCTGGCAAATCTCTGGCCCCGGGACTCGCACCCCCTCCCCCTCAATCATCAATCCAGCTCGACGTTATGTTGCATCTGGATTTGTCGACAAGTTTTGGAACTTTGGGTCATATTAAAGGCTGATTCCATGATACCTAGAAAAGGAATGAATAATACCTTTTTTTCTTCATGTACGTGCTTCTCCAAATAAAGGCTACTATACTGTCAGATCGTAGATCGATACGTTTTTTTCGAACTGCTAGGACTATACCGGAAATTTGTTTGTGAATGCATAGAAGCCCCGGCTTGACCTTGTATGACCCGGCCACAGGCCCTCTTTTATCCAGGGACCGTTGTCATGGCAACCAGTTCACCTGTTCAATGCACTCTTGCAGATATTATCTTTTTCGTTTATCTACATTAATAATAGAAGCTATTCAATGTTTGGTATGTCGCAGTCCCTTGGCGGGCCCCTCAATTTCGCATATTTTTCATTTTTTTACTACTCCCAGTCTTCGGTTTTCTGGCGCCCTTAATCCTGCAAGAAAAATATGTAAAGAAATAAATCACGCGTGGCTTATGTTTTGCCGCAAATATGACATGATCATGATATTCAACCGACATAGATTTCTTGAAGGGTTTCGTGTTATTGGTACTTCTTTTATAGTATCTGCATGTTTGTATTCCCAGCCTTCGATTTGATTTCACTTTCTTTTCAGAAATCCTCCCGATACATATCACGTGACAACTTGAGGAGAATGCTATAATGTTAGTCCTTTTTAAATTGTAATGTGAGGGGGGAGAGGTTATACGATATTTTTTTATTTAGCTAATATAATAGTTGAATTGCATTTTACAGCTATCACGTATAAAGACAGTCACAGACGAAACAATATACATGTAGGGCACATAGGATCACCCAATCACTCTTCCCCATCATCGAGTCTTCCCTCACACTCATCACCGCGGTGTGAAGCGAGATGAGAACGAGATGCAAGTAAGATATGGCTACCAGACTGACATTCATGTTCGTTCAAGGAGAAAAAAATAAAAGTTCTGATGTACAAGTGATGGTAAAGCACCAGGCTTCGTCGGGAGCTCGATCGATGAACTTTGGATTTACCTTCCCGACCTTTAACCCGACGCGTCATGTATCATTGACTGTCTAAGGGCGTGTTCATGCTTAACTTTTTTGGCCAGAATCAGGCATCTGTCACGCGTTTAGTTTAAAACACGGTTGCGTCCATGCTCACTTTTGTAGAATCCCCGAAAAACGGCGATCACGATCGCCGATCGTAAACTCACAAAAAGATGCGTTTACAATTTGTAAACGCATTTAAATGAGGTCAACGCACTGACCTCTAGTGGGTCTACGTAGCATGCACAGTGAAGGTTTGCGAATCCAGCTGGAAGACCAATTAAGGCCACACAGGGAGAATTGCCTGAAGGAGCCGGAGAAGTGAGCATAAACAGTACATCGTGGAACTGCGATTACGATGAGCGTTTACGATGAGCGTTACAAATCGCTCATTCTACCTTCAAAATCAAGCATAAACGCAGCCTAAGATTGTTTAGCCGCTACAAACAAATCCCGACAACAAACAGATATTATCAGATCTCGATTGACCTAGAGAAGTCTGAAAGCCGATGATAGCACCCTCTCCTTTGCCACTTGACATTGAGAAAAACGGCTTCGAATAATGATTTACATATATATAAATAATAATAATGATAATATGGTCATTTTATATAGCACCGGTATCCGCCAGGTTCTGATGCTCATGGCGCGTTACACATACATAATTTAGTAGCGGTTCTGGAGGGGGTGGGAGGGGGGGGGGAGCTGAAGCCCCCCAAATATTTCTTTGATTTTAAATACATTTAAACGAGTTAGATGTATAACATGAATGCCAGAACACTAAAGCCCCTACCCCTACAAATATAAGTCTTGATCCGCCCCTGAAAGAGTCAATAGGAATATAGTGCTAGTTAAGCCTCGGTCACAAATGCCTTTACGAACTGCTACAAACGCCGTACGAACGATTTCAGACGATGAAAATTCAGGAAGACCATGGAAAAACAGGGAGATTCGTAAGAACGAACCTTTGTGACCGAGGCTTTACACATATACGTTTTTGTGAAGTGCTTCGCTACGAATTATTTTATTTTGAAGGATATGAAATCATGGCCAACGGCGTAGATCTTATTAACTTTGGATCAGATGTTGAACAATATATTGTGCTACCACTACCAGCACATAATAAAGTTGACCGATGTAGCCTTCTTGCTAGCTACTTAATCCAATGCAATAAATCTCCAACACCTGTATGATGGGATTAACAATGCCATATCATTATAGGCTAAATCATTGTCTCATTTGAAAGTCTGTAATCATACATTGTTAGATTAACAGTGTATTGATTACATGTTATCTTTGACATATAATCAATTATATTGACAAGGATATTATTCTACCAGCACATGATAAAATCGGCCGGTGTGCCCTTCTGGCTAGCTACTCAATCCAATGCAATACGGCTCGAGTACACGTATAAGGGGATGAACAATGCCAAATTAACCTTTGCCAGAACATGATTTTTTTGTTTACCCAAAGCAAACATTCACCATTTTAAAGGGCTTCAACCGCATGAAATATATAAAAGTTGTATTATGAATGATTGTATTACAATAGTCAAAATGCAAACTGCATACAATAATTATTGCCAGGTAGGACTAACATTATGGCTAACAAAACTTAATATATGTGTTTTGCATTCTCACTTATGATAATTGTACGTGAATTCATCTTTTAAAGGCCCACTGCACTACTTGTAGCTACTTGCGCCCTCTATATAACAAACAATGCCTAATCGGTGACCATTGGTCCCCCATGATCCTCTTTTTCTTATGTTAATTGAGAGCTGAGTTGATGAGATAACCACCTGTCCAGTGACCTTGCAGGGCAGTCTAATCCCTCCTGTAAACTACGGCAGATAAGCTTTAAAGAAATTATACGGGTGACGCTCTCACGCACTGTTGAATTTGACTTTTTGAATCCGGCATGCTACGCATTGGAGCTGATGCAAGACGAATACATTGATCCGAATTAACCACAAAGCATTATCTGATTATTCGAACCAGAATGAACTACTTTGACTCTCAAAACGATATCAAACAAGTGCACGGCGGTGACGTTCTTTAAAACCGGTGGGATTGCATGTTATCAAGGGGGTTAAAGGTAATACAAAGTTTTGGGAAATTTTGAAAATTGGGTGGATAGTGAATCTTTACAATTTTGATATATTTGGATGCCCCTGTGGATGTATTATAAGCACTAACAAATTAGCCCCTAAAACACTTCTGTTTTCGAGAAAAATTGAATATAAAAATCTACCGGTGCTCCCGGTAAATTTTGATAAATTTCAAATAGCGCCTATGGCCGTACAATGGTAGCTGCGACCATGAAAATCTCAGAATATGTAGTTGGGATATATCATTTCCAAACGGGAATAGCTAATCGGTCGGTTTTAGTCAAGAAACATTGTTCATAGCTAAATTAATATCTTGACCTTGAGAGGGAGCTATACAACATAAAGATTTTATTATTTATAATTCCATAACTTTAGACTCGATTTCAACCGCGACAACGATCAATGTATATTGTAGGAACGCATATGCTTCCAATATGTTAATTTGAACTAAATTCATGACCCCATACCAAAACTTTGTAAAACCTTTAAAGCTCTTTGGAAATCACGCATGCTCACTCAACTTGTTTTTGGCTAGCGAGTGCATTTAACAAAAATGTTTCCCTCCTATATAACAATCTGTTGAATATTGGTAACTTGTTTAAAATGTGATTTAAGTGGCCCAAACATGTGGAGCAATGCGAGATTTGTGACAACGATGGAATGACACTATAACCAATACCTTTTTGGATTGGATCGGAAAGCAACCAAGGAGAGATGGTTTCTTGCAGAAAGTTAAAAATATAAACATGTAAAAATTATGACAAAACTTGTCCTCGATGTTTCGTATTCACCTTTGCTGAACAGTGTAGTAGAAAAAAGTAAAGTAAAGCAAAGCAACCCTCAGAAACCAAACACAATAACAACAGCTACACTACTACTACTACTACTACTACTACTACTACTACTACTACTACTACTACTACTACTACTACTACTACTGCCACTCCTACCATTACTACCACTACTACCACTACTACTACTACTACTACTACTACTACTACTACTACTGCTACTACCACTACTACTTATACTAATGCTATAACAAGAGCCTACATGTACACAAACAAACAAACAAATAATTAAACAATTTTACAAACGGACGAACAAACTACACTGTAGGGTCTAGGAATTCAGTTTGAAGCCTCCCAAGAGGCAAGCCCACCTTATGAATAAAGTGGTTCGATGGGCGGGAGGGACTTGTGTTATTGTATTAATTTAAGAGGAGTAAAGGCGGTCCGTTTGAAACAAGATTTGTTTGTATTTCTATTATGATGCAGTGGGGTGTTAAAGTCATATAATTCCTTTAGAGATAGATTTGTTTGGCTTAGTTGAGTAAATCGGATTGTTATCTAGAAATATCTTGTACCTATTTGGACTCTCAATACAATAGTACTCTTGACCCTGTATTTGCTTCTGTTCAAAAAGTCTTCCTAATACCTATGTTCTTGTTCCTCAGTTCTATTTTCCTTCTCTAATTCTTCAACTCATCTTGTTTTGTTTGGTAACTGTAGTAACGGGGGGGGGGGGGGGAGGAGCCCTCAATCAAAATAGCGAAATTAAAAAGAAAGAAAAGAGAGAATGAAGGGAGAGGGGAAATCTAACGTATTTTTTCAAGGGGGGGGGGGGGTTTAAAATCTGGCCCAAAATATTTTGCTCCCGAAAATTTGAAAATCGCGCCGGCCGAAAAGTCGCTCAGGGGGGGGGGGGGGGGGGGGGGGGGGGGGGGGGGGGGGGGTTAAGCGAACACTTTTTTTTTTTTTTGGTCTCGAAAATTGAAAATTTGACTTTTTTTTCGTTGGGGGGGGGGTAAGGTCACTTTACGTTAGCCGTGGGCATAATTTTTTTTTTTTTTTTTTTTTTTTTTTAATTTAAAAAAAAAAAAGACAAAGGGGAGGGGGGGGGGGGTTTAGTTTTTTTTATGGGGGTTTACACACATACAAATACCAAAGGGGGGGGGGTTGAACCCCCAACCCCCCCCCCCCTGCGTACGCCCCTGCTCTCTATCCTCTCTCCGTCTCTCTGACTCTGTCACTCTCTTCGTATGCCATTCGATAGAGGAGGGCACGCCATTTATTAAATGGAACTCCATTACGACAAGGAGCTTAGACATGCCTCCTTGGTTTCGTGACACTTTTTTTTTTTTGGTCTCGAAAATTGAAAATTTGACTTTTTTTTCGTTGGGGGGGGGGGGGTAAGGTCACTTTACGTTAGCCGTGGGCATAATTTTTTTTTTTTTTTTTTTTTTTTTTTTTTAATTTAAAAAAAAAAAAAAAAAAAAAAAGACAAAGGGGAGGGGGGGGGGGGGGTTTAGTTTTTTTTTTATGGGGGTTTACACACATACAAATACCAAAGGGGGGGGGGGGGTTTGAACCCCCAACCCCCCCCCCCCCCCCCCCCCCCCTGCGTACGCCCCTGCTCTCTATCCTCTCTCCGTCTCTCTGACTCTGTCACTCTCTTCGTATGCCATTCGATAGAGGAGGGCACGCCATTTATTAAATGGAACTCCATTACGACAAGGAGCTTAGACATGCCTCCTTGGTTTCGTGACAGGATCAGGTTGCAGTGTCTACCTTCCACAGGTCCTGTCCCTTCCACCAATCGAACCACTCTATTTATCAGGTGGTCTTGCGAGGCTTCAAACTGAATTCCTAGACCCTAGATCTATTTACCCATAAATTAAATTTGGCAGCGCTTCGCTGGGGCCCCTCTTTTTTTTAATCGCTGGACGAAATCTGAGAGGATTAAGCTTGAGTGAGTTCAGGAGTTAACGAAAAATATGTCAAGGAAAAAGTACATTGAATAGAGGGAAGAGGCCCGCGATCTCAGAAGGGTGGCGATCCCTCCCAAAAACATACTGAGAAAAGTGAGAGCAAACTGAAAGAAAATTATTGGAAATAAGGACTAAAAACTAATGATCATCAAACTAGTGTTTTAACTGTAGGTGTTCTGATAGTTTTGAAATTTTGACCGACAATATGTATGAAATAGGTAAGAATCCATTTACTAATCGGTTTTACCATTGTATTGATATCTTCTTATTACACAAATAGTTTCATAATTTTAAAATTATTTTTAGACGTTTGCTTTACTAGTTACAAACACATTTATTTTGGAAAAGATCCGTCATCGTTGTTTGCAATAGAAAATGCTTCGAAATGTTACTTGTAGGTAGATCTGGACCTTAACATGTGGTGTAAACAGAATCAACAACAACAGAGGAATTTTCATTGCTATCGACTTTAGCGATTTTTTTGGGCTATGAGCATTACGTTTAAAATATATGTTTTTAAAAAGATACAAACATTTTTTGTCGAAATTTGGGAATGGTATGAAAATGGAAAGTGAAGGAGAAGCATGAGAAAAGAGAAAATATTCCAAAATGTAGGTATTAGGGAGGTTGGGGTGGTTTCAATGGCCACGCCCCTGTTGACAAGAAGGAATCGAAGACAGAAACAAAACGAAAGTATTTTGAACTAACTATTATCAACGAACCGACCAACCAACCAGTCAAACAGCCACCTATCCCACCAACCAGCCAGCTAACCATACAACACACCTCCACCAACCAACTAACAAACAAACCCACCAATACAACCAACCAACCAATAAACGATTACAGAAAATCAAACAAGCGAGCAAACTACAAATCAAACAAACAAACAAACAAAAACACCAAGAACATTCCTGAATGCAACGTTACAGCAGTCTCTTCTTATCTCCATGGTTTGAGAATGGAGTATCATTGCATCACATGAATGTCCATCGAAACGAGACTAGTCCAAATCACACCACCCTCCAGTCCTCTGGTACGTGACCCCAGCAGGAGCCTTTAACCTTTGACCTCTGAGGTGTAGCCACACCCACCGTCTCTCAGTGGTTGCAAGTTTTATGTCCAATGAGAGCACACACAGAGTTTGAGTTTGATTGATGGGCGAGGGTGTGATGAATGGGGCAATGGCGGGGTCCCTGTGTTTATTAAACGCAAAGTGACAGACACGGCTGTGCAGGGACGCTGAAAGCAAAATGAAGAGGGAAAGAGGAGAATTTAATTTAATTTCACATTAAATTATTAACTATATCATGTGAAAGTATGCACATACAAAGAATGTGAGTGTTGAGTTTGCAAAATGTTGTTCGGAAACAAGAAAGAACTCTGTTGAAATAACAAATATCGGAAAGGGAAAGTGAGAAGTTCAACTTGGTTTCATTTTAGTTTCATTGATTCAGTATTGTTAGACATGTTGAAGTAATCACATTATGGATATGATTATTGAGTTTTCAAAGGTTTGTCGGAAAACATAAACAAAACGAGACGGAACTGTGTAGAGAGAAGAAGCGGAGAGGGGAAAAGGAGATTCTCTTTTCATTTGATTAGTTTCATTCAGTATAACTTAGATGTTGAAAGTAGCATCATGTGCAAATATCATAGTAAGAGTTTTAAGCTTGCAAAGGCTTGTACGAAATATGTAAAAAAAAAACAAAAAAACAAGACATAACTGTGATGAGGAAAAGGGAGAACTCTTTTGGTTTTAGTTTCACTGATTCTGTATTTTCATGTTGCAATAGTCAAAAAGAAATGTCATGGGTATAAATAGTTAGTTCGTAAATACATGTTGTAGGCCTACGGGAAACGGACATACATGCCTTCTATAAAACTTTTTTTTCTTCAAAAGGCTCAACACTCGACGCCTTCTGAAATTATATACATTAACTAGCAGGACCCGCGGAAATCCGCGGGATTCTAGAGGTGGGCGGGGGGGGGGGGTGTAAATAGATATATAGAGACTGTCTAAATTAAAACCACCAAGAACTTTATTTGCCATTCAGGCCATTAAAAAAATATACATGTTTAGCGTCCCCGCCCGCTTCCTTTTTGGGGGCCGCCTCCTATTTTTTTTTTTTTGAAAGAAAAAAAAACAGCGTCCCCGCCTGCTTCCTTTTTGGGGGCCGCCTCCTATTTTTTTTTTTTTTTTTTTTTTTTTTTTTTTTAAATTTTTTTTGAAAGAAAAAAAAAACATGAAAAGCACTGCTAAAATGTATTTCTGATTTTAAATAAGAAAAAAAAAATTGTCGGCCGCCATCTTGAAAAATAGCCCGAATGTCAGGGTAAATGTACGGAGCGGCCATTTTGAAAGAAAAAAAAAAAGGGCCTCCTCCTTCCCATTTTTCGAAAAAACAGGATGCTAAAAATTTTTTTTTTTTAATTTGGCCTTATATAAAAATTAAAAAAACGATCCAACTGTACCGGTAATTAGGTGGTCTGTCGATGACAGATCACCTATTGATTTCGTTAGAATTTTCTTTCTTTATTCTTTATTCTTTATTCTTTATTCTTTATTAGGTGGTCTGTCGATGACAGATCACCTATTGATTTCGTTAGAATTTTCTTTCTTTATTCTTTATTCTTTATTCTTTATTCTTTATTTATTTTATTTATTCCGTACACTTTTTTTGTGTATACGTTTACTCGAACTCGACCTGGTCAATTTCCTTCAAATTTCTGCTAGTCATCAGGCCCTATGATATGAAGTTCCCGAAACCTTTTTCAAGTTCATGGGGTCATCGTGACGTCATCCAGGCGCCATTTTGTAAAAATCAAGTCATTATCATATCTCGATAACGAGTCTTCAAAAATAAACCATATTTGGTATACATCAACTTCAGGTCAAAGTTCAACTAAAAATGTCAACAAAATTTGCGCGCGCACCTCGACGCGCACGTACGCGCGCATTAAAATTTTAAAATGCTCAAATTCGTCCCAAATTTTTTTTGCACACGTTTCAGGCCATTGTAAGCATTTTCAAGATTTTGCGCGAGAGCACTTTTTTGCGCGCGTTTCCGCGCGTAAGTGCGCGTACTGACATTTTACAACATGGAAACGCCAAATTTTCTCTATCATATCAACCACATTTTTCCAAGCATTTTGATACCTTGTTCACCTTTTTCTGACCAGTGATAACGCAATGAGCGTCCGTCAAAGTTTACAGCACACGCGGATCTGCATTATCCCTATCCACATTACATGTGCAAAAACAAGCCTATACAAAATTCATTTTAACTCTTCAGAATGGATAGATACCCCCAATTTTTTCATATTTAGATAGATCATGAGTCGGAGATATGATTTCATGTCTCATTTGACCCTCAATTAACTCATGACGTCATCATAATGGCCTCCGAACTTAAAATTTCAATTTGCATATTATGACGTTAGCAGATTTTTGGAAAATTGATTGTATCTCTGTAAATATTGATCAATTTTCTTTCAAATTTTGATATGTTTTAGCTGAGAATATTCTCTACGAATGTATTCTCCACGATATTTCATTTGAACAATGGCATCATGGCGTATTTTTGCGATTAAAGGAGGCATGTCAATTTTTCACATTTTGCGTGTATTCTCTATGGGACATGACTTTTTCTCAAAACTGGTTTCTACATTCTTGTCTTTCGCGAGCAATATCTCCGTCGTTTTATCTTCGTTTACGCTGAGCTTTGAGTATGTTGTAGCTGAGTCAATATGCTATCGTAAGTGTGCCCTTTAATTTTCGATCAGATGCCGGGATCATGCTCATATTTCACTTACAAAGTGGGATTTGATAATTCCATTTTCCGTTTACGTGTAATCTCTATGGGAAATATTTTGGTACATCGGTAACGCACTTGACTTCCGACCTCGAGGTCCCTGGTTCGAGTCCGGGCGTCTCCAACAATTTTTTTCTTCACTTTTTTTTCTTTTTGACCTTTCACTGTACCTTTTCCTTTGCTTATTAAAACACGTAGAATCACAAATAATGTTATAAACAACCATGTTTACTTTATTATTCCCCTATTATCACTTGATCCATTACTTTTTGAGTGTAGTCCCTATGGGAGATGACTTTTTCTCAAATCTGGATTCTACATTCCTGTCTTTTGCGAGCAATATCGCCGTTATTTCCGTTTGGTTTTTGTTGATTTTGGAGTATGTTGTAGCTGAGACTATATGCTATCTAAATGTTCCCTCATTTTTTTCAATCAGATGTCATCATGGTCTGTTGATGATCATCATCAACATCATCATGATCATCATCATCATCATCAACATCGTCATCACCATTACTATCAAGATCATCATCATCATGATCATCATGATGATCATCATTGTTTACATGTCTATATAACTTCTCCCTTTCTCAATATAGTAAGTATTATAATCTATCATAAGACTTGAAGACAGACCACCTTAATCGTCCTCGTGACGATTTAAATTCTAGTTTATTTTTATTTCTTCCGTACACTTTTTTTGTGTATACGTTTACTCGAAATCGACTTGGTCAATTTCCTTCAAATTTCTGATAGTCATTAGGCCCTATAATATCAAGTTCCCGAAACCTTTTTCAAGTTCATGGGGTCATCGTGACGTCATCCAGGCGCCATTTTGTAAAAATCAAGTCATTATCATATCTCGATAACGAGTCTTCAAAAATAAACCATATTTGGTATACATCAACTTCAGGTCAAAGTTCAACTAAAAATGTCAACAAAATTTGCGCGCGCACCTCGACGCGCACGTACGCGCGCATTAAAATTTTAAAATGCTCAAATTCGTTCCAAATTTTTTTTGCACACGTTTCAGGCCATTGTAAGCATTTTCAAGATTTTGCGCGAGAGCACTTTTTTGCGCGCGTTTCCGCGCGTAAGTGCGCGTACTGACATTTTACAACATGGAAACGCCAAATTTTCTCTATCATATCAACCACATTTTTCCAAGCATTTTGATACCTTGTTCACCTTTTTCTGACCAGTGATAACGCAATGAGCGTCCGTCAAAGTTTACAGCACACGCGGATCTGCATTATCCCTATCCACATTACATGTGCAAAAACAAGCCTATACAAAATTCATTTTAACTCTTCAGAATGGATAGATACCCCCAATTTTTTTCATATTTAGATAGATCATGAGTCGGAGATATGATTTCATGTCTCATTTGACCCTCAATTAACTCATGACGTCATCATAATGGCCTCCGAACTTAAAATTTCAATTTGCATATTATGACGTTAGCAGATTTTTGGAAAATTGATTGTATCTCTGTAAATATTGATCAATTTTCTTTCAAATTTTGATATGTTTTAGCTGAGAATATTCTCTACGAATGTATTCTCCACGATATTTCATTTGAACAATGGCATCATGGCGTATTTTTGCGATTAAAGGAGGCATGTCAATTTTTCACATTTTGCGTGTATTCTCTATGGGACATGACTTTTTCTCAAAACTGGTTTCTACATTCTTGTCTTTCGCGAGCAATATCTCCGTCGTTTTATCTTCGTTTACGCTGAGCTTTGAGTATGTTGTAGCTGAGTCAATATGCTATCGTAAGTGTGCCCTTTAATTTTCGATCAGATGCCGGGATCATGCTCATATTTCACTTACAAAGTGGGATTTGATAATTCCATTTTCCGTTTACGTGTAATCTCTATGGGAAATATTTTGGTACATCGGTAACGCACTTGACTTCCGACCTCGAGGTCCCTGGTTCGAGTCCGGGCGTCTCCAACAATTTTTTTCTTCACTTTTTTTTTCTTTTTGACCTTTCACTGTACCTTTTCCTTTGCTTATTAAAACACGTAGAATCACAAATAATGTTATAAACAACCATGTTTACTTTATTATTCCCCTATTATCACTTGATCCATTACTTTTTGAGTGTAGTCCCTATGGGAGATGACTTTTTCTCAAATCTGGATTCTACATTCCTGTCTTTTGCGAGCAATATCGCCGTTATTTCCGTTTGGTTTTTGTTGATTTTGGAGTATGTTGTAGCTGAGACTATATGCTATCTAAATGTTCCCTCATTTTTTTCAATCAGATGTCATCATGGTCTGTTGATGATCATCATCAACATCATCATGATCATCATCATCATCATCAACATCGTCATCACCATTACTATCAAGATCATCATCATCATGATCATCATGATGATCATCATTGTTTACATGTCTATATAACTTCTCCCTTTCTCAATATAGTAAGTATTATAATCTATCATAAGACTTGAAGACAGACCACCTTAATCGTCCTCGTGACGATTTAAATTCTAGTTTATTTTTATTTCTTCCGTACACTTTTTTTGTGTATACGTTTACTCGAAATCGACTTGGTCAATTTCCTTCAAATTTCTGATAGTCATTAGGCCCTATAATATCAAGTTCCCGAAACCTTTTTCAAGTTCATGGGGTCATCGTGACGTCATCCAGGCGCCATTTTGTAAAAATCAAGTCATTATCATATCTCGATAACGAGTCTTCAAAAATAAACCATATTTGGTATACATCAACTTCAGGTCAAAGTTCAACTAAAAATGTCAACAAAATTTGCGCGCGCACCTCGACGCGCACGTACGCGCGCATTAAAATTTTAAAATGCTCAAATTCGTTCCAAATTTTTTTTGCACACGTTTCAGGCCATTGTAAGCATTTTCAAGATTTTGCGCGAGAGCACTTTTTTGCGCGCGTTTCCGCGCGTAAGTGCGCGTACTGACATTTTACAACATGGAAACGCCAAATTTTCTCTATCATATCAACCACATTTTTCCAAGCATTTTGATACCTTGTTCACCTTTTTCTGACCAGTGATAACGCAATGAGCGTCCGTCAAAGTTTACAGCACACGCGGATCTGCATTATCCCTATCCACATTACATGTGCAAAAACAAGCCTATACAAAATTCATTTTAACTCTTCAGAATGGATAGATACCCCCATTTTTTTCATATTTAGATAGATCATGAGTCGGAGATATGATTTCATGTCTCATTTGACCCTCAATTAACTCATGACGTCATCATAATGGCCTCCGAACTTAAAATTTCAATTTGCATATTATGACGTTAGCAGATTTTTGGAAAATTGATTGTATCTCTGTAAATATTGATCAATTTTCTTTCAAATTTTGATATGTTTTAGCTGAGAATATTCTCTACGAATGTATTCTCCACGATATTTCATTTGAACAATGGCATCATGGCGTATTTTTGCGATTAAAGGAGGCATGTCAATTTTTCACATTTTGCGTGTATTCTCTATGGGACATGACTTTTTCTCAAAACTGGTTTCTACATTCTTGTCTTTCGCGAGCAATATCTCCGTCGTTTTATCTTCGTTTACGCTGAGCTTTGAGTATGTTGTAGCTGAGTCAATATGCTATCGTAAGTGTGCCCTTTAATTTTCGATCAGATGCCGGGATCATGCTCATATTTCACTTACAAAGTGGGATTTGATAATTTCATTTTCCGTTTACGTGTAATCTCTATGGGAAATATTTTGGTACATCGGTATAACGCACTTGACTTCCGACCTCGAGGTCCCTGGTTCGAGTCCGGGCGTCTCCAACAATTTTTTTCTTCACTTTTTTTTTCTTTTTGACCTTTCACTGTACCTTTTCCTTTGCTTATTAAAACACGTAGAATCACAAATAATGTTATAAACAACCATGTTTACTTTATTATTCCCCTATTATCACTTGATCCATTACTTTTTGAGTGTAGTCCCTATGGGAGATGACTTTTTCTCAAATCTGGATTCTACATTCCTGTCTTTTGCGAGCAATATCGCCGTTATTTCCGTTTGGTTTTTGTTGATTTTGGAGTATGTTGTAGCTGAGACTATATGCTATCTAAATGTTCCCTCATTTTTTTCAATCAGATGTCATCATGGTCTGTTGATGATCATCATCAACATCATCATGATCATCATCATCATCATCAACATCGTCATCACCATTACTATCAAGATCATCATCATCATGATCATCATGATGATCATCATTGTTTACATGTCTATATAACTTCTCCCTTTCTCAATATAGTAAGTATTATAATCTATCATAAGACTTGAAGACAGACCACCTTAATCGTCCTCGTGACGATTTAAATTCTAGTTTATTAGGTGGTCTGTCGATGACAGATCACCTATTGATTTCGTTAGAATTTTCTTTCTTTATTCTTTATTTATTTTTATTTCTTCCGTACACTTTTTTTGTGTATACGTTTACTCGAAATCGACTTGGTCAAATTCCTTCAAATTTCTGATAGTCATTAGGCCCTATAATATCAAGTTCCCGAAACCTTTTTCAAGTTCATGGGGTCATCGTGACGTCATCCAGGCGCCATTTTGTAAAAATCAAGTCATTATCATATCTCGATAACGAGTCTTCAAAAATAAACCATATTTGGTATACATCAACTTCAGGTCAAAGTTCAACTAAAAATGTCAACAAAATTTGCGCGCGCACCTCGACGCGCACGTACGCGCGCATTAAAATTTTAAAATGCTCAAATTCGTTCCAAATTTTTTTTGCACACGTTTCAGGCAATTGTAAGCATTTTCAAGATTTTGCGCGAGAGCACTTTTTTGCGCGCGTTTCCGCGCGTAAGTGCGCGTACTGACATTTTACAACATGGAAACGCCAAATTTTCTCTATCATATCAACCACATTTTTCCAAGCATTTTGATACCTTGTTCACCTTTTTCTGACCAGTGATAACGCAATGAGCGTCCGTCAAAGTTTACAGCACACGCGGATCTGCATTATCCCTATCCACATTACATGTGCAAAAACAAGCCTATACAAAATTCATTTTAACTCTTCAGAATGGATAGATACCCCCAATTTTTTTCATATTTAGATAGATCATGAGTCGGAGATATGATTTCATGTCTCATTTGACCCTCAATTAACTCATGACGTCATCATAATGGCCTCCGAACTTAAAATTTCAATTTGCATATTATGACGTTAGCAGATTTTTGGAAAATTGATTGTATCTCTGTAAATGTTGATCAATTTTCTTTCAAATTTTGATATGTTTTAGCTGAGAATATTTTCTACGAATGTATTTCACACGATATTTCATTTGAACAATGGCATCATGGCGTATTTTTGCGATTAAAGGAGGCATGTCAATTTTTCACATTTTGCGTGTATTCTCTATGGGACATGACTTTTTCTCAAAACTGGTTTCTACATTCTTGTCTTTCGCGAGCAATATCTCCGTCGTTTTATCTTCGTTTACGCTGAGCTTTGAGTATGTTGTAGCTGAGTCAATATGCTATCGTAAGTGTGCCCTTTAATTTTCGATCAGATGCCGGGATCATGCTCATATTTCACTTACAAAGTGGGATTTGATAATTCCATTTTCCGTTTACGTGTAATCTCTATGGGAAATATTTTGGTACATCGGTAACGCACTTGACTTCCGACCTCGAAGTCCCTGGTTCGAGTCCGGGCGTCTCCAACAATTTTTTTCTTCACTTTTTTTTCTTTTTGACCTTTCACTGTACCTTTTCCTTTGCTTATTAAAACACGTAGAATCACAAATAATGTTATAAACAACCATGTTTACTTTATTATTCCCCTATTATCACTTGATCCATTACTTTTTGAGTGTAGTCCCTATGGGAGATGACTTTTTCTCAAATCTGGATTCTACATTCCTGTCTTTTGCGAGCAATATCGCCGTTATTTCCGTTTGGTTTTTGTTGATTTTGGAGTATGTTGTAGCTGAGACTATATGCTATCTAAATGTTCCCTCATTTTTTTCAATCAGATGTCATCATGGTCTGTTGATGATCATCATCAACATCATCATGATGATCATCATCATCATCAACATCGTCATCACCATTACTATCAGGATCATCATCATCATGATCATCATGATGATCATCATTGTTTACATGTCTATATAACTTCTCCCTTTCTCAATATAGTAAGTATTATAATCTATCATAAGACTTGAAGACAGACCACCTTAATCGTCCTCGTGACGATTTAAATTCTAGTTAGGTGGTCTGTTATCAACAGACCACCTATTGATTTCGTCAGAATTTTCTTTATTATTATTATTATTATTATTATTATTATTATTCTTTATTTTTATTTCTCCCCGTTTTTTGTGGCCCGGATAACTCAAGTTTGGTTTAGTTAATTTCATTAAATTTCGGCACAATTATAGGTCATTGTAATGAGACGTGACAGGAACATTTTCAAGGTCATTAGGTTATCGTGACGTCATCCAGGCGCCATTTTGTGAAATCACGTTATCCATCATATCTTCATGATGCATCAGCAAAGGTCATTCATATTCATATCACATATACTTTAGGTCCAGGGTCAACAGGTCATGTCATCAAAGGTCACATAAAGGTCATGACGCGCGCGTATGTGCGCGTCAAAATTTTAAATTGCTCAAAATCACTTAACTATTAAACGAGAGTACGAATCAGGTCATTTTAAGCATTTCAACATTTTCCGTCCGTTTGTGTCCCCGCGCGCGGGTGTGCGCGCTCACAGCGCGCGAAAAAGGTCAAATTCAAAATGTTTACATGATTTGGATTCCTCTTAATGTAATTAACAATTTACATTAATTTCAGTCACTCTTCATATTTCATAAGGCCGTGAGCGTGCGTCAAAGTTCAAAATCCGCGCGTGCTGCTATGGGCAATATAATGCAAATTTCATCAAAAACATGCCATTTTAAAAATCGATATAGCTTTTCAGATAGTCCATTGACCCCCATTTTTTATATCATGGTTGGAAAAAGCATGAGTTGGAGATATGATTTCATACCACCCTGACTCGTACAAAGTGAAATAAAGTCATCATATTGGCATCTAAACTCAAACAAATGTATTTTGTTGATGACGAAATTTTTGTCTTTGTTTAATTGAAATTATCTCACTTATCTGTGATTAATTTTCTCTCAGATTTTAATATGTTGTAGCTGAGATAATTCTCTATCAGAAATATGTCATTTATTTTTCATTTCGATGACGTCATCATAGTGAAATATTCGATTAAAGGCGACAATGCATAATTTGTCATATTTGCGTGTTATGTCTATGGGAGGTCACTTTTTTCAAAACATGAATCTGCATGACAAGGTGTTTTTACCAGTATCTCGGTTGTTATTCAACAGTTTTCTCCCAAATTTTAGTATGTTGTAGCTGAGACTATTTGCTATCTAACTATTTCCTCATTTTTTCAATCAGATGTCAGGATCATGCTTATGCTCATCATCATGATTAACATTATCGTTTTTATCATCATATAACATTATCATTATCATCATCCTCACCTTTACTATCATGATTATCATCATGTTCATCATGATCATCATTGTTTACATGTCTATATAACTTCTCCCATTCTCAAATCTGTCATAAGACATAGACAGACCACCTTATTCGTCTTCGTGACGAATTAAATTCTAGTTAGGTGGTCTGTTATCAACAGACCACCTATTGATTTCGTCAGAATTTTCTTTCTTCTTTATTATTATTATTATTATTATTTATTTATTTTTATTTATTTCTTCACTTTTTGTGTGTCGGATAACGTAAGATTGGTTATGTCAATTTGATTCAATTTTGGCACAGTCATAGGTCATTATCATGAGACGTGACAGAAACATTTTTAAGGTCATTAGGTTATCGTGACGTCATCCAGGCGCCATTTTGTGAAATCACGTTATCCATCATATCTTCATGATGCATCAGCAAAGGTCATTCATATTCATATCACATATACTTTAGGTCAAGAGTCAACAGGTCATGTCATCAAAGGTCACATAAAGGTCATGACGCGCGCGTATGTGCGCGTCAAAATTTAAAATTGCTCAAAATTACTAAACTATTAAACGAGAGTACGAATCAGGTCATTTTAAGCATTTCAAAATTTTCCGACCGTAAGTGTCCCCGCGCGCGGTGTGCGCGCTCACAGCGCGCGGAAAAGGTGAAATTCAAAATGTTTACATGATTTTGATTCCTCTTAACGTAATTGACAATTTACATTAATTTCAGTCACTCTTCATATTTCATAAGGCCGTGAGCGTGCGTCAAAGTTCAAAATCCGCGCGTACTGCTATGGGCAATATAGTGCAAATTTAATCAAAAACATGCCATTTTAAAAATCGGAATAGCTCTTCAGATAGTCCATTGACCCCCAATTTTTATATCATGGTTGGAGAAAGCATGAGTTGGAGATATGATTTCATACCACCCTGACTCGTACAAAGTGAAATAAAGTCATCATATTGGCATCTAAACTCAAACAAATGTATTTTGTTGATGACGTCATTCTTGTCTTTGTTTATTTGAGATTATCTCACTTATCGGTGATCGATCTTCTCCCAGATTTTGATATGTTGTAGCTGAGATAATTCTCTATCAGAAATATGCCATTTATTTTTCATTTAGATGACGTCATCATAGTAAAATATTCGATTAAAGGCGACAATGCATAATGTGTCATATTTGCGTGTTATGTCTATGGGAGGTCACTTTTTTCAAAACATGAATCTGCAAGACAATGTGTTTTGATCAGTATCTCGGTTATTATTCAACAGTTTTCTACCAAATTTTAGTATGTTGTAGCTGAGACTATTTGCTATCTAAATTTTTCCTCATTTTTTCAATCAGATGTCAGGATCATGCTCATACTCATCATCGTCATCATCATCATCAATATCATCATCATCATCATCATCATCAATGTCACCATCATCATCATCATCATGGTCTGAAGATTATCATGATCAACATCATCATGATCATTATGATCATCATCATTAACATTATCGTTTTTATCATCATATATTAACATTATCATTATCATCATCATCATCACCTTTACTATCGAGATCATCACCATGTTCATCATGATCATCATTGTTTACATGTCTATAAAACTTCTCCCATTCTCAAATCTATCATAAGACTTAGACAGACCACCTTATTCGTCTTCGTGACGAATTAAATTTCTAGTATTTTAATTGAATTTGTACAAAAACACAATTCAATTAAAATAAATTTGTGACCACTCTTTTGTGTGCACGATTACTCAAAATTGAACCGTCCAATTTCTTTCAAATTTCAGACAGTCATAGGTCATCATCTTAAGACGTGACAGGAACATTTTCAAGTTCATCAACATATCGTGACGTCATCCAGGCGCCATTTTGTGAAGTGCTCTGAGAATCAACTCATGATCATATCTTCATAACCGTAAATCATTTCTCATTCATATTTATAACGATTATGGTCAATATCCGTCCGGTCAACTTAAGGTCAATTAACGCGCGCGTACGCGTCCGTCCGCGCGTCGGTACGCGCAAAAATAAAAAATGCTTATAATCACTTTTTGATCAAATTAGAGTACGTTTTAGGCCATTTCAAGCATTTCGAAAATTTCGAAAATTTTCGCAAGCATAAATTTGCGCGCATGTTTGTGTTCGTAATGGTCGTACGCAACCGAGAATCGCCTTTTTTTTGTCTATCATAGTATTGCCCAATTTATTCCGAACAATTTGATACCATGTTTATCTCTTTATGACCATTAATAACGAAATGAGCGTCCGTTCAAGGTTAAGTCCGTTCGAACCCTCAATTAACTCATGACGTCATCATGATTGCCTCCGTTCAAGGTAAATGTCCGTGCGTGCGAGCTCTTGTAATACATAGCATATATGGGCAAAAACATGCCTATACAAAATCCATTGTAGCTCTTCAGAATGGATAGATACTCCCAATTCTTTTTCATATTTGGATAGATTATGAGTCGGAGATATGATTTCATGTCTCATTTGACACTCAATTAACTCATGACGTCATCATAATGGCCTCCGAACTCAAAATTTCAATTTGCATATTATGACGTCAGCATATTTTTGGAAAATTGATTGTATCTCTGTAAATATTGATCAATTTTCATCTAAATTTTGATATGTTCTAGCTGAGACAAATCTCTACAAATAAAGTCACGACGTATTTTTCATTTTGACAATGGCATCATGGCGTATTTTTGTGATTAAAGGAGGCATGTCAATTTTCACATTTTGCGTGTATTCTCTATGGGACATGACTTTTTCTCAAAACTGGATTCTACATTGTTGTCTTTCGCGAGCAACATCTCCGTCGTTTTATCTTCGTTTACGCTGAGCTTTGAGTATGTTGTAGCTGAGACAATGAGCTATAATAAGTGTGCCATTTATTTTTCGATCAGATGCCGGTATCATGCTAATATTTCACTTACAAAGTGGGATTTGAGAATTGTATTTTCCGTTTCCGTGTAATCTCTATGGGAAATATTTTGGTATATCGGTAACGCACTTGACTTCCGACCTCGAGGTCCCTGGATCGAGTCCGGGCGGCGAATTTTTTTTCCGTACTCGAGAGAGCAAAAATCCCATGTGCGCATGCGCGTGGACTTATGATTTCTCTGCTACTTCCCATACGAAATGTACATGTATTCGCATGTACTGTGCACGATTCGCGTTCTACGAGTAAACGATGGCATAGTAGTCTTCAAACACAGACTCTGATTTGCCAGTTTGACAAATCAATATGCGTATGTGTCGCGATGTGCTTATTCAAGTCTGTGTAGTTGTATGATTCAGACCCAGTAGTGCATATGGAAATACATTGCAACTTGTATAGAATGGTATAGTAGTCTGCAAGCACAGACGCTAATCTGACAGTTTGACAACATACTATAGTAGTGTGCTGAGAAGTACTTTATTCAAGTCGCCAACTTGTATAGAATGGTATAGTAGTCTGCAAGCACAGACGCTAATCTGACAGTTTGACAACATACTAGTAGTGTGCTGAGAAGTACTTTATTCAAGTCTGCGTAGATGTATGATTCAGACCCTACTGGTGCGTGCGTTAGAAATGCATCTCAAGGTGTAGAGTGTAGTATAGTAGTCTGCAAGGACATAATAATATATTGTGTATTGATGAGTAGTGATTGAATAACACTATTTTGTCAAACTGTCAGATTAGCGTCTGTGCTTGCAGACTACTATGCCACTCTGCAAGTTGAGATGCCTTTCCAATACACGCACCAGTAGGGTCTGAATCATAAAACTACACATATTTGAATATAAAGCACTACTCAAGACACTATGTTGTCAAACTGTCCGATTAGCGTCTGTGCTTGCAGACTACTATACCATGCTATTCAATTTGGGATGCATTTCTGTAAGCACTAAAATGTCTGAATCATACAACTACTCAGACTTGAATACTAGTACTATTGCTACGCACGATATATGCGTAATTGTTTTGTCAAACTGGCAAATCAGAGTCTGTGTTTGAAGACTACTATGCCATCGTTTACTCGTAGAACGCGAATCGTGCACAGTAGATGCGAATACATGTACATTTCGTATGGGAAGTAGCAGAGAAATCACAAGTCCACGCGCATGCGCACATGGGGTATTTGCCCTCTCGAGTACGGAAAAAAAATTCGCGTCCGGGCGTCTCCAACAATTTTTTTTTCATCAATTTTTTTACTTTTTGACGTGTCAATGATCATGAAAATTGAAGACAGACCACCTAATTCGTCCCCATGACGAATTAAATTTCTAGTTAGGTGGTCTGTTGAAAACAGATCACCTATTGTTTTCGTCAGAATTTTCTTTCTTCTTTATTATTATTTATTTATTCTTTATTTTTATTTCTCCCCTTTTTTGTTCAGAGGATAACTGAAGATCAGTTCAATCAATTTCTTTTAATTTTGGCACAGTCATAGGTCATGGTCATGAGACGTGACAGGAACATTTTCAAGGTCATCAGGTCATCGTGACGTCATCCAGGCGCCATTTTGTGAAATCACGTTATCCATCATATCTTCATGATGCATAAGCAAAGGTCATTCATATTCATATCACATATACTTCAGGTCAAGGGTCAACAAGTCATGTCATCAAAGGTCACATAAAGGTCATGACGCGCACGTACGCGCGCGTCAAAATTTAAAAATGCTCAAAATCCCTTAACTATTAAACGAGAGTACGAATCAGGTCATTTTAAGCATTTCAAAATTTTCCGTCCGTAAGTGTCACCGCGCGCGTTGCGCGCGCTCATAATGCGCGGAAAAGGTCAAATTCAAATTGTTTACATGATTTAGATTCCTCTTACCGTAAATGACAATTTACATTAATTTCAGTCACTCTTGACCTTTCATAAGGCCGTGAGCGCGCGTCAAAGTTAAAAATCTGCGCGTGCTGCTATGGGCAATATAATGCAAATTTGATCAAAAACATCCCATTTTAAAAATCAAAATAGCTCTTCAGATAGTCATTTGACCCCAACTTTTATATCATGGTCGGAAAAAACATGAGTTGGAGATATGATTTCATGTGTCATTTGACCCTCAATTAACTCATGACGTCATCATAATGGCCACCGAACTCATAATTTCAATTTGCATATTATGACGTCAGAAGATTTTTGAAAAATTAATTGTATCTCTGTAAATATTAATTAATTTTCTTCCAAATTTTGATATGTTCTACCTGAGAATATTGTCTACAAATGCAGTTTTCACGATATTTCATTTTGACAAGGGCATCATGGCGTATTTTTGCGATTAAAGGAGGCATGTCAATTTTTCACATTTTGCGTGTATTCTCTATGGGACATGACTTTTTCTCAAAACTGGATTCTACATTCTCGTCTTTCGGGAGCAATATCTCCATCGTTTTATCTTTGTTTATGCTGAGCTTTGAGTATGATGTAGCTGAGAGAATAAGCTATCACAAGTGTGCCTTTTATTTTTCGATCAGATGCCGGGATCATGCTCATATTTCACTTATAAAGTGGGATTTGTGAATTCTATTTTCCGTTTACGTGTAATCTCTATGGGAAATGTTTTGGCATATCGGTAACGCACTTGACTTCCGACCTGGAGGTCCCTGGTTCGAGTCCGGGAGTCTCCAACAATTTTTTTTTTTTTTTTCTTTTTTGACTTTTCAATGATCATAAAATTGAAAACAGACCACCTAATTCGTCCCCACGACGAATTAAATTTCTAGTATTTTAATTGAATTTGTACAAAAACACAATTCAATTAAAATAAATTTGTGACCACTATTTTGTGTGCACGATTACTCAAAATTGAACCGTCCAATTTCTTTCAAATTTGACACAGTCAGAGGTCATTATCTTAAGACGTGACAGAAACATTTTCAAGTTCATCAAAATATCGTGACGTCATCCAGGCGCCATTTTGTGAAGTACTCTGAAAGTCAACTCATGATCATATCTTCATAACCGTAAATCATTTCTCATTCATATTTATAACGATTAAGGTCAATATCTGTCCGGTCAACTTGAGGTCAATAAACGCGCGCGTACGCGTACCTTTGTACGTTGGTGTGCGTAAAAATAAAAAATGCTCATAATCACTTTTTAATCAAATTAGAGTACGTTTTAGGCCATTTCAAGCATTTCGAAAATTTTGCGTGCGCACACCTTTGCGCGCGCATAAATTTGCGCGCACGTTTTTGTTCGTAATGATTGAACGCAAACTAAAATCGTCATTTTTTGTCTATCATAGTATTGCCCATTTTTTTCCGAACAATTTGATACCATGTTTATCTCTTTATGACCATTAATAACGAAATGAGCGTCCGTTTAAGGTAAATGTCTCTGCGTGCGAGCTCTTGTAATACATAGCATATATGGTCAAAAACATGCCTATATGAAATACATTATAGCTCTTTAGGATGCAAGTTGACCCCACATTTTTTTGCGTGTCAAACTCGTGAGAAATAATCGAGCCAGTTGTTAATAACATCGCGCACCAGCTGCTGGTGACAATGACAATGTAATGCGCACCATGCACGAACTCTATTGTGACGTCACAATCAGACCCTTTGCACACTATTTGCAGTGTATCGAAAATTCGTCAAGCACTGGATGCACAGTGCTTGTTTGACGATGTTTTTGCAACTTCTAATGCTAGGAAATCCTGTGGAGTGTAGGCTACATGATTTATAAGATAGTAATTTATAATTGATAAGATAGTATAAGATAGTAAGAGTTTCTTGTTTGCTCTAGATATCTGATGTGGTTAATAATAGAAATATTTACTGCCTAATTCAGGGCAATACGACTTGCCATATATCATCCTCACCTTAGGTTCAGGCGATATACGTCATATTGCCCAGAAGGCAGTCAATATTACTTAATTATGCATCATCATAATTGCTCAATATTTCGTTCATCAGTTAAGCTCATCAGTTTAGTTCAGTTCATCAGTTCATCCGTTTAGCTCATCAATTCAGTTCATTTTACATCAGTTCAATTTATCAGTTTATCAGTTTATCAGTACTTCATTCATCAATTCATATCTTAATACATAATTTTACATTAATATCAATTTATAAATTAATTGAATTGAAGATGAGCATGATCATAAGAATTGAAGACAGACCACCTAATTCGTCCCCATGACGAATTAAATTTCTAGTATTTTAATTGAATTTGTACAAAAACACAATTCAATTAAAATAAATTTGTGACCACTATTTTGTGTGCACGATTACTCAAAATTGAACCGTCCAATTTCTTTCAAATTTGACACAGTCAGAGGTCATTATCTTAAGACGTGACAGGAACATTTTCAAGTTCATCAAAATATCGTGACGTCATCCAGGCGCCATTTTGTGAAGTACTCTGAAAGTCAACTCATGATCATATCTTCATAACCGTAAATCATTTCTCATTCATATTTATAACGATTAAGGTCAATATCCGTCCGGTCAACTTGAGGTCAATAAACGCGCGCGTACGCGTACGTTCGTACGTTGGTGCGCGTAAAAATAAAAAATGCTCATAATCACTTTTTAATCAAATTAGAGTACGTTTTAGGCCATTTCAAGCATTTCGAAAATGTTGCGTGCGCACACCTTTGCGCGCGCATAAATTTGCGCGCACGTTTTTGTTCGTAATGATCGAACGCAAACTAAAATCGTCATTTTTTGTCTATCATAGTATTGCCCATTTTTTCCGAACAATTTGATACCATGTTTATCTCTTTATGACCATTAATAACGAAATGAGCGTCCGTTTAAGGTAAATGTCTCTGCGTGCGAGCTCTTGTAATACATAGCATATATGGTCAAAAACATGCCTATATGAAATACATTATAGCTCTTTAGGATGCAAGTTGACCCCACATTTTTTTGCGTGTCAAACTCGTGAGAAATAATCGAGCCAGTTGTTAATAACATCGCGCACCAGCTGCTGGTGACAATGACAATGTAATGCGCACCAAGCACGAACTCTATTGTGACGTCACAATCAGACCCTTTGCACACTATTTGCAGTGTATCGAAAATGCTTGTTTGACGATGTTTTTGCAACTTCTAATGCTAGGAAATCCTGTGGAGTGTAGGCTACATAATTTATAAGATAGTAAGAGTTTCTTGTTTGCTCTAGATATCTGATGTGGTTAATTATAGAAATATTTACTGCCTAATTCAGGGCAATACGACTTGCCATATATCATCCTCACCTTAGGTTCAGGCGATATACGTCATATTGCCCAGAAGGCAGTCAATATTACTTAATTATGCATCATCATAATTGCTCAATATTTCGTTCATCAGTTAAGCTCATCAGTTTAGTTCAGTTCATCAGTTCATCCGTTTAGCTCATCAATTCAGTTCATTTTACATCAGTTCAATTTATCAGTTTATCAGTTTATCAGTACTTCATTCATCAATTCATATCTTAATACATAATTTTACATTAATATCAATTTATAAATTAATTGAATTGAAGATGAGCATGATCATAAGAATTGAAGACAGACCACCTAATTCGTCCCCATGACGAATTAAATTTCTAGTTAGGTGGTCTGTCGTTTTCGACAGATCACCTATTGTTTTCGTCAGAATTTTCTTTCTTTATTTATTTATTAGGTGGTCTGTCGTTTTCGACAGATCACCTATTGTTTTCGTCAGAATTTTCTTTCTTTATTTATTTATTATTATTATTTATTTTTATTTCTTCCCGTTTTTTGTTTATCGGTTAACTCAAGATCGGTTGTTTTAATTTCTTTCAATTTTGACACAGTCATAGGTCATTGTCATGAGACGTGACAGGAACATTTTCAAGGTCATCAGGTTATCGTGACGTCATCCAGGCGCCATTTTGTGAAATCACGTTATCCATCATATCTTCGTGATGCATAAGCAAAGGTCATTCATATTCATATCACATATACTTCAGGTCAAGGGTCAACAGGTCATGTCATCAAAGGTCACATAAAGGTCACGACGCGCGCGTACGCGTGCGTCAAAATATTAAAATGCTCAAAATCACTTAACTATCAAAGGAGAGTACGAATCAGGTCATTTTAAGCATTTCAACATTTTCCGTCCGTAAGTGTCCCCGCGCGCGTTGCGCGCGCTCACAACGCGCGGAAAAGGTCAAATTCATTTGTTTTACATGATTTATATTCCTCTTACCGTAAATGACAATTTACATTAATTTCAGTCACTCTTGACCTTTCATAAGGCCGTGAGCGCGCGTCAAAGTTCAAAATCCGCGCGTGCTGCTATGGGCACTATAATGCAAATTTGATCAAAAACATCCCATTTTAAAAATCAAAATAGCTCTTCAGATAGTCAATTGACCCCAACTTTTATATCATGGTTGGAAAAAACATGAGTTGGAGATATGATTTCATGTGTCATTTGACCCTCAATTAACTCATGACGCCATCATAATGGCCTCCGAACTCAAAATTTCAATTTGCATATTATGACGTCAACATATTTTTATAAAATTGATTGTATCTCTGTAAATATTAATTCATTTTCTTTCAAATTTTGATATGTTCTACCTGAGAATATTGTCTACAAATGCAGTCTCCACGATATTTCATTTTGACAAGGGCATCATGGCGTATTTTTTGCGATTAAAGCAGGCATGTCAATTTTTCACATTTTGCGTGTATTCTCTATGAGACATGACTTTTTCTCAAAACTGGATTCTACATTCTCGTCTTTCGCGAGCAATATCTCCATCGTTTTATCTTTGTTTATGCTGAGCTTTGAGTATGATGTAGCTGAGAGAATGAGCTATCACGAGTGTGCCCTTTATTTTTCGATCAGATGCCGGGATCATGCTCATATTTCACTTATAAAGTGGGATTTGTGAATTCTATTTTCCGTTTACGTGTAATCTCTATGGGAAATGTTTTGGCATATCGGTAACGCACTTGACTTCCGACCTCGAGGTCCCTGGTTCGAGTCCGGGAGTCTCCAACAATTTTTTCTTTTCTTTTTTTTTTCTTTTTTGACTTTTCAATGATCATAAAATTGAAAACAGACCACCTAATTCGTCCCCATGACGAATTAAATTTCTAGTTTATTTATTTATTATTATTTATTTTTATTTCTTCCCGTTTTTTGTTTATCGGTTAACTCAAGATTGGTTGTGTTAATTTCTTTCAATTTTGACACAGTCATAGATCATTGTCATGAGACGTGACAGGAACATTTTCGAGGTCATCAGGTCATCGTGACGTCATCCAGGCGCCATTTTGTGAAATCACGTTATCCATCATATCTTCATGATGCATAAGCAAAGGTCATTCATATTCATATCACATATACGTCAGGTCAAGGGTCAACAGGTCATGTCATCAAAGGTCACATTAAGGTCATGACGCGCGCGTACGCGTGCGTCAAAATTTTAAAATGCTCAAAATCACTTAACTATTAAAGGAGAGTACGAATCAGGTCATTTTAAGCATTTCGAAATTTTCCGTCCGTACATGTCCCCGCGCGCGTTGCGCGCGCTCACAACGCGCGTTAAAGGTCAAATTCAATTTTGTTTACATGATTTAGCTTCCTCTTACTGTAAATGACAATTTACATTAATTTCAGTCACTCTTGACTTTTCATAAGGCCGTGAGCGCGCGTCAAAGTTCAAAATCTGCGCGTGCTGCTATGGGCAATATAATGCAAATTTGATCAAAAACATCCCATTTTAAAAATCAAAATAGCTCTTCAGATAGTCAATTGACCCCAACTTTTATATCATGGTCGGAAAAAGCATGAGTTGGAGATATGATTTCATGTGTCATTTGACCCTCAATTAACTCATGACGTCATCATAATGGCCACCGAACTCATAATTTCAATTTGCATATTATGACGTCATCATATTTTTGGAAAATTGATTGTATCTTTGTAAATATTGATTAATTTTCTTCCAAATTTTGATATGTTCTACCTGAGAATATTGTCTACAAATGCAGTTCCCACGATATTTCATTTTGACAAGGGCATCATGGCGTAGTTTCGCGATTAAAGGAGGCATGTCAATTTTTCACATTTTGCGTGTATTCTCTATGGGACATGACTTTTTCTCAAAACTGGATTCTACATTCTCGTCTGTCGCGAGCAATATCTCCGTCGTTTTATCTTTGTTTACGCTGAGCTTTGAGTATGTTGTAGCTGAGACAATAAGCTATCACAAGTGTGCCCTTTATTTTTCGATCAGATGCCGGGATCATGCTCATATCTCACTTGCAAAGAGGGATTTGAGAATTCCATTTTCCGTTTACGTGCATTCTCTATGGGAAATGTTTTGGTATATCGGTAACGCACTTGACTTCCGACCTCGAGGTCCCTGGTTCGAGTCCGGGCGTCTCCAACAATTTTTTTTCTTCATTTTTTTTTTCTTTTTTGACTTTTCAATGATCATAAAATTGAAGCAGACCACCTAATTCGTCACCATGACGAATTCATTTCTAGTATTTTAATTGAATTTGTACAAAAACACAATTCAATTAAAATAAATTTGTGACCACTCTTTTGTGTGCACGATTACTCAAAATTGAACCGTCCAATTTCTTTCAAATTTAACACAGTCATAGGTCATTATCTTAAGACGTGACAGGAACATTTTCAAGTTCATCAACATATCGTGACGTCATCCAGGCGCCATTTTGTGAAGTGCTCTGAGAATCAACTCATGATCATATCTTCATAACCGTAAATCATTTCTCATTCATATTTATAACGATTATGGTCAATATCCGTCCGGTCAACTTAAGGTCAATAAACGCGCGCGTACGCATCCGTCCGCGCGTCGGTGCGCGCAAAAATAAAAAATGCTCATAATCACTTTTTGATCAAATTAGAGTACGTTTTAGGCCATTTCAAGCATTTCGAAAATTTCGAAAATTTTCGCAAGCATAAATTTGCGCGCACGTTTGTGTTCGTAATGGTCGTACGCAACCGAGAATCGCCCTTTTTTGTCTATCATAGTATTGCCCAATTTATTCCAAACGATTTGATACCATGTTTATCTCTTTATGACCATTAATAACGAAATGAGCGTCCGTTCAAGGTAAAGTCCGTTCGAACCCTCAATTAACTCACGACGTCATCATGATTGCCTCCGTTCAAGGTAAATGTCCGTGCGTGCGAGCTCTTGTAATACATAGCATATATGGGCAAAAACATGCCTATACAAAATCCATTGTAGCTCTTCAGAATGGATAGATACTCCCAATTCTTTTTCATATTTGGATAGATTATGAGTCGGAGATATGATTTCATGTCTCATTTGACACTCAATTAACTCATGACGTCATCATAATGGCCTCCTAACTCAAAATTTCAATTTGCATATTATGACGTCAGCATATTTTTGGAAAATTGATTGTATCTCTGTAAATATTGATCAATTTTCATCCAAATTTTGATATGTTCTAGCTGAGACAAATCTCTACAAATAAAGTCACGACGTATTTTTCATTTTGACAATGGCATCATGGCGTATTTTTGCGATTAAAGGAGGCATGTCAATTTTCACATTTTGCGAGTATTCTCTACGGGACATGACTTTTTATCAAAACTGGATTCTACATTCTTGTCTTTCGCGAGCAATATCTCCATCATTTTATCTTCGTTTACGCTGAGCTTTGAGTATGTTGTAGCTGAGACAATGAGCTATAATAAGTGTGCCCTTTATTTTTCGATCATATGCCGGTATCGTGCTCATATTTCACTTACAAAGTAGGATTTGAGAATTGTATTTTCCGTTTCCGTGTAATCTCTATGGGAAATATTTTGGTATATCGGTAACGCACTTGACTTCCGACCTCGCGGTCCCTGGATCGAGTCCTGGCGTCTCCAACAATTTTTTTTTCATCAAATTTTTTACTTTTTGACGTGTCAATGATCATGAAAATTGAAGACAGACCACCTAATTCGTCCCCATGACGAATTAAATTTCTAGTATTTTAATTGAATTTGTACAAAAACACAATTCAATTAAAATAAATTTGTGACCACTTTTTTGTGTCCACGATTACTCAAAATTGAACCGTCTAATTCCTTTCAAATTTAACACAGTCATAGGTCATCATCTTAAGACGTGACAGGAACATTTTCAAGTTCATCAAAATATCGTGACGTCATCCAGGCGCCATTTTGTGAAGTGCTCTGAGAATCAACTCATGATCATATCTTCATAACCGTAAATCATTTCTCATTCATATTTATAAAGATTATGGTCAATATCCGTCCGGTCAACTTAAGGTCAATTAACGCGCGCGTACGCGTCCGTCCGCGCGTCGGTGCGCGCAAAAATAAAAAATGCTCATAATCACTTTTTGATCAAATTAGAGTACGTTTTAGGCCATTTCAAGCCTTTCGAGAATTTTGGGTGGGCACACCTTTCCGCGCGCATAAATTTGCGCGCACGTTTTTGTTCGTAATGGTCGAACGCAACCTAGAATCGCCATTTCTTGTCTATCATAGTATTGCCCATTTTTTTCCGAACAATTTGATACCATGTTTATCTCTTTATGACCATTAATAACGAAATGAGCGCCCGTTCAAGGTAAATGTCTGTGCGTGCGAGCTCTTGTAATACATAGCATATAGGCAAAAACATGCCTATACGAAATACATTATAGCTCTTTAGGATGCAAGTTGACCCCACAATTTTTTGCGTGTCAAACTCGTGAGAAATAATCGAGCCAGTTGTAAATAACATCGCGCACCAGCTGCTGGTGACAATGACAATGTATATTACGCGTATAACAACATGCGCACCATGCAGGAACTCCATTGTGAGGTAACAATCAGACCCTTGGCACGCTGTTTGCAGTGTATCGAAAATTCGTCAAGCACTTGATGCACAGTGCTTGTTTGACGATGTTTTTGCAACTTCTAATGCTAGGATATCCTGTGCAGTGTAGGCTACATAATTTATAAGATAGTAATTTATAATTTATAATTCATGAGATAGTATAAGATAGTAAGAGTTTCTTGTTTGCTCTAGATGTCTGATGTGGTTAATATTAGTAATAGTTACTTGCCATATATCATCCTCACCTTCGGTTCGGGCGATATACGTCGTATTGCCCATAAGGCAGTCAATATTACTTAATTATGCATCATCATGATAATTGTTCAATATCTTGTTCATCAGTTCAGCTCATCAGTTTAGTTCAGTTCATCAGTTCATCCGTTTAGCTCATCAATTCAGTTCATTTTACATCAGTTAAATTTATCAGTTCATCAGTACTTCATCAATTTATATCTTAATACATCATTTTACATTAACATTATTTCATGGGGTAATTGAATTGAAGATGAGCATGATCATAAGAATTGAAGACAGACCACCTTATTCGTCTTCGTGACGAATTAAATTCTAGTATTTTAATTGAATTTGTACAAAAACACAATTCAATTAAAATAAATTTGTGACCACTTTTTTGTGTGCACGATTACTCAAAATTGAACCGTCCAATTTCTTTCAAATTTAAAATAGTTATAGGTCATCATCTTAAGACGTGACAGGAACATTTTCAAGTTCATCAAAATATCGTGACGTCATCCAGGCGCCATTTTGTGAAGTGCTCTGAGAATCAACTCATGATCATATCTTCATAACCGTAAATCATTTCACATTCATATTTATAACGATTATGGTCAATATCCGTCCGGTCAACTTAAGGTAAATAAACGCGCGCGTACGTGTCCGTCCGCGCGTCGGTGCGCGCAAAAATAAAAAATGCTCATAATCACTTTTTGATCAAATTAGAGTACGTTTTAGGCCATTTCAAGCATTTCGAGAATTTTGCGTGCGCACACCTTTCCGTGCGCATAAATTTGCGCGCACGTTTTTGTTCGTAATAGTCGAACGCAACCTAGAAACGCCATTTGTTGTCTTACATAGTATCGCCCATTTTTTTCCGAACAATTTGATACCATGTTTATCTCTTTATGACCATTAATAACGAAATGAGCGTCCGTTCAAGGTAAATGTCTGTGCGTGCGAGCTCTTTTAATACATAGCATATGGGCAAAAACATGCCTATACGAAATACATTATTAACCGTATAGAACAAATATTATTGCTCGATCTGAAAAGTCAACGGCAAAATTCGTGGGAAAGTAGTAGTGAGCAATAATCGAGCCAGTTGTACATTTCATCGCGCACCAGCTGCTGGTGACCATGACAATGTATATTACGCATATAACAAAATGCGCACTATGAGCGAACTCCATTGTGACGTAACAATCACACCCTAGGCATACTGTTTGCAGTGTATCTCTGTAAATGTTGATCAATTTTCTTCCAAATTTTGATATGTTTTAGCTGAGACAATTTTCAACAAATGCCGTCGCCACGATTTTTCATTTTGACAAAAGCATCATGGCGTATTTTTGCGATTAAAGGAGGCATGTCAATTTTTCACATTTTGCGTGTATTCTCTATGTGACATGACTTTTTCTCAAATCTGGATTCTACATTCCTGTCTTTTGCGAGCAATATCGCCGTTTTTTGCGCTTGGTTTTTGTTGATTTTTGAGTATATTGTAGCTGAGACTATATGCTATCTAAATATTTCCTCACTTTTTTCAATCAGATGTCAGGATCACGCTTATGATCATGATCATCATCATTATCATAATGATGATAATCATCCCCATCAAAATCTTCATGATCATGATTATCATCATCATTATCATTATTATCATCGTCATCATCATCACCATTATCATCATCATTATCATAATGATGATAATCATCCTCATCAACATCATCATGATCATGATTATCATCATCATGATTATCATTATCGTCATCATGACAATAATGATAATCATGATTAAGTAGTTTATTTTTAATACTTTGTGTCATATTCATTAGGCCTACTTATTTTAATATTTTTTTGCATTAAATTTGATCATGATCATTATGAATCATCATGATAATTTCTCAATATTTCGTTCATCAGTTCAGCTCATCAGTTTAGTTCAGTTCATCAGTTCATCCGTTTAGCTAATCAATTCATTTCATTTCACGACAGTTCAATTTATTACTTCATCAGTTCATTAGTACTTCATTCATCAATTCATATCTCAATACATCATTTTACATTAACATCATTGTATTCGGTAATTGAATTGAAGATGAGCATGATCATAAGAATTGAAGACAGACCACCTAATTCGTCCCCATGACGAATTAAATTTCTAGTATTTTAATTGAATTTGTACAAAAACACAATTCAATTAAAATAAATTTGTGACCACTATTTTGTGTGCACGATTACTCAAAATTGAACCGTCCAATTTCTTTCAAATTTGACACAGTCAGAGGTCATCTTAATAAGACGTGACAGGAACATTTTCAAGTTCATCAAAATATCGTGACGTCATCCAGGCGCCATTTTGTGAAGTACTCTGAAAATCAACTCATGATCATATCTTCATAACCGTAAATCATTTCTCATTCATGTTTATAACGATTAAGGTCAATATCCGTCCGGTTAACTTGAGGTCAATAAACGCGCGCGTACGCGTACGTTCGTACGTTGGTGCGCGTAAAAATAAAAAATGCTCATAATCACTTTTTAATCCAATTAGAGTACGTTTTAGGCCATTTCAAGCATTTCGAAAATTTTGCGTGCGCACAGCTTTGCGCGCGCATAAATTTGCGCGCACGTTTTTGTTCGTAATGATCGCACGCAAATTAAAATCGTCATTTTTTGTCTATCATAGTATTGCCCATTTTTTTCCGAACAATTCGATACCATGTTTATCTCTTTATGACCATTAATAACGAAATGAGCGTCCGTTTAAAGTAAATGTCTGTGCGTGCGAGCTCTTGTAATACATAGCATATATGGTCAAAACATGCCTATACGGAATACATTATAGCTCTTTAGGATGCAAGTTGACCCCACAATTTTTTGCGTGTCAAACTCGTGAGAAATTATCGAGCCAGTTGTAAATAACATCGCGCACCAGCTGCTGGTGACAATGACAATGTATATTACGCGTATAACAAAATGCGCACCATGCACGAACTCTATTGTGACGTCACAATCAGACCCTTGGCACACTGTTTGCAGTGTATCGAAAATTCGTCAAGCACTGGATGCACAGTGCTTGTTTGACGATGTTTTTGCAACTTCTAATGCTAGGAAATCCTGTGGAGTGTAGGCATATTTACCTAATTTACATAATTTATAAGATAGTAATTTATAATTGATAAGATAGTATAAGATAGTAAGAGTTTCTTGTTTGCTCTAGATGTCTGATGTGGTTAATAATAGTAATATTTACTGCCTAATTCAGGGCAATACGACTTGCCATATATCATCCTCACCTTAGGTTCGGGCGATATACGTCGTATTGCCCAGAAGGCAGTCAATATTACTTAATTATGCATCATCATGATAATTGCTCAATATTTCGTTCATCAGTTCAGCTCATCAGTTTAGTTCAGTTCATCATTTCATCCGTTTAGCTCATCAATTCAGTTTATTTTACATCAGTTCAATTTATCAGTTCATCAGTTTATCAGTACTTCATTTATCAATTCATATCTTAATACTATAAATACATCACTTTACATTAACAAAATTTCATGGGGCAATTAAATTGAAGATGAGCATGATCATAAGAATTGAAGACAGACCACCTAATTCGTCCCCATGACGAATTAAATTTCTAGTTTTTATTTATTCCGTACACTTTTTTTGTGTATACGTTTACTCGAACTCGACCTGGTCAATTTCCTTCAAATTTCTGCTAGTCATCAGGCCCTATGATATGAAGTTCCCGAAACCTTTTTCAAGTTCATGGGGTCATCGTGACGTCATCCAGGCGCCATTTTGTAAAAATCAGGTCAGTATCATATCTCGATAACGAGTCATCAAAAATCAACCATATTTGGTATACATCAACTTCAGGTCAAAGGTCAACGAAAAATGTCAAAAAAATTTGCGCGCGCACCTCGACGCGCACGTACGCGCGCATTAAAATTTTAAAATGGTCAAATTCGTTCCAAATTAATTTTGCATACGTTTCAGGCCATTTTAAGCATTTTGCAAAAAAACGCGCGCACGGACATGCGCGCGCGTTTTCGCGCATAATTGCATCTTCCAACATAGAATCGCCAAATTTTTTCTGTCATCATATTTGGCACATTTTTTCAAGCATTTTGATACCTTGTTCAACTTTTTCTGCCCATTAATAACGGAATGAGCGTCCGTTTAAGATAATTACCGTGCGTGCGAGCTCTTGTAATACATAACATACATGTGCAAAAACATGCCTATACAAAATTCATTGTAACTCTTCAGGATGGATAGATACCCCCCAATTTCTTTCATATTTAAATAGATTATGAGTTGGAGATATGATTTCATGTTTCATTTGACCCTCAATTAACTCATGACGTCATCATAATGGCCTCCGAACTCAAAATTTCAATTTTCATATTATGACGTCAGCAGATTTTTGGAAAATTGATTGTATCTCTGCAAATATTGATCAATTTTCTTTCAAATTTTGATATGTTCTACCTTAGAATATTCTCTACAAATGCAGTCGCCACGATATTTCATTTTGACAAAGGCATCATGGCGTATTTTTGCGATTAAAGGAGGCATGTCAATTTTTCACATTTTGCGTGTATTCTCTATGGGACATGACTTTTTCTCAAAACTGGTTTCTACATTCTCGTCTTTCGCGAGCAATATCTCCGTCGTTTTATCTTTGTTTACGCTGAGCTTTGAGTATGTTGTAGCTGAGACAATAAGCTATCACAAGTGTGCCTTTTATTTTTCGATCAGATGCCGGGATCATGCTCATATTTCACTTACAAAGTGGGATTTGAGAATTACATTTTCCGTTTACGTGTAATCTCTATAGGAAATGTTTTGGTATATCGGCAACGCACTTGACTTCCGACCTCGAGGTCCCTGGTTCGAGTCCGGGCGTCTCCAACAATTTTTTTTCTTCACTTTTTTTTCTTTTTGACCTTTCACTGTACCATCTCCTTTGAATATTAAAACACATACAATCGCAAATAATGTAATAAACAACCATATTTACTTTATTATTACCCTATTATCACTTGATCCATTACTTTTTGCGTGTAATCCTTATGGGAGATGACTTTTTCTCAAATCTGGATTCTACATTCTTGTCTTTTGCGAGCAATATCGCCGTTATTTCGGCTTGATTTTTGTTGATTTTTGAGTATGTTGTAGCTGAGACTATATACTATCTCAATGTTCTCTCATTTTTTTCAGTCTGATGTCATCATGGTCTGTTGATGATAATCATCAACATCATCATGATCATCATCATCATCATATTCGTCATCACAATTACTATCAAGATCATCATCATCATGATCATCATGATGATCATCATTGTTTACATGTCTATATAACTTGAAGGCAGACCACCTTATTCGTCCTCGTGACGAATTAAATTCTAGTTCTTTATTCTTTCTTTATTTATTAGGTGGTCTGTCGATGACAGATCACCTATTGATTTCGTTAGAATTTTCTTTCTTTATTCTTTATTCTTTATTCTTTATTCTTTATTTATTTTTATTTCTTCCGTACACTTTTTTTGTGTATACGTTTACTCGAAATCGACTTGGTCAATTTCCTTCAAATTTCTGATAGTCATTAGGCCCTATAATATCAAGTTCCCGAAACCTTTTTCAAGTTCATGGGGTCATCGTGACGTCATCCAGGCGCCATTTTGTAAAAATCAAGTCATTATCATATCTCGATAACGAGTCTTCAAAAATAAACCATATTTGGTATACATCAACTTCAGGTCAAAGTTCAACTAAAAATGTCAACAAAATTTGCGCGCGCACCTCGACGCGCACGTACGCGCGCATTAAAATTTTAAAATGCTCAAATTCGTTCCAAATTTTTTTTGCACACGTTTCAGGCCATTGTAAGCATTTTCAAGATTTTGCGCGAGAGCACTTTTTTGCGCGCGTTTCCGCGCGTAAGTGCGCGTACTGACATTTTACAACATGGAAACGCCAAATTTTCTCTATCATATCAACCACATTTTTCCAAGCATTTTGATACCTTGTTCACCTTTTTCTGACCAGTGATAACGCAATGAGCGTCCGTCAAAGTTTACAGCACACGCGGATCTGCATTATCCCTATCCACATTACATGAGCAAAAACAAGCCTATACAAAATTCATTTTAACTCTTCAGAATGGATAGATACCCCCAATTTTTTTCATATTTAGATAGATCATGAGTCGGAGATATGATTTCATGTCTCATTTGACCCTCAATTAACTCATGACGTCATCATAATGGCCTCCGAACTTAAAATTTCAATTTGCATATTATGACGTTAGCAGATTTTTGGAAAATTGATTGTATCTCTGTAAATATTGATCAATTTTCTTTCAAATTTTGATATGTTTTAGCTGAGAATATTCTCTACGAATGTATTCTCCACGATATTTCATTTGAACAATGGCATCATGGCGTATTTTTGCGATTAAAGGAGGCATGTCAATTTTTCACATTTTGCGTGTATTCTCTATGGGACATGACTTTTTCTCAAAACTGGTTTCTACATTCTTGTCTTTCGCGAGCAATATCTCCGTCGTTTTATCTTCGTTTACGCTGAGCTTTGAGTATGTTGTAGCTGAGTCAATATGCTATCGTAAGTGTGCCCTTTAATTTTCGATCAGATGCCGGGATCATGCTCATATTTCACTTACAAAGTGGGATTTGATAATTTCATTTTCCGTTTACGTGTAATCTCTATGGGAAATATTTTGGTACATCGGTATAACGCACTTGACTTCCGACCTCGAGGTCCCTGGTTCGAGTCCGGGCGTCTCCAACAATTTTTTTCTTCACTTTTTTTTCTTTTTGACCTTTCACTGTACCTTTTCCTTTGCTTATTAAAACACGTAGAATCACAAATAATGTTATAAACAACCATGTTTACTTTATTATTCCCCTATTATCACTTGATCCATTACTTTTTGAGTGTAGTCCCTATGGGAGATGACTTTTTCTCAAATCTGGATTCTACATTCCTGTCTTTTGCGAGCAATATCGCCGTTATTTCCGTTTGGTTTTTGTTGATTTTGGAGTATGTTGTAGCTGAGACTATATGCTATCTAAATGTTCCCTCATTTTTTTCAATCAGATGTCATCATGGTCTGTTGATGATCATCATCAACATCATCATGATCATCATCATCATCATCAACATCGTCATCACCATTACTATCAAGATCATCATCATCATGATCATCATGATGATCATCATTGTTTACATGTCTATATAACTTCTCCCTTTCTCAATATAGTAAGTATTATAATCTATCATAAGACTTGAAGACAGACCACCTTAATCGTCCTCGTGACGATTTAAATTCTAGTTATTCTTTAAGCCACTGGAACTGCGTAGAGTTCCGTAGTGTGGCGTACCGACTATGCAGAAATTAGGCTGCGTATTAATGGGAAAATAGTCCCTGCGTAGGTTATGCGTAGGCTGGCGTACAGGTTTGCTTAAGGTTGCTTACTGTGTGGAAAGCTTTTACTGCTTTGTCGATCTGGCGTAGGGTAGCGTACTGTTGCGTAGGCATGTAGCGTAGTGTTGCGTAAAAAGGCTGCTTTCTGCGTCAAGTTTCTACGCCGAAAGTACGCAAAAAAAATTAAACATGTTGAATTGTTTTCTTTCATCTTGCGTACCCCTTTTCGTTCCTCAGCATATAGTAACGTAGGCCAGCGTAGTTGGTACGCAACACTACGCAACTCTACGTATTGACCCCACGCCAATTAGTGACCCGCAAGTGTCACAAATAAAGTATTAAAAATATGCTCATCTGACCCTAATTAAACACCTAAACCCCCCGAGCTTTCGGGGGTTTATGGCCCCTTGAAACCCGTGGACCCCACGCCTATATTATATATACACTCAACTTGCTGCGATCTGATCTCTCCCCCCCCCCCAACTTTGAAGAACGTAACCTCCGAGCTTTTGGGGGTTTATGGCCCCTTAAAACCTGTGGACCCCACACCTATATTATATATACACGCAACTCAGGACCCGTGGAAATCCGCGGGATTCTAGAGGGGGGTGCAGGCAAAAAATTAAGTTTTTCATTTCGGGGGCTCCATTTCAAATTTTTGGGAAATTTTCGGGGGCTACTTTTTCAACTTTCGGGGGCTCTTTTTTCTGGGGCTACTTTTTCATTAATTCATAAAAAACGATAGGCCTACACTTTGTTGAGATTTGTTCAGTAGGCTAAGGTTTCAGGCTTCCTTCTTCATAATTGCCTATTTAAAAAAAAAAAAACATTTTTCTAGTTCAATAACTAAGTTTTCATGCATTGATTTGATGCAAGAACTGTAACATAATAGACCCTAGATTGTGATTATTTCTGACCATTAATTTCGATGATCATTTTTCAAAGTAAAATTTTCACAAGAAAATCAGACAGTCGTTTAAAAACGTAGACATTAGTAATACTTTTACTAATTCTAAGCTCAGGTTTCGTAAATCTATTCACGAAACTATATTAAGATCGCGGCAATAATGATGCAAACCAACAGATAACAATTTCAAAGTGTCAAATCTCTTTGACTCAAGCTATGAACTCACACACACTGCAGCGTAACTCCACCAATCTCAACACCGGCGCCGCAGGCGTCGGACGCCTACGGTGCGCGGTGTTGGAGCTTCCTGCAAGCTCATTGCAACTCACACACACTACACATCAGCACTGCACTTTGTGATGACTGAAGGCAGCTTGCGACTTAACTGTCAGTCCAATGGTTTTCTTGTGAAAACTTTCCTTTAGAAAATGATAATCAAATTTTAGTATACATTGCCGTAATAATCACAAAATAAGCTTTCATTTCATACCTCCATTCACGAAAACTATATCAAAATCGCGGCAATCATGATAGAAATAGGTCTGTAAGTTTGGACGTCGACGGGAATTAGCCCCGTGTATCTCGGGCTTTTGCAGCTAGTACAAAGCACACCCTATAGCACGATGGCTTACTCGTGGGTAATCCCGCCCTCTGCATAGAGCATTTAATACGCAACATAATGTGAGTTGCTCGTCGTCTGTCGAGTGTCTCTTTGATACAATGTTGAATATCCATGAGGTATCTCTGTCGTCACGCATATCCTGCATTATGCATGTCGCGTCTGTTTTCGCCCTGGACGTCGACACGGAGGAGGACCTCGGGCGGAGTATAGCCAATTCGCTAGAGTAGACTCTCCCGCGGACGACGGCACCGGTCACCGGTACCCCGAGGGGAGGGTTCAGGAGGAGATAGCTGCACCAACTTGGGTCGGCGATCTCATTAAAAAACAATAGAATACAAATGCTGGCGGAGACGTCGCGCCCCCCGCGGAGCCTTAGCGTATTACTATTATAGATTTTTACAAGAATTTGACTGATTGAGGGATTGTGAAAAAAGAAATTGAGAGAGGAATCGATTGAGAGAGGAGGCGTAAAGAAAGGGCGAGGCAGAGAGAGGATATGGGAGGGTTAGGGATAATGGGGTTGGGGAATTAGACAAACTAAATTAAATAAAGTTGTTAATAGACGGATGGAGAGGGAGAGAAAGAGAGAAAGAGAGAGAGAGAGAGAGAGATGAAAAGAAAGAGCACAAATAGGAAAGTGAGAGAGAGAGAGAGAGAGAGAGAGAGAAGGTGGGGGGGGGGGGGGGCGAAACAGAGAGGGAGAAGGAAAGGGGTGGAGTTGTTTATTAATAGGGAGAAATAAAATAAGAGAAGAGGGGGAATGGAGGTGGGGGATAAGGAGGGTGTGAAAAATAATGAGGATGAGGATAGATTTTAAGCCTACTACCTGAACACACACAGAACAGAGACAGGGTGTGGGCCTACATGGTGTTTAATATAGACGGGAAGGCAGAAATGGATGAGCCGAAAGAGTGTAATGTGAATCCTTGGATGATATATCGTTCTGTGTAGTTGTTGATACACCCACTGAGACAGGAGGATCATATTAACATCATCAGAGGTGTCACCTTTGACTGGGTATCAAATTCTACATCTCACCCATAGGCGCAAGCAATCTGGGGGCACCCGGGATAATGCCCCCTGTTCATATGCTGATGAAGATGAAGAAGGAGAAGAAGAAGAAGAAGAAGAAGAAGAAGAAGAAGAAGAAGAAGGAAAATAAGAAGAGGAGGAAAATCATCCACGGAGCTCTATCCATTTGTGAAACTACGAGACTTTTATTTTTCTATCATCCCCCCGTCTGTGCCCCCCCCCCCCCTTTTCAACAAGTTTGGCTACGCCCACGACCTGACTCACGTTCCAAAATCAGCTACTGATATCTAAGGCAGTTTAGGGAATCCCAAAGGCCTACATAAAAGTTGTTTAAAACCTAGTAGTATTAGTAGTAGCAGTAGTAGTAGTAGTTGTAGTAGTAACAGTACTGACATTTATTTTCCCGCTCCATTATGAATACAAAATATACATATTTACAACTGTATTTCAATGGAAACTGAATGCATTAAGAATACAAAGATAACGGGGAGGGGGCGGCTATTGGACCCAGACGTTTCCCATCCATCTCGTTTCTTAAATTTGTAATACCAAGTCCGGACTTATATGCCTCTTATCATGCAGATATCATAGTCTTACCTCAACGTGCCCCTGGCAGACCATTGGTAAATCTTTCCACTGCCAGCTCGTGAAATACAATGACTTCATCACCTCTGAATATTCTATTGAAAAGTGAGCTCATTTCTTAGAATACAATTTCAATAGCCAATATGTAATACAAGAATGTATAACGTTTGGCCTAGCTATCTCCAACATAATTTTTCATTTTCAAAACCTATGAGCCTGTCCAGAGGTTAAGGTTTAAGTTTGAGGCTTTGACCCCTTAGAAATCTAGGTCATTAACAGAATGTTTTCTATCCGTAGCTGTCAGGTTTATCCCCCGCCTACAATCGTTTTAATTTCCCACTAACTATCAACCAAACGTTGTCCAGAAGGGACGTACACAATATAACCAAACAAAATAAAAACACGACAAAGCCTTTCCTGCTGGAGCTTGTCAGACGCCCCCAGAGAATTAGTTTCCTTTTTTCTTTTGAGTCACAAGGATAATTTTTTTCTCTTCGAAACGAAGATTTATTTAAGAAGAGGACTTGAGAAAAGGTTGGTCTCGCGAGCTGTCGATATTGCGGGACGTCTGACAACCTGTCTCAAGCTGTATAGGATGTTCCTATAAACCGATCTTTCAATCTTCTTCTGTTGCAATGTTCATAGTATTCATTTCTACTTTCGACTGATCAATCGTGTTCAAAAGTTGTATCGATGCAGAAAGGAATGGATATGAATCCCAATGTTATCATCTCGAATACATAAACATGTGAGCAAGCGCATTTATATGGGCAAATGGGAATCTATTCCAAAATACCTAACTCTGACGTCTGGAGCGAATAAATAGTCTATCAAGGATATATGCTTGTCAAGTGCTTGATCACGTAAGATATCATTGACCAATATCTACGACCAAACATTTGTAAGAGGGATATGATTAAATTTAATGATTTTAAATGATTTTTGAAAGTCTTTGCAATCGAGTTATATCTTATGTTTCACTTCATTCAACTGGAAAAAGGGTCTCGTGGGTTATCCTGTTCAAGCTGACTTATTTTTGATCTGTTATTATTGTATATTGTTGTATGTTGGCAGCTTGTCGAATAAAAATCAATCAATCAAGGTATTGTTACCTATGAGGGCTCGCATGCCTCCGGGCAACAGTGAATAATTTCACTTTTTCAAACCCTAGCCCATAGGTAACCATTTCTTTCCTCTTCTCCTTGCTTTTTATTTCCTTCTCTTTCTCTATTATTTCTAAGAAAGTTGTATTTATCATGTTGACTTTGTATATAACGTGAATTTATGATTGTTATGGCCGAATGAATAATAATAATAATAATAATAATGTATAATGATCTTCTTCTTCCCCTCCTCCTGCAGACTTCCAAGATGTCCATGTGATGATGTTCGTTGGTTTTGGCTTCCTCATGACCTTCCTCAAACGTTATGGATACAGCAGTGTTGGTTTCAACTTTCTCCTGGCTGCCTTCGTCATCCAATGGGCCACGCTATTCCGTGGTTTCGTCGAGCTGGGGCATTCGGATGATGGCAAGATACACGTTAGCATTACATCGTGAGTATAAGATACCCACTCCTATTTGATTAGTAGCGATATACTTCTTAATTGCGTGCAGCGACGAGCCAACTAGGCGTTGTGGCGTGCGCCTGTAATCCAGCTAACAATGGAAGTTACAAACTGATTCAGCCGATGAGGCACAGTAGTCAGTAGCCTTGCTAAAGCATAATTTATTTAATACTTATGCACCTGAGCACCATGCATGGTAGATAAACTTAACCAACAGTTGGACTATTTAATCCGAGTAAATAATAGAAAAGTAAATAATTGCTTGAAAACAACCCCCACCATGCAGGAGACTTACGGCTTCCAGTCCCAACCGAAGATCAAGCTAACATCCCCGTTACATAAAATTTACCACTGATGGTAACTTTACCATGGCAACCTCACTCAACATCCAAATCAAATCAAGGATTCCATGGAAGTCGCCATTGATGGTAAAGTTACCACCAATCAATGTTAAGTTTAATGCAGCGGGGCCCTGGACGTGTTAATCTACTTTAGATGTAGAACCACTGCCCTATGATAATAGGTCTAACATGTAAGTAAAACATCGTCCATACTACGTCCCCCATAATATTGATGCATAATGCATATCATCACAGATATCATCCATTTACTAGCCATTTAGACTGATACACATCAATAGACCAGTTCGTAGTTAGATCCGGTACAAAAATATTAATGTCCGATTTTGAAAGCTTTAGATGTCGAGTTTTCAGAGAGCTTCTACTCGTCTGATAGACACTTACTACATGAGATTCACTTGATAGTTTTGACATCTATAAGGCTTATAAGCTATCCGGTGAGTCAAATTCATCTATTTCATTTCTTCACTCCGACAGTGTCTTTAAATGTCAGTTGAACCACAGGCAGTATTATAGAGCGGTAATAAATCAATTACGGAGAAAAACATTTCGCGTTGTCGTTTAGGGACACTGTACTGTCCCTGGTTGAACTGTCAAATCGAGGCACATCCGTTTTTATAGACAAGCCATCTCGTAGCGCTTCTAAAGGGTGCTTGGTATTTTGGTTCAACCCCTGTCACTTGAAAATTGTTTTGTCTATGTTACTCCGGTTGGGGAAGATGGGAAGGGGGCGTGCCTCCACGACAAGGTTTTTTTTTTTTTTTTTATCGAAATCGAAATCGAAATCCCCTCCCTCTTGAGCGGAAAGTCCTAGTATTTGAAACTTAGACCCAAAAATTTGCAGGTTTAAAGGAATGGTTCAACATTTTAATTTACAGGCGTGATAGGCTTTTTCTTAATACATAGTTATATTTCCGTTAAAGACGATACATAGGAATTTCTGAAATGGAAACAGTTCTGACTATAGAAATATTCATGAAAGGCTGTGAGGTGGTAAGGATCAAAAAAAGAAAAGAAACAAATTATAGATTACAAAAACAGTACTGTCATTAAAAATGTTCAGGTACATAAAGAAGTCTACCTATGCAATATTTCTACTTTTTTCCCCTCGAAAAAAATTAATGTATAGCTCTTCTTAACATGTGTAATGTGCTAACAAAAGAATAGTATACAGTCTAATAGTAAATGTAAACGTCGCTCTGGTCTGCTCATTCTGCAGCTCGTACATGTTCCACGTGTCTGCAGTACAGCGGTACCGTAACTGATGATCATTGTGGACTTTGGTTGTTGATACAAGATACGATTTACCAGGCCACATATACCAGACAGGCCCTTATATTGTTGTTTTTCTAACATTTTGCCACCTCGGTGATTAAAAATAATTTCCGGTAGAATATCCTGACAATAGGGCAAGGGTAACGTCAATAGGGACTTTTAGATTTGAGTGGACTGAAACGTGTGACGTCCATTCAAGGCAGTGCATTATTAGGACGTCGATCGTAGCATAGACCTATTGTCTTCGTGCGTATCTAAAAGTCCCTAATGACGACAAACTAATCAATGGCGTATCCAGGATGGAGGGATCGAGGATGGGGGGGGGGGGGAGGGGGTGGGGGAAGAGGGGGCGGGGAGCTACCTGATACCCTGGTAGAAGCTAGTGCCCTATTTTATACACAATCGTAGGTTATTCCTCTCCCAGTACATTTTTCTTATTTTTTAAATTCAATATTGTTATAACTTTTCACGATTCTAGGGCATTTGAGGGCATTTTGGACGTACATTCATGTCTGCTCTATGAAATCGAATATTGCTTTTAAAATGAAGGGGGGGGGGGGGGGACATATTTAGTGATTTTGTGCCCACGGGAAATTAATGTGCTGAGAAACTGAACATTATGCCAGGAATATTTGTTTTGTACTTTAATGGGGAGTCTTGAAGATTTATGGGTAAAAACTGCAATAAATCATTCAGAACAACTTAATTATATTGCTTGGGGTAAAGTCTCCTTTAATGTTAGCAGAAAATGATCAGATCGATCATGATAAGTGGTTGATTTGTACAGCTGTTGGCAGTGAAATAGTAAACACTGAAAGGTACTTTGTACACAGAAGTGTAAAGTGAATGCTTAATACAAAGGGTACATGATGTATAATCCTGAATAACGTTGGAAGTTTATGTATTGTATACAAGAACAAACAGACATTGATGTGATGGAATATGGACTCAAAGGATTTATGTGAGTTCTAGCTTTAATGATGAAACAAAGGAGACACCCGTTTAATTTTGGTTCTTTTATTGTGACGCCGTCGTGGATCATCATTAGAAAGTGAAGAGATTCAACAACTGTGTGGGATAATTCCTTAAGGATTATCTACAGAGTTCCCATCTCAACATAGAAATGCTGGAACTGCAAGCAAACTGCTAAACTGTTGGCGATTGTCCTAAGCGAACTGCTATTACGTAGATAACAACTATCGTCTTCCCCTTCTTCCCCGAACTATTTCTTCTAGTCTCGTCACAAGTCTTAAACATAACTTTCAGAACAAGAAAAGAGTCATTCCATGACATTATTATCGGGAGCTTCACGTCAAGGATATGCTCACATTGAAAAGGCTGACTCTATGGCCTGAATTCACCAAGGAGGTTAGTCGACAAACCTCCTTTGTGAATTCGGGCCACCATGTCTGTGATAATCCCTAGCAAACGCATGATTGAACCGTGTAATCTGTATGCAAACAATATTTTAATGTGTTAATAATATGTTGTATAATAGCATGTTTTAATAATATTTCCATGAAGGCATCTGTTCGTTTTATAGAGTAATAATAAATAACAATAGCTCGTTCATCATTACTAGCCAAGTTCTCAAGAATGCTGGTTCCAAACAATGTTGTGCTGAACAATGGTGTACAACACACCAGCGCCAAACACTGAATTTGCCCTGCTCCAGGCTATTGTCTGAATGATTTGGCGGTGAATCTTACTCGCAGGCTCTGTTGTTTAAAACCGTTAACCTGGACGATGAGCAAATATGACGTTAGCACTTCGGTATTCTATTATACTTCAACACGCCATTTTCATGATATTATCACATTTAATGCACAAATCTTTAAGTGACTCATTACGAATTCTTTCATTCACCTGTTACGAATAATCGTATTTTAAAGGTACTGTGTCCCATTTGCAAGCCAAAAAATGAAAAAATTAAATTTCACCCGTATTTGAACGATGATACTAATTTACTAATTTAGAACTTCCCTCAAAACGAAAGGGTTTGAAATTTCATTTTGTGGGAAACTTACGACTGTTCTTTGTCGAATCGACTTTAGTGATCTTAATCATTTTAGTTATGGTCTGATTGTCAGACGCTTGTACCGAATGGTCGTACGTTTTGTGCTGTGCAAAGATTCAGTCAGTTTAATTTTGGCCATTACAAGAAGTGGGTTATTGATGCAGACAAATGCTGATGTACCCTTTACAGGTCATTTCATGTATGTTATCACCAAAGAATAAAGAAGTCAATCAGTCACTCAATATTATTGGACAGTGAACTCTAGAAAGTAAACGGGTTTCCTGGCATAATTTGAATACTTGGACACTGCTAACGTTTAAATTTCACAGATAGGACATACGAGACATATTCATAATTCTACAAAGTTCTACAGAATTTCATTTTGGCTGCAAATGGGACATAGTACCTTTAATAGTCAGAATGCGAATTGCATACGTTACGTGTTATTAGACAGGTCAAGCCATAATGCTGGTCCTACCCAGCAACAGTTAATGTATGCAATTCGCATTCTGACTATTGAAATACAATTATTCGTAACAGGTTAATCAAGTCATTTGTAACGATCGAAGCACTTAAGAAGGTTTTGAGCATTGAATGTTATTACAAAAATGTTATAACGAAAATGGTCTACTGTCTTTTGTCAAGGCTCTTTCCTGACGTGTGATTTACATGGTTTCACCCCTAACCTGATACTCAACTGGGCATTATTCACGAAACCATCATAAATACACACATTTCCTTGTTGGTTGTCGGTGAACTTGTACTCGAAACGTTCTCGTGAAACACTGCCCTGGTTTGGAAAGTAATATGCGTACATCGTCAGGAATATTGGTTCTTTGAATTGCCAACGATGTTTTTATCAATTCGAATGGCGTCCTAATACCTTCATGACGTGTACGCCAAAATTATTAAACAATGTTCAGTAAATTGTTTTAAGAATGAATTGATGAAGATAATTTTGTCTCCTTTGCGGGTGGTGGAACATTTCCATTTATAACTCCCAAACTCTTTGATGAAAAAATAGAGAAACCCTTCTAATCATCTTATGTAACCCACGTATACAAGAAATAAAATAGAGGATGGAACGAAAGACTTCAGATTTGGTATATTGCTAGAACTGCCTTCTAGAAAGAGGAATTAAAATCCTGAACAAAAATACAAGGTATCTCCAGTCTCCCTCCACATTTTCAGCTTATTGTCAGCTTATTGTCAGCTATTGTATAGTGTTTTCACATTTTCAGCGTTAGCGTTTGGTTCGGTAATTCGGTAATCTGTAACTGCTGTGACTTTTTAGCTTCTCGACAAATCGTAGTACGAGATTAAGAGTTCATAGCCGTTCAACACAACATTAGCCTTTGTCATTAATCCCCCCCTCCGGTTAATAGCTTGTTTGTGTCCTGCCCTTTAAGGTATTTCCCCTAACACAGTTCTGATTTTTACCATCTTTGTTCAGTTCCTAATACCTGCTATTCATTTGCATCCTCTCATAATCTGATTTGTTGACCCGTTTTCGTGTCGTTATCACTTGGCACGTTTCTGATTTGTTTTGAATGCCTCCTTGTCCTTGGGCTAATCTCGCAGTTTCAGTAACATTAAAGAAAGAGTAATGTTGTCATACTTTGTCACTCTTTGTCTTTGTCTCAAGACCTTCTCTCTATTTCTCAATCTCTATTCTTCTTATCAGGGCAACTCCTTGGGCCAATCACAGTTTCAATGTGAAGTAAAATTAAAGAGAGATTTTTCATACTTTGTCACTCTTGTCTATGTCTCAAGACCTTCTCTCTATTTCCCAATCTCTATTTTTCTTATCGGGGCAACTCCTTGGGCCAATCACAGTTTCTATGTGAAGTAAAATTAAAGAGAGATTTGTCATACTTTGTCACTCTTGTCTATGTCTCAAGACCGTCTGTCTGTTTCCCAATCTCTATTTTTCTTATCGGGGAAACTCCTTGGGCCAATCTCACAGTTTCAATGTGAAGTAAAAATTAAAGTTTCAGTAATGTGACATTTCAGTTTAAGTAATATGACATTAGTCATACGTTGTCACTCTTGTCTATGTCTCAAGACCAGATTCTGTCTGTTTCTCAATCTCTAATCTTATTATGAGGGTAACTCAGATTACAATACATTACCCAAGGTCGCAACCTTATTTTCGTCTGTTTGGGTTCGGATTCCGTTAAGGACGGTCCATTATTAGAATCTTTTCTTCAGAAGAATGCGTTTTGTTTTTTTGTTGTTGTCATTGTTTGTTCGTTTGTTGTACATAATGTAAAGCATCCGCACAAATGTACGTAGCATTCCGGAAGAGATCAACATGGTAAATCCTCTCGCTTTGTGTGATCCTTCTGAAGGCTCCATTCCTCTCCCCTATTATCGTCACATTCATGAAGCATCACCACTTAACAAAAATAGAAAGTGTCTGTTACTGTCTAGATGGCGTGTAATTGCCTGAGGCTTTGGGGATTTACGATACATAAAGGTATGCCGACACCTATGCTCGCTCCTCATCTTATTCCACTGCATCAGCATAGCATGTGGGTCAGGAAAGATTCAGACAAAGTTACCTAAGCGTGAAAAATGGTCTAGACATTTATTGTAATTTGTAGAGCGATTAGGCCCTTTTAGTTTTGTTTAGTTAGAGGAGCTATACCCCCAGTGTCTGATAGAAAGAGAGAGAGAGAGATTTATATATAGAGAGAGAGATACTTGCTCTTAATTACAGCAAACACACGACCTCCTCAAGACTTTCACAAAACGTCCTGAGGACATTGTAACTTTTATGGGGCAATTATGTACTGGGCAATTCCACGGTAACGGTAGGACACTCAGACAAGATTTTTGAACTTCAGGTTCATACTAAAAGAACTGTTTTATTAGTATAAGATGTGAAACAGTACAGATATAATACCTATATAAGTGCCTTTAATTCTCCCCCAAAAAATTGTCATTATAGTTAAGTAGTTTAAGAATGTGCATATTAATTATCTCGGTAACGGAAGGACATAAAAATGGACATGGTTTTTCCAGTTAATTAGTGTTTATCCAAACTTTGTGAAGTTGATGAAGCTTTCCACTTGACTGAAACACATTTTGTTCCCCATAGTTTAATACATACTAATAAAACATTTCTTTTAGTATGAACCTGAAGTTCAAAAATCTTGTCTGAGTGTCCTTCCGTTACCGTGGAATTGCCCTACTTACCATGAACGTTTTTTTCCTCCGAGGGGAATGTATATCGTTCAAATACAATTAACGTATTTGGGCCGAATTTAACGTCAGTATCCGGAAGACGCAACTCAGTTTCGAACCCGGGGGCCTGTCGGAATTTATCTATACTCCAGGAACGTACCACTAGATCAACTCGCATTCAATTGTGCTTGTCTTGTAGGTTGGTCCTGGTTCAGTGGACTGACCTTTGCTTTTGCGACAATTGTTTCGGGCTTTATATCGTATAGCGTTAGGGTTAGTTTAGGTTAAGGGTTGACCAGTTCTTTAGATCGTTATTTACTTTAACAAAATACGAGATTGTAGGAACTCATATATGCAGCAATATTATGGGAGGGGTTGTGCTTCACATTTGAAAGCGTCACAGAGTTGACATCTTGGCTAGGGGTACAGGTTGGTAAATGTCACCCATCGTGCTGTGAATCACATAGGCACCTGCTTCTCTTCCTTAGCAGGTCGAATTTGTTATGCTATAGAAACCAATGTTCTAAATGTGACACTGGAGTTCATTAACACCCGCGTGCGTGTGTGTATGTCTGAATGTCTCTGATAGAGAGAGAGAGAGAGAGAGAGAGAGAGATACGTGCTCTAATTTAGTATTCAGCAAACACACGACCTCAAGACTTTCACAAAACTTCCTGAGGGCGCTTATAACTTTTATGGGGCGTTTATCCATGAATGTTTTTCCTCCATGGGAAATGTAAATCATTCAGATACAATTAACGACCTTGGGCCGAATTTAACGTCATTATCCGGAAGACGCAACTCAGTTTCGAACCCGGGGGCCTGTCGGAATTTATCTATACTCTAGGAACGTACCACTAGATCAACTCGCATCCAAACTGTGCTTGTCTTGTAGGTTGGGTGGACTGACTTTTGCTTTTGCGACAATTGTTCCGGGCTTTATATCGTATAGCGTTAGGGTTAGTTTTGCAATTAGGTTTTAGTTTAGGTTTAGTGTTAGCCAGTTCCTTAGATCATTATTTACTTTAACAAAATACGAGATTGTAGGAACTCATATATGCAGGGGGTCGTGCTTCACATTTGAAAGCGTTACAGAGTTGACATCTTGGTTAGGGGTACAGGTTTGTAAATGTCATCCATCGTGCTGTGTATCACATAGGCACCTGCTACTCTTCCTTAGCAAGTCGAATTTGTTATGCTATAGAAACGAAGGTTCTAAAAGAGACACTGGAGTTCATTAACATCAATGAGACGGCGATAACACTCTTCATGATCTGCGCTTTAGGACATCATATATTACACAACAGGGACTTTTAGATGTTCACGACGACAGCGTGGACTGCTACGTGTGACGTCCAGTCCCTTAAGAGGACGTCGCAAATCTCAAAGTCCCTATAGAGCTGGAAAAGATACATCTTATTTACGGGGGGGGGGGGGGTAACATGCTTAGGGACATCGTGAAGGGATATTGGATGGGCAACGGTTGGAAGACGATGCATTGGGATGGTGTCAGAGCTCAAAACTGATGGGTGACAGATCACAAGACATAATGAAAAAGAATGCTAAATACAGAGAGGAATGGAGAGAGATCTAAAGAAGTCCCTGGTTTGTAGACATGCCTTTGACCGAAAACCTGAGTGAGTGAGAGAGAGAGAGAGAGGGAGAGAGGGAGAGAGAGAGAGAGAGGGAGAGAGGGGGAGAGGGGAGAGGGGGAGAGGGGGAGGGATGGCGTTTGAGAACTGCTCAGTATACATGACGTAAGAGACGGAACACTCTCATCAGGAGGCGCGATAGCTCAGTCGGTAGAGCAGTGGTCTCGTAATCCGGTGACCCAGGTTCGAAACCAAGGCGATGCACTAGTGCCCTTTGGTAAGGCATTAATCCTCATTACCAGGTCTTCCAGAGAGGATCTAAAGCCGTCGGTCCTCTGGTTGCTTATCAGTCAGGTAAAATAGCCCCTACTGCTACCTTGGAAGGCAGGTGCTATAACTCATGCTCTGGTTACTAAAGCATGCTTTACGGTTAATATTAGATAGGAGACTAAATTCCCGACTGGATCAAACAATCGGTGAAGGGTCTTGACTCTCGTGCTAAACGTCCTGGGTTTGATTCCCACTTCGGGGCTTACACCCATGGCTTACCTCCTTGGACAAGGTGTTTTACTGACTTTGCTCCACGTAGGTGTAAATGGGAACCCAACAAAGCTGGGGTAAAGGTAACCGAAAGAGCTATTTTGATAAAATGGCATGGCTTAAATAAGACCACAAACCTAACTTGCCTAAAACCCAAATGAAACCCCTACCTATAATCACTATGAACATGACTGACAAAGAAAGCGGACAAAATATACAGTTCCTCAGGTAGACAAGGAACATCCGTTCACTGCTATTATGTAAAAATGTGTAGAACAGGTGTCACATGCATATTTACCTTTTTACATAATAGCAGTGAAGGGATGTTCCTTTGTCTACCTGAGGAACTGTATATTTTGTCCGCTTTCTTTGTCTATCGTGCTCATAGTGAATACAACTCAGATAAAATATTGCTGTCACCATGCAGGAGTACATGTTCGCACGGTACATTCATTTGGCACCTGTTCAAGGCTATCCAATTGTCACAAATTTACTTTTTAGCTTTTATCACCGCTCCTACACTTTTCATTAGCCTGTTGAAAGCACACTCCATAGCCTGCTGTGAACAATAATGAGCTGTATCTGTGTAAGCGTCAATATGTCATCCGTTAGGGCTAGACATTGTTATGTAGATATAAAAACTCAACATGTGGTCTTTAAAGAGATATACTGATGACCCTGTCATATCAATTACGACACCTTCACCAGCCTGACAACCGTCTCTTATTCCATTCACAATAAACATTTATAACTAAATTATTCATACCCTCACCAAGTTTTCGTAACTTTTTTCTGCAAATTTATGAAAAATTAATGTGTCCCATTTATTTTTCTTGAAACAGCGACATGTAATATAGAAGCTTAAATCTAAACCAATGCCCTTATTCAATCAGTCCACATTGCATTCTTGACCTGCGAAATTCACATAAAACAACCTATTTACAAGTAATAATTTGGTATCTAAATGCATTACAATGTTTTTTCTTCATTTGTTACCATGCTGGTACGTTGTATATGCATACACTCTAATTGATTTGAATTAGAATTAAAAGTGACCGATCGAAGGTTCATCATCGTTACATTCTCTTTTCCCGATTTACGAAACGCATTTACAGAATTTGATTTAACAGACTTTCTCCCTTATTGTTTTTTTCCCGCTAGAGCTAGCCATTTCTCTAAAACTCTAGACATGTTTATTTGTGGGTTTCTTTTGATATGTCTTTTTTGTTAATGTCACCCTTTGAAAAAAACTTATTCAAACGAATTTCGTCCACGTTCTTGGCATAAGCTTGATAAAGTGATCTCTGCGGACCTGGTGGAGGGTCAAGACAATTACTGATTAGTTGCATAACCAGTAACTTGGTAGGCTATACGATACAAAAAACATGACTAAGCACAATCTTAGGGTGTTGAATACTTATGAATAAATCCTTTAATTGTTGATCCCATTAGTTCTGCTCTTTCAGAAGTCAAAGGAAACCCTGAAATGCTGAAATGAAAGAGCACACAAATGACTTCAACAGTCATATTTGGCTTCACGTTATTTTTTAGAGGTTTTAAGGTTTTATTTGTAACAAGGCAACTTTGAATAATCGTAAGCCGACACTGACGCTAGTATTTTCTTTCGTTTATGCCTTCCTTGAGCTTTCTGGTGTTGTTATGGTAATAGTTGCTGGGAAATCGACAACTATACTATACATTCATGTTATTTTTCATGTTATTATGCACTAATATGGCTTATGTGTCTGCAAATATTGAAAAAAAAAATACTCAGTAGTTTAATCAATATCACACAGTTTCATGTCTGTTTTGTTATGGAAGGCCATCACTAGGACTGTGCTTTTAGGGAATTTCTATTGTAAATATGTTTCATGACATGTTCAATTTGTTTTTGTGAAGGAAATAAATGTCTATTAAATTAAATTGAGTTGAATAGTTGAGGCGCAGAAAGATTTATACGTTCTCAGTGCAAAGTGTCCTGTGTCAAAGTATTGATGTAGGAATACACTCAGCCATCATGTCTAATGTAGGCCTATATTCCTTGGAATGTAAGTTCTGGGGGTATTTCACAAGGATCCCAAGTCGAACTTAACTCTAAGTTGGAGTGAAATATTATGGAATGCCTTTTTTGTAGCCTTAAAATAAGATATATTAAAAAGCAAAAAATCAAGTATTTTAGAATTTTCATAAATTCCACATCAAGAACATGAAATTTCCTTGATAATAGAAAATATGAATGATTTGAATCAACATGTTATGCCTTTTAAAATAACTTTTACAACATATTTTCAAAGGTGCTAACGGCTTTCCATAGTTGTTAAGTCCAGCTTAGAGATAAGTTCAACTTAGGATCTTTGTGAAACAACCCCCCCCCCCAGGTTTTAGAGTTCCGAGGCATATATTGTCGTACACAGTTCTATAATACTTACCTTTAATGTACTAGTACCAGAACTTCCATGATAACCAAATACCTCAAAACATTAGTGACATTTTTGTGGAGGTTTTATGGCAAAGCTAACTATTTCACGTTACGAATAATATAACGTATTGAAAACTTTAGAAAGATTATTACTATAAAATATAAACCTCTTCTGTAAATGATAATGGAGCCATATCCCATTGTACGACATCGAAGGATTAGTCTCGAAGGTAAATGCCTTAGAAACGGGTTTTTTAGAGGAAAAAATCATGACAATGTATCCAGGTATTTTGTTTTTATTATTTCACATTTGGAGAAAAAAAGTGTAGATGGTGTGGACAAACGTTATGCCGAATAATTGTGCTCTGATGTTACCTGTTGTGACCTGCATTGAATTGTGGTTTAATATGTACGTAATTCCCCTCAATCCGACAATCACTGTTCTTACATATACCCTAAGGCGTCTGTAACCCTCTGCTTTATTCATGTTCATAAACACGCGACGTTGAAGAAGTCAAGGATTCTTTTTATGTTTGGGGTTGACGTAACATGCTTTGTATGTTACCTTCTAGTGGCCTCCTGGGGAGTTTCAATCATAAATCACTTCCCTGTTTTGAATAGCTTTCTTTTCAAATATGAATCCTTTGACTTTTTCCAAGGTAGCATTTGTTGTGACATTCGTTTTTTTAGAGGTGTCAAGCATTGATAAATCTACCCAGTAGTGCAGCTACAGGTGGTCTAGGTGAAGGTGCCTCCAAACGAACAGCGATGGAGAAAAGGGGAAAGGAAGACCCCCCCCTCCCCCCCCAAAAAAAAAATGAATGAGAAAGAGAGAGAGATAGAGAGAGAGAGAGAGAAAGATAGAGAGAGAGAGAGAGAGAGAGAGAGAGAGAGAGAGAGAGAGAGAGAGAGGAAGGGAGAGAATGAAACTGAGAAGGATAATACAGGCCCTTCCTCCACCCCAATTGCTGTCTTTGTTGATTTGTATTTCGTCCACTTCGTGAGATCGATGTGCCTCCAACTTTTTCAGTACCCCTCGGTCTTTGGTGCTATGCTACGCCATTGAACATACTTGTATTGAAATTTAGATAACTGACGCGGGAAAGATTTTAGCAGGTCTGATGATACAAACAATTCAGAATACATCACACACTTTAATACACGGCAGACGTTTTTTGAATGCTGTGCAGACATGTACAAGTAATATACGATAGCTATGCATGTATTTCAGTTCACATTCTTAGAAGGGTGTTAGTTAACTCATTGCTTACTGGAACCTGGTGGTCCCTGTGTTAAGTCTATGTGAATGAGATAATTCAGTAGTCAACACCCACGCACACACCCACACGCACACAACCCTCAGGCACCCACTTGTGTTCCATTCTCACGCATGTCGGATCTATAACGTGGCATAGTTACGTGGGCATAGAATGGGTGTGTGGAGGGTGTGAGCAAGGGTTCGACCAATCAGCGTGAAGGGGGTGGGGCCAACGTGGTCATTTGAATGATAATGATTTCTACCAGGACTCATTCAGGAGGTCTCCACGCATTTGTAGCGTACATTCCTATTAGGGGAGGGTTTTAAACGAGTATGGTGTCATTGAAAAGAGGTACATGTATTTTCGAAGATATTTTCCTTCATGGGGAGACAAATAAACAACAAACTTTTCAATTATGTCAATTCAAGTTATGAAATTACGATGTACAAAATTGACATTGATTGATGTATTATGTTCTACTGCGACACGCGAAAATGTTTCAAAATGAATCGTGAAAATTATACTCTGATGGTAATTGTGGCTTATTTACCCAGTGTAGCCAAACTAGTAGAATTAAAACACTATGTCATGGTTTTCATTACTTTCTGCTTTTGAAAAAGGAAAACATAATGCATTTACATACATGGTGAAAAAGAGAGATAATAAATAGAAGGGAGAGAGATAGGGAGAGATAGAGCGGAGAGAAAGAGAGAGAAAGAGAGGGAGAGAGTGGGGGGGGGTGAGAGAAACAGAAATAAAGGGAGAAGGGGGAGGGATAGAGAGAGAGAGAGAGAGAGAGAGAGAGTAAGAGAAGGGAGAGGGAGATAAAAGAGGAGGGGGTGGAAGAAGGAGTGAATGATAGGGAGAAGGGAGAGAGAAAGAGAGAGAGAGAGAGAGAGAGAGAGAGAGAGAGAGGGGGAGGGGGAGGGGGAGAGAGAGAGAGATAGAAACAGAGGGATAGAGCAAGAGATAAGGGGGGAGAGAGAGATAGAGAACATGGAGAAGGAAATACAACGAAAATTAGACTCTGCAGTTATACAATTTCTTCTTTTATGTGATGTGATGAGTATACCACTAACTGCATGATCAATCACTCCCCTCTCATCCACATAAGATTGAATATTTATACGATGGTAATATACAATGGTTAAACGTAAAAAAGGTATTATACGTAACATGGGATTATCACACAGACATGACGCGCTTTTCATCCTTGAGAAAAGAAATTCGAATTCGAAGAAAAACAAATTGGCTGAGCGTAAGCAAAAAGTGCAAAAAGGATAACGGATAAAGGATGGAAGATTCCCTTTCTTGCGCATGGGGCTTCGATATCGGCTCCTATAATTTATAAAGAAAAACAAATAAACGAACCAACAAACAAACAGACAACCAAAGAATAATATGTAAATACAGCTTCGTAAGCCACAGGGTTCTCGACACTATCATTTCAAGGTAGTCTTGGTCACAATGATATACGACTTTGAGCCAGTTCATATCGATTAAAATAATGATGTATTATCCACACACGTAGAAGGGAGGGGAGGGGAGGGGAAGGGAGGAGGGGAAGAGGGTGAGGGGAGGGGTTAATTCCAAGGAGTTAGAGAAGAGGGAAGGGAGGTAGAGGGTGTTGGGGGAAGATTGTGTGTTTTGATTAATTCCGATTAATAATATGTTAACAAATATGCAAATCTAAATTTGTAAAGAGTATTCATGCAGTTCTATCATGGAAAAAAGGTCAATGTTCTAGTTTTTGGGATGACATAACTGTGTCGTGCTGTAATCTTTTCATATTATGTAATTGGGTTATATTTTAGTCATACACATTTTCACAATGAATTATATTGATCAAATGATAAAAAGCTTAGCTATAAATATCTTTCAGTTTGTATAAACTGGGATTTATGGAACATGCTTTGCTTCCATGTTATGTACAAATAAAAAGAATGGGAGAAATAAATTCAATGAATACAAAAATGGTCGTCGATGTTATACATGTAGTACGTGTTATACATGAACCTTCCTGACTGACTCCTCAGTAAACAGAAAACAAATCTAGGTTCATAAAGTAATGTTTGATCAAAATATGACCCATATACAGTTTATCTTTTCTCTTTATTGCAGTGTCTGAACTGAATTGCAGTCATAAACTTGTCAAGTTTAAATCCACAAAAGATGTATCGTCATTTACTTTATAAAATTGATGTCGTGCCTTGGGCCATTAACTATTTAACCCATTGCTTACTGGAACCTGGTGGTCCCTGTGTTAAAGGTACTATGTCCCTTTTGCAGCCAACCTCAAATTCTGTAGAACTTTGCAGGAAAAACGTTAGCAGTGTCCTCATATTCAAATTATGCAAGGAAACCCGTTTACTTGCTAGACTTCAATGTCAGACACTATTGAGTTTTTGTGTCGTTATCACTTCGCACGTTTTGATTTGATTTTAATGCATCCATGTCCGTGGGCTAATCTCGCCGTTTCAGTAACATTAAAGAAAGAGTAATGTTGTCATACTTTGTCACTCTTTGTCTTTGTCTCAAGACCTTCTCTCTATTTCTCAATCTCTATTCTTCTTATCGGGGCAACTCCTTGGGCCAATCTCACAATTTCAATGTGAAATAAAATTAAAGAGAGATCTGTCATACTTTGTCACTCTTGTCTATGTCTCAAGACCGTCCGTCTGTTTCCCAATCTCTATTTTTCTTATCGGGGAAACTCCTTGGGCCAATCTCACAGTTTCAATGTGAAGTAAAAATTAAAGTTTCAGTAATGTGACATTTCAGTTTAAGTAATATGACATTAGTCATACGTTGTCACTCTTGTCTATGTCTCAAGACCGTCTGTCTCTTTCTCAAACTCTTTTTTTTCGTATGAGGGTAACTCAGATTACAATACATTACCCAAGGTCGCAACATTATTTTCGTCTGTTAGGGTTCGGATTCCGTTAAGGACGGTCCATTATTAGAATCTTTTCTTCAGAAGAATGCGTTTTTGTTTTTTTGTTGTTGTCATTGTTTGTTTGTTTGTTGTACATAATGTAAAGCATCCGCACAAATGTACGTAGTATTCCTTTTAAAGGTACTATGTCCCTTTTGCAGCCAACCTCAAATGCTGTAGAACTTTGCAGGAATTATGAATATGTCATGTATGTCCTATCTGTGAAATTTAAACGTTAGCAGTGTCCTCATATTCAAATTATGCAAGGAAACCCGTTTACTTGCTAGACTTCACTGTCAGACACTATTGAGTGACTGACTGGCTTTTTTTGTTCTTTGGTAATAACATACATGAAAAGAGTTGTAAAGGGTACATGAGCATTTGTCTACATCAATAACCCACTTCTTGTGATGTCCAAGATTAAACTGATTGAATCTTTGCGCAGCATAAAACGTATGACCATTCAATACAATTGTCTGAAAATCAAGACTGTTACTTTTGGGCTCTATAGCCCTTAAGTCGATTTGACAACTAATAGTCGTTATTTTCCCACTTGAATACATTTTCAAGCCCCACCTTTTTTAGGGAAGTTTTAAATTAGTATTATCTTTCAAATGCAGTTGGAATTTAACTTTTTCATTTGTTTGGCCTGCAAATGGGACATAGTACCTTTAAGTCTATGGGAATTAGATAATTCAACGGGTTAAGCCATGGTGCATGCATCTAGTGCAAGATTGTGTTCATGCAATTCCATTAATAAAATAATAAAAATAGTCATATAAATTACACTCAAAAACTTAATTGTGTACGTGGTAGTGCGTGGATCTAAAAGATTCATTCAGGACTCGGTTTCTCTAAAAAAGCAATAAAGTAGCCATATTTTCGACAATTAAATAAAACACAAAACGTATCTCAGGTCAGTCGATTCAATGATGCATACGCCATTTCATGGCTGATGGTCATTACATAGGAAAAAAGATTTATGTCTTTTTTAGCTTGATTGACCTGGATATTCCTGAACTATTTATATAAAATTGAATTGAAAGGTACTCAATTTTTGAAGTCAAAATCATTTGAGGAGAAATGTTAAGTTTGTCGTGATTATTTTTTTAATTTGTATTTATTTATTCAAATACATGTACACTCATAACTTATACAAGAATATAAAATAAGTTGTATCAACGTGAAAAGAACTCAACCATTGTATTTTATTCCATCCAGCGTTGCATTTACGAATATGGAAGTAAACTCCAGTGAAATATGAAGAAAAACGTGGAAATAAAAGTACAATGACATATGTGATATGAGAAAAGAGCGGCCTGCGGCGCAATGTAGTATTAACAAGTGCACCGAAAGGAAATTCATTTTAAGGTAGTCTAATCAATGTCACAAGGAATTCGACCTGACTCCACATACGAGTAATTATATTTATCTTGCATATTTCTGAGCTTAGACTCCAAAATCGCGAAGTTTTTATTATGATTTTTTTCCTTGGTGAGTCTGGGAGAATAACATGTGATTCATGTGCAGCACCCTTGAGCATAATTGGGGATCATGATGGTATGTGTACTGCGGAAAAGGATTAGTTTTGCAAGTTTACATAAAAGCAAAGTAAAATCAAGGCTTCAGGGCAGGAATGTCGTTCGTCAACCTTGTCAAAGGGCCATCAAAGTTTTATGAAATGTCCAAGTTCTACAGGTTTCAGATAAACAGAGGTAGTACAAGTTTACAGAATATGTATTTTCAAATAGTACTGACGTTGGCAAACGTGTGAAGATACAAACCCTTACATGCCCTCGGTAAAGTGAAGGTTTCAGCTTAGGACTACATTTAAGGTTAATTCAGTTATAACGTGTTTTCATTAAGTTTAATTTACATCTGTCCTATTTTTATATAAAACTACTAGATAGGTCGCTAGAAATCAGTGTAAGGTAATTTCAATAGCCTTTTCCATCACATATTGTCATTTTTGATACGAACATTGCAATGACGTATTGCATTATCTATCAAATAATGTCCATGGGATATACTAAAACGTGCTGAAATTGGCCTTGAGAGTATATCTAGAGAGTATTTGTCATTGCGACTGTAAGGGTGTCGTAGTCGAGTGGTTTAAGCATTTGACTTGAAATACTAAGGTCGTGGATTCGATCCCCAACACGGCACAAATGTCCGGTGACAAGGTATTAATCTACATTTGCCACTCTATACCCAGAAGAGAAATGACGTAGGATGACAAAAAGCTTTCGTGTTAGTTATCACCATATGCCCTCACGGTGACCATTATCATAAATGAATCTGATGACCGGGGTATTTTCTAAAAATCTGTAAAGCGCTTAGAGACGGTATTTCGTATTAAGCGCTATATAAATCCAGGTTATAACTATTCTTATTACATGGATATCATGAACGATAACTGTGATCGTGAGGTATATTATCATGTCAGAAATTAATTCATTTTTAGTAAGCCCAGCTCCCTCCTACCTCTCCGTGCAATATAAGAAGGAAAAATAGAAAAAGTTGACCCACGCTGGTTCGGGGTCTAAAGGGGTTCTATATCTAGGTCATGCCTGCAATTCAAAACACAGCTATTAACCATTCATCAAGCTAACATCCTTTTTGACATATTTGGGTCAATGTTAAGAGAGTTTGGTGTATTTAAAAGCTGGTTATGACCACCTACTATGATTAATTACTACACATTTCCTTTCCTACTTTTCAGTCGCCATTATCGTGATATTTTAAAAAGAACCCCCCCCCCTCTCTATTTTCTCTTTCCGCTGTGCTTTGGACCGGATTAGATATATAGAGGTGACGTAGAAATTGTATGGTGTGAAACCAGAGGTACATTTTAGATGTCAAAAAGGATATCATTATGATATACGAGCGAAAAGCTTTTTAGAATAGATCTCTTGTCATATACACTTTTGTCCTCAAATATTTTTTGTAAATATCATTTTCAAACTGAAGTCAAAGGTTGCATTCCAGTACAAGTCACATCTGAACGCGGACTGTAAATACGGGTTACAATTCGACTGATTGCTTGAAATGAATTGTCGGGTGAGTAAAGTGCATTGGAAGAAAGAAAACAGACAGGCAATATTCTTTTATTTGTATAACCCTCTTTGGTTTATCTCACTATACAGCCGGACCAAAAGCACAGTTTAAAAAGCCTCTCTAAGCCCCATCTACCAACAAACAAAATCTAAATTTTAAAGGAATTGAAGCGGGGCTCATGATGCAAATGCAAGAACCTCCAATCTGCCAGAGCACAACAATTGTGTTGGATTCAAAGAATAAAAGAAGCCGATAAACAAGGATGGTTTCAAATTCTTCAATTTTATCTTTAAAAGAACGGTGGTTTGTTCCTGTTTAACTGTAACTATGGTTATAAAATGTTAGACAAAAACATTCCTAAGTTCTACCGAGCTATTTTCCTTGACCCCCTAAACATGAATAAGGGCACTAAAATTAACGTTCTATAAGTATCAGATGATAAATAGTTTTAAAAATGCAACATATGGCAGCCAATTTGACTTTAAAAAAAGGGTTAATTATATTTATGCAAATTAAGAGTCAAGGAGTAGTTCTAAGCTGCTGATAATGCTATAATCATGTTCCTTGGCCCCCTAAACATCGGTAAAGACACTTCGTTTAGCTTTCTATGTGTATCAAATCTAGAGATATAGTTTTAAACATGAAAAAAATGGTAGCCAATTAGAATTTAAAAGGGGTTAATTATATGCAAATTTATGCAAATTAAGAGTCAAGGAGTAGTTTTAAGCTGCTAATAATGCTATAATCATGTTCCTTGACCTCCTAAACATAGATAAGGGCACTATAATAAACTTTCTATAAGTATTTGATGAGAAATAGTTATAAACATGCAACATGGCAGCCACTTTGACTTTAAAAAGGGTTAACTATATGCACATTTATGCAAATTAAGAGTCAAGGAGTAGTTGTTAGCTGCTGAAAATGCTATTATCATGTTTCTTGATCCCCCAAATATGGGTAAAGACACTTTGTTTAGCTTTCTATGTGTCTCAGATCTAGATATATATGCTAAAATAGGTTTTCTGTGTCTACCAGGGTCTGACATGGCGGCCATTTTGAATTTATGCAAATTAGGCACTGATCCACCACTTCAGTTTTTGTCAACTTTGAGTATGTTGTTTTTATGGCTATTCCAGATTATATGCAAGTGGAATCATTTCTGTTGCAATTAGTTCTAGGTTTTTTCATATTTTGACTGTACTACAAGCCACCTATCATTTTCGCTCTCTCAAATTATTCTTCTTGAACTGCACCTGAGAAAAGGAATATGTTTATCATGTATAATGACAGGTTATAGGATTGGAAACGTCTTGACTGTAAGTCAAGGCAAATATGTTAAGTTAGGTGTTGTGGCGTGCGCCTGTAATCCAGCTAAAAATGTTACAAACTGATTCAGCCGAGGACGCATGTTCGAAACTGAGTCACGTCCTTCGGACGGTGACGCTTAAAGGTCGGTCCCCAGACGTAAATAATAATTTACGATTGATACACGTCTGTAAAAACCCAATTACACACACACATACACACGCCTGAGAAACACAACTTGTTGATCATGTATAATGACAGGTTATAGGATTGGAAACGTCTGGAATGTAAGTCAAGGCAAATCTGTTAAATTAAATACTATTTTTTTACCCCATTACTTGCTATGCTGCAGAGGTTCTAAGCCTGCGCTGACCTCAAATGGTAAAACTGGTCTATTACAGCAGCTATAGAATTGGAAATGTTAATTATCATAATCTGACACGAGACGTTGCCCTAGAGGCTGAGCAGTCGAGTGGCAAATTCCTGAAGAAGAATAATGGAGCGACTGGTAGTTGAAGAGCCGGTGACCTATTTATCCATTAGGGTGCGTTTAAGCTTAAATTTTGAAGGCAGAATGAGCGATCTGTAACGCTCATCGTAAACGCTCATCGTAATCGCAGTTCCACGGTGTACTGTTTATGCTCACTTCTCTGGCTCCTCCAGGCAATTCTCCCTGGGTGGCCTTGATTGGCCTTGAAGCTGGATTCGCAAATCTGCACTGTGCATGCTACGTAGACCCACTAGAGGTCAGTGCGTTGACCCCATTTAAACGCGTTTACAAATCGTAAACGCATCTTTTTGTGATCTTTTTGTGATCGCCGTTTTTCGGTGATTCTACAAAAGTGAGAAAGAACGCAACCGTGTTTTAAACTAAACACGTAACAGATGCCTGATTCTGGCCAGAAAAGTTAAGCATAAACACGCCCTCAGATGGTTTGCATTTTTCAATAAGTCATGGGTAGTCACGTTTAAATTTCTTTTCTTCATACGACAGGGACTCTTATGTTATGTCATGTTATGTCTCAAACTCGGGGTCCTATTCTTACTAGCTCTCAATGCTATTTTCATCACCCGTGGGGTTCGTTGACTTACTTTACCATTTTGATCGACTATTTCTGGGCACAATTTCTTTAGGAATAGATCTAGAAAGTAAGTCGAGGCAAATATGTTTATTTAAAAGCTACATTGTTTCCACAACTTGTTATGCGAAAGAGGTACACAGCCTGTATTGACCTACATAAGAAGGAGCGTTTGTAGAAGTGTTGCTTAATTTATTAAGTTCCGCTATAATGACACAGAATGTAATTAATAAATGCATATTCGTTGCAATCCATTAAAATGATCATGAATATACAACATAAATCATCTATTTGGTTCATGTGCTGTACAAAATAACTTACAGTTCCCAATGTTAAATTATGTTTAGTGTACTTCTCTTGCTATGCCATAACTTGCTACGTACTATGCCTGTACTGACGTACGTAATGAGGAGCATTTGTAGAAGTTTTGCTAAAATTATTAAGTTCCGCTATTATGACACACAGTGTAATACTAAATGCATATTCGTTGCAATCCATTAAAATGATCATGAAGATACAACATAAATCATCTATAAGCTTCATGTGCAGTACAACATCACATATAATTTCCAATGCTAAGTTATGTTTAGCTTACTTCTCTTGATTATTTAATTTCATAATTTCAATCGTGGTGTAATGGTGGAATGATGGCTCATTGACTTGACTCAATAAAAGGGTTAAGGGTTTGAATTTTACCAAGGCAGTAACGCCATTTGGCAAGACGGTAGTCCACATGTGCCAATTTCCGCCCTGGTGTAAATAGTGACCTTGCAATTGCTTGGGTAATATTAATTACAGGGCCCGAAGGAAGAGCATTATTGATATTGATTTGGCTACCTAGGGTAAATTTAAACGTACAAACAATTGCACATGACACAGATATGTTTCATATTCTCATTTGTAAAAGGCAATTAAAATTTGTTATCAGGATTTGTGAGAAGATTACAATAGGAGAACTCAATATCAAGTATAGATTGACTTTGTGGAACACGATTTCCCTTTATTTACCGATGATTTGCCACTCTTCACCCAAGTGTTAAATAGTTTCTCGATAGGATTACGTACTAAGCTTTGCAAGACTACATTTTCATAATTTGAAAGATTTCACATAGTAGAATTCAAAAACGAAACTTATTTAACAGTGTGGTTGCCGTTTCACAGTGTGGTGGGCATTTCACGGTATGATGGGCGTTTCACAGTGTGGCAATTTCACACGGTATAATGTGTCACACTGTGAACGTCCACACTGACAATTGTCACAGTGTGGTGAGCGTTTCACAGTGTGGTGGCTGTTTCACATGAGTGTGGAGTGTTCACAATGTTAAACTCGAGCGTTTTCACAGTGTGGCCACAATGTGAATCTCCAGTTGTTCATACTGAACTACAAAGTGCTCCACAATGTGCTCCACAATGTTAAATTGGGGCATTTTCACAGTGTGGTCACATCATTCCACAGTGTGCTTCTCAATGTGGTCACATTGTGGATCTCCGGCTATCCACACTGTGAATCGGTGGTTATCCACACTGTGAACCACAATGTGGAACGTTGCGACCACACTGTGAAAACGGCCCAATTTATCATTGTGGAGCACACTGTGATTCACAATGTGAATGAGTGTGAATGAGTGTGTCTTTTCTAGCAGAGGTACGTGGGCGATTGTAAAAAGGTGCATTTTCGGAATACTCGCCTGAGAGCGGAGCGTGTGCACTTTCATGTGCGGATTAGAAATTTAATCCAATGACCGAGGTAATAATGTTATCAACGCAAAGCGATTAGAAACGTGGTAGTAAGCGCTATACAAATGTGACTAATGTTATTATTTATTACTATTTGGGAGCTTGATAAAGATGGATAGATAAATCATTTTAGCGGTTGAAATTTGCTAAACAATTATTCAACCTTTCTGTTTTCTTTAGGATGCTTTTAGCGGATTTCACCTCGGCCACCATCCTGATCTCGTTCGGTGCTTTGTTGGGCAAGACATCCCCTCTTCAACTCACCATCATGGCCTTCTTCGAGGTCATCTTCTCCCTCGTTAACGAGTTCATTGCCGTCGAGTTCCTTGGTGTAAGTAAGACTTCACATCTCGTGTGAAATACCCAATGGCAGTCACCTGGGGGGGGGGGGGGGGGGGTGCTGGGCAGACACGCTCTTTTAACATTTTTTTTTTTAGCAGTTAGTATAAAGGCTAATGTAGTCATGTTGTTTATTAAGGGCTTTGCAACATCTTATATTATTAAACCCAATTTCACTGCCCACTCGCAGCAGATCTATTTGCAAATGTGGCTAAATTTGGAGCGGGTATTAAAATGTCCTAGCATCACTGATGATAATTTATACCTCAGTTACCTATGTGGAGTGTCTAGCTGTTTGTAAGCAAGTTCTCTGACGCCTAAGTGACCAATATAAAATATGTACTTATTAAACCTGAAAACAAGTCCACCCTTGCTTACAAATGTAGGGATAACTACCCTCTACAATTCGGTTTTTAAATGGAGGAACTCACCCCATTGAAAAAAGTTCTACACTTTAAGTTTGAGCGTTGATATCTCTCTTGTTACGGCTTTGCCATACTTTTGGTAGGCCTATCATATAAAACCTGCATGTTTCCGTTTACAATGACGGCCAATTTGTAATGATTATTTATTCATGAAATTTGCCGTACACTTGAATATGGGGCCAAGTCAAAAATGAAATATTGCGAAACGCATTGTTATTGTCAACAATATGGGGCCAAGTCAAAAATGAAATATTGCGAAACGCATTGTTATTATCAACAGTAAATTCTTCATTTTTTTAAAGGATGGATTGTGCAATTTGCAACATTTTGCCCTTTGACTTGGCGCAATATTCAGTTGTACTGCACATCCCATGATTACATAATCACTACGAATGGGGCATCACTGTAAAGGTATAAAAACAGGCTTGTCAACGATACCAAAGTCTGATGATACAGTAACAAGAGAGATATCGACGCTCAAACTTGAATTGCAGAATTATTTTGAGGGGTTTATTTACGGATATCTTCGTGACATTTTCATTTAAAGGTTTGAGGTATTTATGATAAAACAGAAATATTATGCAATCAATTGGTGTGTTCCTTTAATCATGCAAGTATTATATTCTCTTTCCTTCTTTAGACTACGGATATAGGAGGTTCCATGTATGTCCACACCTTCGGGGCTTACTTCGGTCTCGCTGTATCCATGGTGGTTACCCGCCAGGCTGGACGGGAAAGCCCCAAAGAAGGAGCGGTCTATCACAGTGATCTCTTCGCCATGATCGGTACGTTTCTTGTACCTATATCTGGGCAGCGTCTCACGAAACCGAAAGTACAAATTCACCGACATCCCATTCAAATGCGTGTATTAAGTTTAACACACGTTTCCATGGGATGTCGGTGGACTCGTACTTATGACGGTCTCATAAAACCCTGCCCTGTTGCCGATAGGATACAAAAGTCATTGTAGATTGCTCAACATTGTGAGCTTCTATAAAATGGCGCCTGTCTGGATTGCTTCCCAGGGAGTGGAGAATGTGCATGGCAACAGTGTGTGCCTGCAAGACTGTATCCGATAACTAGGGTAGTAAAGCTGAAAACGTATTAGATATCATCGATGTATTAGCGCCAGAATAATGTTATTATAATAATAATTATTATTCTATTATTACTATAATTATCAGTCTTATTATCATCATTGTTATTATTGTTATTACTATTATTATCATTATCATTATAATTGTTATTATCATCAACCACCAAGCTGTAAATCTCTCTGGAAGGACTTGGTAATGACAATTAATGCATTACAATATATAGGACACTATTTATGGCTTCGACATGGTTTCGATCCTGGGACCTTCCTGGATACGAGGCTATCGTTTAGCCATCATCCATCTTCACATATACCTCATTCATATACTTTTGATGATATATTTTAAGAGATGGAGGTGACAGAAATGTGATTTACGAATAATTATTTGTTGATCAGATGAACCATCACAATTACACAATTAAAATGATTGTGAATTTTGACTATAGATACCGTTTCTTTTATCAATAAATAATTTACCTCCTCTTCCGTCTTTTTTATCATCATCTTCATCATCATCATCTTCATCATCATCATCATCATCATCATTATCATCATCATCGTCGTCATCATCATCAACATCATCATATTAATTGCATTATCACTGCACCATCACCATTATCATCATCATTGCCATCATCATCAACATGACCATCATCTCCACCATCATCCCAATCATGATCCCAACCATTCCATCATCATCATCAACATCCCCATCACTATAACATTCAACACCATCATCATCATCATCTTCCTTCATCTTCCTCCTTTCCCTTCCTCCTCCTTCCCCCTATTCCTCCTCTCCCTCCTCCTCCTCCCTCCTCCCTCCTCCTCCTCCTCCTCCTCCACCCTCCTCCTCCTCCTCCTCTTCTTCCTTCCTCCTTCCTCCTCCTCCCCTCTCCTACTCCCTCCTCCTCCTCCCTCCTTTACCCCTCCTCCTCCTTTACCACTCCTCTTCATCACCGTTATCACCATAGGAACCCTGTTCCTGTGGATCTTCTGGCCAAGCTTCAACAGCGCCCTCGGTGACGATGACCAGCGTCACCGCGCCGTTCTCAACACATACTTCTCCCTGTCTGCCTGCTGTGTCGCCACGTTCGCAACCTCCAGCCTGCTAAGCAAGAAAGGAAAATTCGATATGGTATTTTTTTTTTGTTCCTCTCAATTTAATTACAATTTCAATTAGATATTTGGTTTTATTCAAGAAAAATACTGATTAAAAAGTCTGAAGACTAAACAAGTCAGTTTACAATATAAAATGCATAACAAAAAATATAACAAGGTAAAACAAAAACGCATGGATAAATTAAATCATTAATAAATAACAAAAAATAAAAAATAGAGATTTAATATATAGCCTACTAAATCAAATTACAAAGTTAAAAACCAAAGAAGTTCAGCAAGAAATATCATATCATCTATCATTGCTAGTGAAAGGACTTGGAATTCAAATTAAAAACAAATTAAAACAGCTTTGAGAGATCACAAAACTAATACTTGACATAATCATTATGCAATAATTAATTAACATTTACAAATTCACAATGGTATAAGGATACAAACGGTACAAGCAAGATCAAACATATGAGGGCATAACTAAGAAGTTGAATTCAGAAGTTGTATGAAGTAAGGAATGGGAGAAAGTATGCGTCTTTGAGTTCGAATACAAGGTAATTTCATGTGTGTAGAGTTCCGAAGATTGCGACCTGTGATTGATTCTCTACTTTGTGGCAAGAGATGGCGATGTTCAGGAGAGGTTAAAACTGATTTGGCAAATTTAGTTGCTAGTTCGAGACGCCTATTACTAATTCTACCTTTCCTCCGTGCTGCGTCACGACTTTTGCCATCCCCCGCCTCCTCAGGAAGAAAGAATGTTTGACGTGGTTATCAAGAGTGTCAATTTTCAGTTCCTTCCAATTTTAGTTCTACCTCAACCCAATTTAAATAGATCCCATTCCTGAAGAGGTCGTTAAGCTTATTAATTGTCTTTTAAAATCACATTTTAACTAGTGTAGCGTGAACCCGCAGCCAAACCCCTTTGAATATTCCTCGAGAACCGCTCCTAAATCTAGCATAAATTATTCAGCTTTCTATTCCTAATGTTAAATTTCTACCGTTTAAAATATTTTATAAATTGATCATTGATCATGAATGGAACCCAAAAGGGAATGTCATTTACCATACTTTAAAAAGCAGAACCACATTGGCTTCTCAAATACACACGCAACCTGTATAAAAAACGGTGTGAAAGTTATCACAGCAAATGGGAAACTTGACAGCATCGTTTCTCCTTCCAGGTCCATGTCCAGAATGCTACTCTTGCTGGAGGAGTTGCCGTGGGAACCGCTGCCAACCTGATGATCCAACCGTGGGGTGCCATCCTGATCGGAGTTGTTGCTGGAGTCCTCTCTACCTTCGGATACAAAGTCATCCAGGTAAATGATGACGAAAGAGGTTTTATTTCACATCGATTCACTAAAAATACATAATTTTAATAGAATCGTCTTTCGTTATTGTAGTGTTCTAAGATACCATAGAATGCGAAATCAGAAATGAGCTACTAGATTCAACAGGATAAGAATACACATGAATAATGGAAGCTGAATAAAGTACCATGCTGAGTTCAATCTTGATTCATCTGCTTGTCTTATCTGAGTTATCTCACATACACATCTAACAGTAGCAACCATGTTAGTATGTTACAGTTAGTAACATCAATGGTTGGTGTTGTCATTGTTCCTGGGGGTGTTTCACAAAGACCATAAGCCGAACTCTAAGTTGAACTTAGCGATTATGGAGAGCCATTTGTAGTCTTAAAATAAAATATATTCAAAAGCTAAAATTCAAGTATTTTCGAATTTTATAAATTCCACATCAAGAACATGGAATCTCCTTGATAATTAAGAATGTGAATGATTTGAATCAACATTTTACACTTTTTAAAATAACTGTTACAAAATATTTTCAATGATGCTAACGGCTTTCCATAAAGTTTAAGTTCAACTTATGATCTTTGTGACCCCTCCCCCCCCCCCCCTCAGGGGTAGCTTCTTCCTCATGCTTCTTTGGATACAAAATCATCCAGGTGAAAAAATGGTCAAAATGTTGATCAAGTGTTACAGAGTTTGAATCATTGTTACTGCACTACCGTATTGAACGATGTTAAATCTGTATTTGCCACACTCGATCAGTGTTGAACGGATACCGGTAATAACAAATTCCTTGGAAGTCAGTGTGATATATTTCATGTGTCTAGAAATACTTGAACTAGATACATGGCTCAGCATAATTCCTATTGTCGTGATAACAATGTTAAGGTCTTGATTCACAAACTATTATTATAATACTCCATATAACCAAAAATACAATCGTCAACCTTCGATAGACATCAGTGTGTACAACATCCTCTAGAGTATAAATTAAGTAGATCACAGAGATTTGGGTTTGAAGTTTTACCCCTGTTCTATGACCGAAACTCATTCAACGCCCCTTTCCCCCTGCAGCCCTTCCTCTGCGAGAAAATTGGTCTCCATGATACGTGTGGTGTGAATAACCTCCATGGAATGCCAGGTATCTTGGGAGGACTGGCAGGAGTCGTGGCGTGTGCACTGGCTTCAGAGTCCGTCTATGGTGACAGGTAAGTGATCGCTGGAATGCTCCCCAGGGAGTGGAGATTGTGCACACATTGTGTGCGGGCAAGCACTGAATCCAATGATCGGGGTAATAGTAAATTTGAAAAGCGCTAAGAGACATTTGTATTAAGCGCTATATAACAATTAAATATTTTTTTTTTATTATTATAGCGTTTTGAGAGAGAGAATTGTGACACATGCATCTATGAATACGTGAGCCAGGTCAAAGGTTAAAGGAAAATCCAACCTTAATATGCAACTATACTCTAAATTATAGCAGACAAATCATAGAAGCAGACAGGTAATGTTTTAATGAATTTTCGAAAGTTGTAGTCACTACAGGTAAAGGCACTCTAAATTGGGTGAATGGGTAATATCACTGTGATGTAGTGCCAGAAAAGTAACCCATTTGTTTCTACACACAAAATGATTTATATATCATTTTTTCGAAATGTACGATGGTCTTTTCTTCTTAGAGGGCTATAATAGTATGCTATCCTTAATTTAGAGAAGGCACTTCAGAGAAAAACATAAATAAACTATATTTTTGTACACGGCAAACGGGAGGGTATCTTTTATCACAATCCAAAGGCCGGATCGCAAATTTCGAGATTTGCATAGATTTAGTGATCACATCTTTGAAACATCCATAACTCTCTTCTTATTGGTCCGATTTATGTTTATGTTTCTCTTATTTTTCTTCTTTCATATAAATAACTCATTACACAGGTTTATGACACAGGTTGGGTTGCCCTTTGAATAGGAATCTCTAAACAGTTTCTCTCCAAGTATAATATCAATGGGCTGGAACTATTTGGAGCTCTGTGAAATAATTAACTAATCAGAAACAATTTCCACTGTCGCAACTATCTCAAAATCAACAAGTCATGTGAAAGTCAATGGCTGGATATCGTAGTGGCGTATTGAGGAGGGGGGGGGGGGGGGGGGGGGGGAGGGTGGAAGGGGATGCAGGAAGCGTGATTTTCAGCATTATCAGAGGATTGGGAGACGTCGTAGTTTGTGCTCGAGCTTCTAAATCAGTGTATGGAGGCGAGAACTTTCTGATTTCTTGCCCATTGAAATTTTGAATTACTCGCATTTTCTGTTATCAGTCTGTTACATAATCTGTTATAAACTACTGTTATTCATATTGTTTTCAAGGTTGTAGTGTTTCCCTGTATATTTAATAATTTGTTGTTGATAATTTCAATGTCAACTATTTAAAGTGCACTGAACATATTACTACAATCAAAGCGTCATCAATTTCAGTATTTAGTCTTTCACGGTATTTTATCTAGTTCTCCAATTTTTAGAACAGCTAATTAAAAAAACACGAACACTATATAACAGAGAAAAGAAAGCTATGATTTATTTATCAATAAGATTTCCCCCTTCTTTTGTTACTTTCAATCTTCCATCTGTCTTCGGTGATAGTTTTTAGATCCTCCAGTATTATGTTTATCATCTTTTGTTGCTTTCAGTCTTCCAGCCGTCTTCGGAGATCGTTTTGAAGATTCCACTGGAGCCACCCCCACTGAGATCCGTAGTGCCGGTACACAGGCCCTCATGCAACTAGCCGCCCTCGTCATGACCCTCGCCATAGCTATCGTCTCCGGATTGTTCACAGGTTCGCTACTTTTACACTTAGTACACATTAAACCACTGTTCCCTCTTTATATTGGCAACACTGATAAATCATTTCGACTATTTGTCATGATCCTCGCCATAGCAATCGTCTCTGGATCGTTCACAGGTTCGCTATCCTTACACTTAGTACACATTAAACCACTGTTCCCTCTTTAAATTGGCAACACTGATAAATCATTACGACTATTTGTCATGATCCTCGCCATAGCAATCGTCTCTGGATTGTTCACAGGTTCGCTACTTTTACACTTAGTACACATTAAACCACTGTTCCCTCTTTAAATTGGCAACACTGATAAATTATTTCGACTATTTTTCACGATCACCGCCATAGCAATCGTCTCTGGATTGTTCACAGGTTCGCTACTTTTACACTTAGTACACATTAAACCACTGTTCCCTCTTTAAATTGGCAACACTGGTAAATTATTTCGACTATTTTTCACGATCACCGCCATAGCAATCGTCTCTGGATTGTTCACAGGTTCGCTATCTTTACACTTAGTACACATTAAACCACTGTTCCCTCTTTAAATTGGCAACACTGATAAATTATTTCGACTATTTTTCACGATCACCGCCATAGCAATCGTCTCTGGATTGTTCACAGGTTCGCTACTTTTACACTTAGTACACATTAAACCACTGTTCCCTCTTTAAATTGGCAACACTGGTAAATTATTTCGACTATTTTTCACGATCACCGCCATAGCAATCGTCTCTGGATTGTTCACAGGTTCGCTACTTTTACACTTAGTACACATTAAACCACTGTTCCCTCTTTAAATTGGCAACACTGGTAAATTATTTCGACTATTTTTCACGATCCTCGCCATAGCAATCGTCTCTGGCTTGTTCACAGGTTCGCTATCTTTACACTTAGTACACATTAAACCACTGTTCCCTCTTTAAATTGGCAACACTGGTAAATTATTTCGACTATTTTTCACGATCACCGCCATAGCAATCGTCTCTGGATTGTTCACAGGTTCGCTACTTTTACACTTAGTACACATTAAACCACTGTTCCCTCTTTAAATTGGCAACACTGGTAAATTATTTCGACTATTTTTCACGATCCTCGCCATAGCAATCGTCTCTGGCTTGTTCACAGGTTCGCTATCTTTACACTTAGTACACATTAAACCACTGTTCCCTCCTCAAATTGGCAACACTGATAAATCATTTCGACTATTTGTTAGGTTCTCTATCTCTTCATTTTGAACCCTTCAAGAACATTATTTTTAAGGGTCGAGTGTGGCAAAAGGTAGATCTATGTCTTGCCAAAGGGTATTAGTGCTGTGGCGGCACTCGAACTGGAACCATGTGGTCGACAGTCCGGTGACGTATCAACTAGACCACAAAACCTTCGCCTAATGCCGAACAATTGTTGTGTTATTCCTAGACTTTGTTTATCCGAAGCTTCAAAATTCTTAAAAAACCGTTTTCATGGTTCCTATATAGTTTTTGGAATTACTAACGAAACTTCAAAGTTACCAAATATCAGAATAACGAACCTTTGTTTCGCTAGAAGTGCATGCAGAATCATGGATTATCTTCTGAGAATATAAATCAAGTTTCTTAACGTTTGTTAGAAAAAAGTACTTTGCTACGTAATAATTTGTTATTCTAGTTCTCATGTTTGCTATATTTTAATTTTTTTTTTTTTTTTTTGTGCTTTCATCAATACAGGCCTTATTCTGCGCTGTGTCCCTGGACTTGATGCTCTGAAGGACGAGAAACTCATGGAGGATGAATATTTCTGGGAGGTCAGTATGAATATCCATGATTCAATGTTTATTCATAATTGAATATTAAGAGTCTAATGAATATCCATGGTGGGTCTAGAAGTTGCGGCTGAATATGAATAGTTTGATATTTAACGAATGGCTACATTTATTCCGTTTTAAATTAAACGCTAATAAATAATACATTTGGTGTGTACGCTGGAAAAAATATTATAACATTGATGTCACATACCTCGTAGAAAATGTCTTTTTATTCTCAAGTAATTTATCAGAATCAGAAAAAAACGACAACACAATGCAACTTCCCAGATGCATTTTGAGTAATTGATTGCTGCATTCATAAGAGAAATGATAGTGGTATGAATCAAATCGTTAGAAATATCTAACAATACTTTCTGTTTAGCATGTATTCTTATTGGTACAAGATTTGTTAACGTGTTGTCTTGCTAATAGGGAGCAGATATTTCTTGAAAATTGAATTGCAGAACTGAAAAAGGATTGTAAAAAATCCGCGGTTGTGTCAGGCAATACCATATTCTTTATACTTGTTATACTCCAAAGTTATACAGCCAAATTCTCGAATGAGCGAGCAACATGAATAATTACAAAATTATAAAATATTCTTCAGATAGCTTGCAGAATATAAATTTAGAATATCATAAAACATTAAATTCATTTTGTTGAGTATTATTTGGTATGATATTTTGTGTAGGTACCCGCCCGTGATGATCATAAAGACAATTCAATCACAAAAATTATTGGATGAAAATTAATATCAAACTAGTTTCTATTTTATTTCTATTATATTGCTTCACGACTTGTTTCGGATGTGAAATATATCTGTTACATTTTAGATAGTTTTAATGAAAATAAATTGAAAGTATGTTCTCCGTCTCTTCCTACTCTCTCCACCATAACACTTTCATTCAATATATGCGGTGTCGCCCTCCTTCCCTTATTCTATAGTATTAAAAACTAACAGCCACTATCTCTAATTATCCCTCATCATTGTCAAATTAATACACCCCTCTATGCAAATACTACCCACAATAGCTTATTAGTGTGAAGAAACTAATGCACGACAAAATATGTGTGACTTCACGTTCATCGCAAAGAAAATTAACTGTTTCAAATGGTAGACATCTTCAGCTCTGAGCAGTGCCGGCAACATATTTAACTCAATTTCCCTTTGCAAAAAAGGTCTTGCATTTCATATCTTGTTTTCCTCTCCCCATTCTTTTCCATGGATATTCATCATTTGAGGGATACCATTTGGTGTAATTATTCATTGTTTTTAGTATAATGACATTGGTTTGTTTTCTTAGCTTAATCTATAAGATATATGTATACATTATACAATTGTTGTGATATGCAGAATATCTGAATATGTAGGCCAACTTTAATCAATTCACACTTTTAAAAAATGTGGGATTCGCAAAAATTCTTAATATGTATCTTTCCTGAAGTTACAAATTAAAGTTTTCTGCATCTTATACATATCAAATTGCTTGATAACTGATTGCTGTGTAGAGCAGAAGTAGGCCTTTAAGACATTTTAGGAATTAAAGTTGAACTCCACCTTATTATCTAGTTGGTTCTTATGATGAGAACAAAAAAGGTTATAGTTAAAGGAAAGTTCACTAAAAAATGACTTACTTTAAATAGAAGCAGAAAAATCTGACAAACCAATACAAAAAAAGGTTTTAGCAAAATAAGATAATTAATAAGAAAGTGATGAATTTTTAATGACATGAAAAATCCCAAGACAAATTGGCAACTCACTCATTATTCTGTGACGCCATTGCCTCACTCTCCACTTTTTGTTTTCTGGATATTGATAATTCAAATTTCCAATTTTCCCCCTAAAAATCTTATTTCCTCACATCCAAGATATATTGATGGTAATATGTTTGGTGTGGATGCACTAATATAGAGTATACTAACATAAAAACCAATGAATATGAATATACAATGTTCAGAAAATGGTTTTATAGTTATTCTGTAAAATTGTATGCACGCAATATGATACAAATCATATAACCTGGGCAAAGGCATGGGGAATTCAAGTTTTTGGGGGGATTAAAAGGGAAATTAATTGGATAAAAATAGATGTAAAGCGATTGATAAATAGTGAGGCAATGACGTCATTGTTCCAGTTCTAGTTGATAACTAAATTGGCAATTTGTGAAGTGATTTTACAAGTTCCGTATTTTTTATACTTAACACAAATGTGATAACTTCCTTTGATATTAGTTTTTCAATTTTTTTCAATTTCTTTGGCTTCGTTTCTCCTGTATTTCTGCATCTATTAAAAGCCATTTTTTTTTTGGAGTGGACTTGGCCTTTAAGCAATATCTGATTAATAAAACAGGAAAGTTATGAATTTGCTCTGTATAGAAAATGTTATAAATTTTAAAATTCTTACTTATTGACGACGGAATAGATTTGTTTTATTCAGGGGTTGTATTATAATATATTTGCAATAGTTATATTTAGGGTGGATGCATGGTTTAGAATTTTCTTAAGGGAAATATGATTCTTTAAATTATTTCGTACTACAGGGCAAATTGGAAGGAATCTCGCAAGATACCTCATAAAGTTGCCAATTTGTATTTGATTGATCGCACCTTCAAAAATTAATTACTTTCTTATTTGTATTTGATTTTTGCCCTAAATTCTGCTGACCTGTTTCTCACATTTATCTGCTTCCATTAAACACATCTTAATATCAGGGTGCATAGAGTTTCCCTTTAAATACCCATCCTTTAGTACATAGTAAGGATGTTATTTACAACATTGTGTCAATTATCCACATAATATTGTAGGTAATTGATGTGTAAGTAGAGAGACGTAAAATAAACATTTTAACATTGAAATAATAATTGTTGTTGAAATGATGTTTAATTAAAAATACCCTCCAAAATAAACGTTTTCTATTGATATACCCGTGATTCTTTTGACCATTTTATCAAAAGATAAATTGCTGGTATGTCCCGCTTCCGATAGATATCGCGTGTCCTTTTTCATATGCTGAATGCCAACATTGGTTAGACATCTCAATTGTATCAGGTATCCTCAGGCAGGGAGAATGGCGTTTTTGGAGGACAATAGATGTCCTCCGTTATCGACACAAGTCACGATTGCTAAACACGCGCGCCTTTTTTGTCGCTATTCTATCCGTTTCTCCACTTCGTAGACAATTTTTTTGTAATTGCTTGATACATTTAACTTAAACACCACTGCAATAAGATTATGCACTTTTCGTTTGGCTTTTTCTTTTTGTCCTTCGAAAACGCCATTCTCCCAAACTTGTAGTAATAATTTCCAATTACTATTCTAATTATATTTCTTACTTGAAAGTAACTTACCTCTACAGCATTTTGCAAACTTCTCTAGTGAGAAACAAGCTAAAATTGGTCAAGCTATCATTCGGGCAGTAAGTTTTAACACAAACCGGGAAACATCTCCCAACTTATTTTTGTCGTTACTGTACCTCATTTGCCTCACAAAATGCATTTTTTCTAGGAGGTCGAGGCTGATGATTCGAGCCATGAAACTACAGGATACCATATGGTACAGCAGAGGGCAAACTTGGTATGAGAACAAGACCAATGTCACTCCATTTTACAAAACAAAATAATACAATTTACTGATACACTAAAATACGTGTGTATTTCATCTCATTCACAAAAAAGAGCACTTTCATTATTTTAATACCCATCGTAAATGTATCATTTTTGCCAACTACTTGAATATGAAAGAATTAATGCATAATGTCATCTGACATACATTATCACTTATTTCTATTTTCTGTTTGCTATGTTTGCAAGAGAAACAATTTTAAAGCTGGTTTTGGTGCCGATGTATTGCACAGACTTTCGAAATTCCTGCTTGTATAGCTTGTGTTTATTTGTTTCTACATGTTTGGCACGTGACAGTTGCTCCGCGACCGATTTCTAATACCAACCAAATCCTTAACTTCGATCCCAAACCTACAAAACACTTAAACCTAACCCTAACCCTAAACCTCGACCTGACACAAAATCATTTTACTATCCTCACCCTTGCTAAACAAAGAGAAAAAATAAAGGCTAGTACAAACGTAGTTGGAGCATGTAAGCGGGTTGTCGTGTCAGATCATTTTATGTAGAGTGGCTATTCGATTTTTTTTCTAAATGCTCTTTTTATATTAATACCCCTCCTCTAATCGCATGTTAAAGTCGCTTATGCGGGGGTGTATAGAAGGCAGCACAACTCTTAAAGTACATGAGCGTAATACCCGTTGGCTCAGTGTTATGTAGTGATCGCCAACTTGCATACTTCACGTACGACTAGTTACCCACGCATGAGCATCTTTAGAGAAGGACAATACTGGGTTGGTCAAATAGATATTAAATATAGATTCTTGTAAGGAAAAAAGGGATGATTGGATATCATTTCAAGTGATCAACACATTGCACCCTCACTCCTGAAGAGCTACAAATGAAACCAATTTGTAGATATGAGAAGTTCTTGCCAGAAAATACATCACTGAATTCATAATTGTTTTGTTTGTCCATATATTAGATAGAAATTAACTCCATAGAAATTTGAGGCGAAAGAGAGGCTTTCGTTATTTTTATTACACATCTAGACCCCCTTTAAACGATAGTACATCTCTAAAGCTATTATTAGTTACGGTATAACTATCATGAGTGTGAACCTCAAAACACCAAAGATTAAAAACCTACTTTTCATGCTCATTTAGTCATTAAAAAAAATACTATGTCCTATATTTCGTTCATCAAATGATGCATTTTTAAATTCAATAGTGGGTCATAACTCGCTGTTTACTCAGATTTTGTTGTTATTTTAGAACAGTTTATTGAATGTTGCTCATGATGAGGAAAAAACAACTTTGTTTCGGTGTGTCTGGTTTCTGCACTCACATCCCCTTTTTATGGTCTCATAACGATTGATTTCTTTTCGCAGTTTATTAAACAAATGATCACGATAATGGCATTATGTTCGTAAATTAACAAATTGATTGTATTTGAATAGATGTTAACATTTTTATTGTATTTTTATTGTGATCTCTGTTACGTAGTAATAGCTTTGAATATTGTGACACATAATGGAAATTTGTTAAACAGTACCTTTGGAGACAAATTAAAAGTAATTGCAACTGTGTGTTCACGAGGTATGAGTTGCGATTAATTTCAAGTGATTCGAATCGATCGCAACTTTTTATATGACGGGGCCCAGGTCATGCAAATGCATTGTGAACGAAACACTCTGGCAGCAATTGGATTTTTAGCATGGCACTGAAAATGAAGCATTTTAACTCGTCAACCCTCCTTCCCAAATATTCCCCATATTTTGCTACTTTCACATTCATTGCATGCATTTTTATTTGATGTCAATCCCATCTTCATTCGAAAAAAACCAGCTTTCACTAAATTACAAAATTATCTTGATTTTAATGATAATCGCTTTATTTTCCATATTCGTTTTCTTTTAAAAAGTGTTTAAATGGCATCTTTAAACGTAGTTTGAAAACGTAGTTTGAAAACGTTCCATTGAATGCTGTAAATTAAACTTCATTCTATCCTACCTATGCCTATAAATCAAAGATAAATATTCTTTATGCAGAGGATGTTGTGCGTTATTTTCATTGACAGGTTCTATATTTGTTTGCATTGTCTTGAAAATCGACGGCTCTCAAAATCCCATATTTTGATTTTACATCATATTTTTTTAAAATTGTAGATCTTCATTGATCAGCGTTATTCTATTCCTACTTTTTGTTTGAAACACTTTTTCTTCTGTGCTAACACAAATCTGCACCATGATATATATTTGTTATTTAACTTTCATCATGATCAAGTATTGTTGCCAATATCCTGTCTTTTTTGTAAGTTATTTTCGATTGTCTGTCTTCTATACCCTATCGTGGTGTCATTATTTTGTTGCTTATAACCACTGCATGTGCATTGGCTGTTATCCCACCCCATTCGCATACCTTTTTGTTTGCCCTATGAATCCATTAATATCTCTCTTCCACCTCATGTGTAAACTCTCTTTGATGGTACTTAGCTCTGTGTCTCTAAAATTCGTAGTACAATAGATTGTTGTTTTATATTTTGATTTAGTCTTTATTTTCTGTGTTTTGATGTTGTTAACGTCTGATTAGGCTTTGTAAATAGAGTTTTGCATTAAAAAAATGGTTTTGGATAGAATTTGATATAGTCGTCTTTACTGGAAATACGATTTCTCAGCCTACATCGTGTTTTATTATTTATTATCTTAGATAATTGCGATCTATGAAAGCTTGTCCATTAATCATAAATTCATTTAAAGCCATTCGTAAACTTAATATAAAATGGTTTGATCTTGAATGGCATTTTGTAAAAAGCTGCGGCCTTCCTGCTTCTGAGCAGTAAAATATTTCTGACCAGATGGCACTTTGTATTTTTTTGGGTGGAAATGGATCTCTGTCCATATTATACCTGACAGGACTTAACGCGATGCACAGACTTGGAGAATTCAAGTCAAGTTGATTTCAAAACCTTATTGTATATCCCATAGGAATAATGTTCGGTTTCCACAACGCGTCATTCTAATGTTCGCAGTTTTAATATGTGATGGACACGGCTATTGAAATGGCTGATTGTTGATTTTCGCGAAGTCTTTATGCAAGTATTTTGTATGAAGGTCGTCGCATCCAAGTATATTTCTTTGTATCCGCATTTTCTTAACTTAATTTTTGCTGTTCTTTATTAATGTCTGAGCCGCTTTACTTTAATAATATCACTAAAACTCTTCAATTTATTTTTCTTTTTTCAGGAGGTTGAAGGCGAGGAGGGCGCCCAACAGACAACCGTCACCAATGGCAAGGAAGCCGATGCCCAGGTGTAAAAAGTGCGTCGAATGTTTTTCCTCGTCCAGTTCGTACCATTTCACTGCTCGATTCCACTTAAACGTCGCTCACTCGTCGCCGAAATGGGACCAGAACTTTACCGATTTATTGCCGAGTTTTATCGATCTTTTTAAAGTTATTTGGACTCCCTGGCCCGAATTCACAAAGGAGGTTTGTCGACATACCGAGGTTTATGTACGTCATATGACGCGTTTTGACGCTTTTTTTTACAAACCTGGTTTGTAAAAAACAAAAGGAGGTTTGTCGAAACAAAAGGAGGTTTGTCGACAAACCGAGGATTGTCGACAAAACTCCTTTGTGAATTCGAGCCTATGAGTTCTCTCTCCACGCTCTCTTAAAGAGATGGCTCTACAACGATTTGCTAAGCAAGTTAGGGTCCACCCCTGGAACCCAACTATCCTGTGTGATTAGCGTTGTCAGTCGGGACCAATACGGGCTTTCCACTATCACCCGAAATAGTGTTTTGCTATTGACCGACAGGGGGCTCTTATAATCACCACATGTTGTAGCAACAGATGAAAGGCTTCATGAAAAAATGAGAATTCCTTAAGAAATTTTATGGCTAGAGTTATTTGATCAGATAAGATTTGTTAACATTCATTTAATGTGGAACTATTCAAATATTTACAAAAAACCTATGTTCGATCAGGATGAATTTTCCTGTACCTACAACATGTGTCGGAACTCTCGATAGTGTAAAGCCAGTGCTGGTCTTGACAAGATGTATAAGGCCCTGTCTAGGTAAAGCCGCCATTTCTTTTGAAATCGAAGTATCCGCCAGTAAAATTACCAGTACAAATAATAAGTAGAGGATTTGTGAGCGATCGGAGTAATCAAAATCACATATTTACGGAAGGAGGATATTACAGATGGGCAGCTCTTTAAAGACTTGTATATATTTTTCATCATTAAAACACATTAGTCAATATTCCGATAAACTGCAAACCCGACGCTGGGCTTAATATTTTGTTTAAGATAGGGTTAACAAAGGAAGTAAGTCTGAGGTCAAATTTTTCCTTTATAAATGTGACCTTAGACACAGGTTCAGGTTTACCAGACTAATTAACAAATTCCAGTATTGATGACTTTCGGCTGACAAGCGCTCAACGAGGTTACAGGTTATATTTTACTCGATATGTTTTGCACTTACCGCATGAAACCGGTGCTGACGATTGAAATATGACGTCAATTTTTTTTTCCAATGAATATGTAACTCCTCTAGTTGAACTGCTGCATTTCCTCCAGGAGAAATGACCGTTTAATCTGTATCAAGATATATGAGCTAAAACCCTTTTGGCCCCAAACCGACGGTATGTATATAAAGTATGATACAAAGAGGATGACGTTTTTGTTTATAGTCATAGTTGATGCGTAATAGGTTTCGAGCCTTTGGAATTACAAGGCTTCGGAATAATGAACCTTCCGGAAAACGATAAGTGACCATTTCATCGACGAGACCTACCAAAGACAGACAACAGACCGAATGGAAACGAATCAATCTGTGTGTAATCGGCTTGGAGTTGGTTTTGGCGGTTGGAACTGAGTAACAAGATGGAGAATGAAATTCCCGTGGAAAAATATTCTGTTTAGTACTCTAACACGACGCATCTAATGCCAAATATAATTTTAAAGAATGCTCAGTACTCCAAGATTCACCATCCACTTTAGGTAGGAAAGATTGTTCCTGAAAACATTTTGCTGAATTTAGCATAAGTCTAGATCAATGCACGGTGCCTTGAAGTTTAGGTTTAGTTTTGAATCCAGTGTATATGATAGTTAGATGGTGTTGTGATGTTAGAAGTAGATGGTTTGTTGATTTGTATCTAATGCACGTTTCATATTTAGTTTGCACAAGTTTTCTTTTCAAAACACATAGGAGAAGTAGTATATGTTTGTTTCGCAACAAATGTGCGCGATGCTCATTTGCATGCAAAGGGTATATACATGAGTAGAATAGTTTTATTCTTTATTCCGTTTTCCGGACTGAGATACTAAACATATGCTAATGGGTTTTAATATATATCTCGAAGTGTGAAAACCCTGAAGCATGTTCTCACTATAGATTTCATGTCACGGTATTTTCGCCAAACCTTTACAAAAGTTGTATTGTGACAAAGTTATTAAAAATATTATTGAAACATCGAAGTGGGCATAAATGAACTATTCCATAATAAATGTAGAATGAATTGTTGATGCCCTTAAAATATCAAATTTATAATATTTACTAGCATATTATTCTCCAAATCCTAACAAATAAAATCAATATTTAGCTTACTCGTGGTGATTATGGTTTATAAAAGTTTTATGTGTATTATTAATCATTTATATATTATGATCAGCATTAATGACGTTGTTAAAACTGAAGATATAATAGATATTCACTGTTTGCCTGTTTCTCGAAAGATGTTTCTTCTTTCACGTTGCACTCAGGTGTACAACATGTCCATGAGTTAGTACATTACATGACATATATTTACAGAGTGCCTGTTATCGTGTGTGCAAGCTTGAATTTATTCCTGTATAGGTTTCTTGCAAATGATAGTTATGCTCAGGATCACTAAACGAGAATTATGTCACAAAATATCTTTTTTTTTCTGTTTCACTTTGCTAAATTGCTGCTGCAAATTCTAATCAAAATAACCTTATTTTTGCTATACGATGTATTTTTCTATTTTCATTGTATTTAACCATGTCTTTATAACAATCTATGTTTGACGAGTTTTCTATAGCATTTGGCTTTGTACAAAACTACGATCAATTAAAAACGTATACAATATTTACCATTTTTAAACCACGTGCTTTATGTGTGCTCTTTTTTTAACTGTAATTTAGTACTATTACAAAAATGATAATAATCTGAAATTGTATAGCGCTTAAGACTAAATACCGTCTCTAAGCGCTTTACAAATATTATTACCCCGGTCATCGGATTCACGACACGCACAATATGCACTATGTCTACTCCATGGGAGTATTCCTACCATATGGTCACCATGAGACATGGCAATTGCTAGCACGAAGGCTTTCATCATTCTAACAGCTTTTCATTCCCGAATCAATGCTCAATCAACATTTATTTAGTTATCAAATAGCAAATAAACACATAAAAAGTAAAACATTTGATACACGAGATGATGACCTCCGTGTTGGGGTGTGCGCGCGTGTGTGTGTGCGTGTGTGTGTGTGTGCGTGTGAGGAAGAAAGATAAAGGGGAGAGCGGGAGGTAGAGATGGAACTAGAGAGCGAGAGCGAGATAAAGATTCCGGTAAGACATGGGTTCGCTGACTGTTCTCATTGGCTATTAGATCAATTATATGGTGGCCCTGAAGGGACATCGCGAATAGACTAAATCGTGAAAAATATGCGATAAAATTCACGATATCGTCAATTTTATCGCATATTTTTCACGAAGAAATTCACGAAATTGACGATATCGTGAACTTTATCGTGAACTTTTCACGATGAAATTGACGATATCGTGAATTTTATCGTGAAAAGTTCACGATATAAAGTTCACGATATCGTCAATTTTATCGTGTACTCTATCGTGTACTCTATCGTGTACTCTCCTGACGGGCGCTTCGTAAACAAAACCAGCCCTAGCTGGGGGAGACAGAGAGAAGGAAAAAAGGGAAAGGGAAAGAGAAGATAAAAGGAAAGAAAGAATAATAAGAAGAAAAGAGGGAAACGGGGGGGGGGGGCGAAGGGCTCTTGCCTCCTCCTCACTCCCCCCCCCCCCCCGTCAAAAAATAAATAAGGAGAGAGAGAAGGGAAAGGGAAAGGGAAAGAAAATATAAAAGGAAAGGAGGAAGAAGGAAAGAGGGAAACGGGGAAAGGGCGAAAGGCTCTTACCTTCCCCCCCCGCCAAAAAAATAAATAAGAGAGAGAGAGAGAGAGAGAGAGAAGGGAAAGGGAAAGAAAGAAGAGGAATAAGAGGGAAACAGGGGAAGGGCGAAGGGCTCTTGCCTCCTCCCCCCCCCCCCCGCCAAAAATAAATAAGAGAGAGAAGGGAAAGGGAAAGAAAATATAAAAGGAAAGAAAGAAGAGGAATAAGAAGGAAAGAGGGAAACGGGGGAAGGGCGAAGGGCTCTTGCCTCCTCCCTCCCCACCCCCCGCCAAAAAAATAAATAAGAGATAGAGAGAGAAGGGAAAGGGAAAGGGAAAGAGAAGATAAAAGGAAAGAAAGAAGAGGAAGAAGAAGAAGAAAAGAGAGAAACGGGGGCGAAGGGCTCTTGCATCCCCCCGCCCAAAAAATAAATAAGAGAGAGAGAGAGAGAAGGGAAAGGGAAAGAGAATAAAAAAAGGAAAGGAAGAAGAATAAGAAGAAAAGAGGGGCTCTTGCCTCCTCCCCCCTCCCGCGCCAACAAATAAATAGGAGAGAGAGAGAGAGATAGAGAGAAGGGAAAGGGAAAGGGAAAGAAAATATAAAAGGAAAGAAAGAAGAAGGAGACGGAAAGAGGGAAACGGAGGAAGGGCGAAAGGCTCTTACCTCCCCCTCCCCCCTCCCGCCATAAAGGGAAAGAGAAGGGAGAGGGAAAGAAAATATAAAAGGAAAGAAAGAAATGGAAAAAGAATAAGAAAAGAGGGAAACAGGGGCGAAGGGCTCTTGCCTCCTTTCTTTTCTTTCTTTTCCTTTCTTTCCTATTCTCACTCTTTTTCGTTTTTCTCTTTCTTTCTTCTCTTTCCCTTTCCTTCTCTCTCTCTCTCTCTTATTTATTTTTTGGCGGGGGGCGGGGGGACGAGGCAAAAGCCCTTTGCCCCTGTTTCCCTCTTTTCTTCTTCTTCCTCTTCTTTCTTTCCTTTTATCTTCTCTTTCCCTTTCCCTTCTCTCTCTCTCTCTGATTTATTTTTTGGCGGGGAGGGGGGGGGGGGGAGTGAGGAGGAGGCAAGAGCCCTTCGCCCCCCCCGTTTCCCTCTTATTCCTCTTCTTTCTTTCCCTTTCCCTTCTCTCTCTCTCTCTCTCTCTTATTTATTTTTTTGGCGGGGGGGGGGGGGGAGGTAAGAGCCTTTCGCCCTTTCCCCGTTTCCCTCTTTCCTTCTTCCTCCTTTCCTTTTATATTTTCTTTCCCTTTCCCTTTCCCTTCTCTCTCTCCTTATTTATTTTTTGGCGGGGGGGGGGGGAGTGAGGAGGAGGCAAGAGCCCTTCGCCCCCCCCCCCCCGTTTCCCTCTTTTCTTCTTATTATTCTTTCTTTCCTTTTATCTTCTCTTTCCCTTTCCCTTTTTTCCTTCTCTCTGTCTCCCCCAGCTAGGGCTGGTTTTGTTTACGAAGCGCCCGTCAGGAGAGTACACGATAGAGTACACGATAGAGTACACGATAAAATTGACGATATCGTGAACTTTATATCGTGAACTTTTCACGATAAAATTCACGATATCGTCAATTTCATCGTGAAAAGTTCACGATAAAGTTCACGATATCGTCAATTTCGTGAATTTCTTCGTGAAAAATATGCGATAAAATTGACGATATCGTGAATTTTATCGCATATTTTTCACGATTTAGTCTATTCGCGATGTCCCTTCAGGGCCACCATACAATTAATATGGCAAAAACAACCTTCGTCATGGTGGTTATGGTAGGCATTAATTCGGTGCCGTAAACGTACCATATAAGAACAAAACAGTTTTACATCAAACTGTATACATTTTAATATTCTTAAAACATCCAACGCTTTTGACTATCTCAGAGAGACACAAACGGAAAAGGTCAGTTGCCTCTATTTATTACTAGCAATCGTAACAACAGACACAAGACTTGACAATTGAAATCACTTAATACAACAAAAACATAACCCTAAGTACCTTTCTGTTCCATGACTAAAGGTTCGTTCTGATATGACACGAAAAACCGCAGCAAAAAACAAAAAACAAAAAAACGCTGCGGTTTTTAAAATGTAGGTGAATGGCAACTGCGCGTACTCAACGAGCTGCAATATACGTTCACAAATGTACAGAGTATTACACTATAAAAACCATTAAAATCCGCTGCTGTTTTGCCAAGTCATTACCTCACAAGTCTTAATGGTTAAGAGTCATGTTATATTCTTGTCATGAAAGGGAGGTATAGAATGATAATTATTACTTGATAATTTTGATTTGATTTTGATTTGATTTCTTCTGCATTCATGTAAGTACAGAGTTTTTCGATAATAATAGAAGTACAATAAGTATTGTCCTGACAATGAATCATATCTAATCAAATATGTATATATTAAAAGTGTTATTTTCAAAAATGATAAACTGTCATAAATACTAAATCTCCTCAAACGTAGTGACTAAAGTAATCTTACCAAAGATAATAATGATAACAATGACAACCAAAAACAACACCAGCCATAACTTCAAGAATAGAATAATAATTATAATGCTAATCAGAAGATTCATAATAATTAATATATCAATAACAGAAAAAGAAACAAAACAAAATAATGATAATGATACTGCTACTACTACTACAACTACTACTACTACTTTTACCGATATTAATAATTTATAAAACGGTGCTTTCTTTATACCGCGTCCTGACGTACGTGGCACTCCAACATCCTGACCTCGGTCATAGCCGAGCGGTAAAAATGTAGTGCTTAATCAAATCATGTACCCATGCATATCTCGGTCAAGTACAACTATTTAAAATATAAATATGCATAATTTGATTATGTCGCTATTACTCTCATATTATATGTAAAATATCATACGTTTACAGGAATATCAACATGGCCAAAGCATATCATCGAAGGCCATGCAACAAGGTGATGTTGAAACATGTTCTTTAATCACTCAGGGGTGAACAACTTGCATCCCAGATGGTTCTCGACAGAATATGGACCTGAGGAGCAAACGTCCAGCTCGACGATAAGCCTTGTTTGTCCGTGCAAAGATCAGGGCATTGCTCCAGAAAGTAACCATCGTCAGCTGACGGAGGATAAAATGAAGCCAACATGGTATGACTGGTGATCCTAAGACGGGGTACAAGAAGATTACTGATGCTGGCAGCCAGGAGATTGCATTCACGATGGCTATCAGAAGAACTGTCTTGACCCCTTTGTAGTCAACAGAAGGATCTCTGACCCTGTTAGCGCCGACTACTGCTTGTTGTGCAGCTACAGCTCGCGCCTGATGGATAGAAATCTTCATGGAACCACAATTAAGAATGACCCCAAGTAAAGAGGGAACAGAGACGAAGAGAAATGCCGAAAGAGCCGCGGTTGCAATTGACGATGAACTAAATGTCATTTTTTCCGATGTACCATGTAGACTGTAACATGTATAGCCTGCAAACGTATACATCGGTGTGTTGGGAATGAAACCAGAAATAAAGATCGACAACGGAATGAGTAACAGTAGGCACAACCATATTGTGGTACGTCTAGGAGTGACCAGTATGGGGTAATGTAAGGGTCTACTGATTGCGATGTATCGGTCTACGCTGATGCAGGATAGTGCGATTATAGAGGTTTGTACCAAAGCGGGGAAAAACCAGGAGATTATTTTACAAGAGATGTTACTGAATGGCCAGCTGTAGCGAAAAAACAGGATAGAATTTGATATGCAACCGGTCAGACCGCCACACATATCGGCAACTGCTAGAACTTGATAGAGATGTCTTGAGGATTCTCCAAAGACACCGTGCTGCCGGTGAATGATGATCATAGAACATAGGTTGCTAAGTAATACTACTACTCCAGTTGCAGCAAATGATGCACTCTGAAGAATACTCGCAATAGTAACATGGCCAGCTTCCGTTGTGTACCCATGATCCGTAGAGTTGAAATATGATGTATCAGGCGTTAGCTGTAGGGTGTTCATGACTGCCAATAAATATCTTTGTTAGCCTTGTCTCGTTAACGCTTGTAGGATGAAAATTATTAGTTACTGTATTTCCTCGATTTAATGATGAATCGAAGTGCTGAGGATGGTCATTTCTTCTTATAGCTTAGCATTCTCGAAAAGATCCACATTTTTCAATCCAGTGACTGATATGTATACCTTTGCATTCCGAATATTGTAGTTTCACCATGAAGCACATAGGAAATTAGAGGTCTGAGAATCTTTTCGATTTACACAAATTTCCTGACTGGTTACCTTCACCAAATTAATCGTTGATATTCTTTCTTTAAAAAAAAGCTATGCAGTCTGTCATGAAGATGCTGGGAGCTGTGAATCTATGAAATCCCTGCTCTTTTTTGTTGTTGTATTGCTCATGATCATTTGTAATAAAAACGGTAAATTGCAGAATGCTTCGGTGGAGACCAGTGTTCATTGTGGCGTCTGTTTTATGTAAGAAATTCGTTGGAAAGAGATATGACAAGCCACTCAATGTTTCTTTTCTACCAAGTGACAAGTATTCAAACATTAAATTGTTATTACCTCCCTCACTTTAAGGCTTTAATCTGCTGTACGACATGACATGATTTTAATTGAAGTGTATGATATGTGTACAAATGGGCTGTCAGCTCTTTAGCACGGTCATACAAAGAAAAGGCAATTAACTAGGTGATAACTTCAAAGAGCTTTGTAAAAAAAAAATGGCGTCATATAGATATTGAAGTGAACGTCTATGCTTGATGGTCGTGGCAGATTTGGATAACCCATTTTTTACTTAATCTTTGACACACTTCTAACGGTTATTTGAAAACCTGAAGACCACTTTTTAAATCTAATTCGTAAATCTTTGAATATGACGTCCATAATGTATTTGTTTGCGTTCCTCTTTGGAGGGGGGGGGGGGGGACATACGTGGGTGTATGTATTTGAACATGTACGTGTTATCGGTTGGGTATTGTTCATGTTATCAAACAAAATATCACATTGATTAGAAATTACCGATTCAATGGAATAATTTGAATTTAAAACTTTGATAGGTTAATTGCATATTCACTCTGCAGCAAGCTTTGTGCATCTTTCGTTTTCATTTCCACACAATAATACCATACGCTAGACAACAGTCATTGTCAACGTCTAAAACATAACAAAAATTAATAACACTCAAATGTTAATAAAGTGAAACATCTAAAACATAAAACATAATAACACTCAAATGTTAATAGAGTGAATTATGTTTTATGTATCGTAGTTATAACTTGATAACATTGGTCAAGTTTTCTCTTCAGGAGATACTTCATTTTTTGTTCCCTTCTTTCGATTTAAGGTAAGTTGCGAAACCTTCTATATGCTGACTCTCGCGTTTACAGGTTTAATCATTCCCGCTTTTATTGACTTTTTGATCCATCGCACAGTTTTGTTTGTTGTGTATGACTGTTGCTAAACAAGCCACTAACTGATTTCAGTTCCGTGATGAATTCAAGTGGGTTTTTTCCTAGCGTGTGTGAGAGAAAATGTGGGTGTGTGCATGTTTGTGTGTGGGGGTGTTATTATACTTATCAAACGAAATTGCACAGATTCCTTTGTTTCTCTCAGCGTGGTGTGTGGGTAGGCATGTGGATGTATGATTGTGCTAGTGTAACTGAGGGTGTATATGTATTTGTGCAAGCGTACTTGTCTTGTTTTTGGTAATGTGCCGTGTCAATGTTTGTTTCGAAGGGGACTGTGAGTTCGATGATGATAATGCCCTTATTTTTGTTGTCAATGTGGCAGATGTCTGGTTTGTGTTGGGTACGTATTATGTTTGATGGTATGGTGCTTTCTCCTTCTATGTCTGCACAGTTTTTGTCTGGTTCCATCTTACAGAGTCTGGCATTTTTGAGTGAATTTCATGTGCTTCCAAAGAGAACGACGTTTGTCGTGACCATCCCCTTTCCCTATCTAGTCTTCGGTCAACGGCGTGACTTACAGCATCGTCGCCTTTGACCCTAGATCTTCTGTAAGCCAGACAATGACAGGTTCGGTAAAGGTCCGAATGGAAGGTATGTTCAAGCCATCAAGATCGTGGACCACAGCAAGATTGGCACCACGTAACGGTATTCCTAACCATATCTTAATACATCTATCTAATATTATATCAAGAGAGATGGGAGTGCATGCATATCTAGTGAGTATAAATACTTTACATTCCTTTCGAATGTTACACTTATTAATAATTTCGAGAGTGGATTCTATTTTCCTTTCAGGTATTCGAAGATTTCAGAATTTTCATCGAGAATGTGATAAGTGATCCTAACAATTTAACTGGATGTTCGTGGACTGAGGATATTACATCGCTTCCGATAGTAAAGTCTACAACATTTGGTTTACCACTCGTCAAAGACAAAGATGAACACTTTCTCGGTTTCAATGTCAAGCCCATACTTCTCAATCGAACGTTGATGCCATTCATGAATTTTTGGTGTTGTAGTTTGTTCCCCGTTATCAGATTAAAATCGACCATTAAATTGATTATAAATTCCCTATTTAACGGCATAATATTTAATTCACACTTACATGTACTTGTTGGCAACTCTAATAGTTTGCTAATTTACTCTGGAGCACACTTTCTGTAACACTCCTCTTCCTTTCCTCACATTAATTACATACGTCCGACAACAGTTATTGCAATTAAGAAAAAACATCTAAAAATAAAAAAATACAATAACGATAACACTAAAATGTTAATCGAGTGAACAATGTTTGGTATACTGTAATTATAGATATTTTTTAATATACGTTTATTTAAGCACCTACATGTACTTTTCTAGAGTCCAACGGCGGCAAATTTTCCAAAAGGGTATGTAAATCTAGCTTTAGAAATAGAGGATCAACGAAGGTTCATTGTATGAAGAGATTAAGTACATATCATAAAGTAAAAGTAGTTTTCAACACACTGTTGAAACATGTTTGAGACATTGGTCAATATTTATAGTAGATATCATTTTTTGGTTTGAACAAAACGACGACTTATTTTTGACATTGTTTAAAATAGGAACTAATATTACATTGGGTCTACATGTTTACCAAATTGGTGACGGTATTCTGGATATTATTTTCTTAGCAAATGATCAATTACGCAATGGAACTTTATTGCGGAGGACAAATGGGTTCCAATCGTCTACAGAACATTTCTTTGCACAAGGTTTCTCGTTCTTCCTCCAGAATAAATGTATATGCATTTCCACTTCGTTTACATGCTTTATGATTTCACATTCATAATACAGTATAAGAATAATCATGGAACTACTAAACGTGGTTCCATGTCAAAAAGTGATCGAAGTACTTCTTAAAACTTCATTTCTATCGAACCAGGATATCTCTTTAAAATGTAATTCAAGACGTGATATGAAAAAGAAACGACCTTTCATTGATTTATCTTAAGAGCAAATGCTAAAATCTAAGATTTACAATGGGCACGCTTGCTATTAAAATGAGAATTCTGCCTTGCTATTATATAAAAACGTAGGTAAAAGAAATTGGGACTTTCTCACGATTTGGCAACAAAGGAGAATGAATATGTCAAGTAAAATTGCCATAAAACGTGAATTACCGGCTTAGAATCATTTCAAATAAATCTTATTCATATCGCTAATGACACTTAGGTCGTGTTTAATTACGTCAATATTGCCGTCAAAAAAAGTTTGGTGATTCCTGGTAGCAATTAAAGGTGATTGATTGTGGATGCATATCACTTATTAAAACAAATTAGTGACAGTTCGAAATATTGAATGACTCGTACAAATCTTTAAGGTATGAAATAAGATGAATCGCCAAAAGAGTAGAGATGTTTTTAAAATATTAATATAACGTATAACATATGTTCTTATGTATACATACAAAATTATATTAGAAGTTACCTTTAAACTTTGATCGGCCAATTTAAAAAGCAGACTTTGAAAATCAAAATGTGTTAAATAAATGCCTTTTCCGTTCATTTTTACCTAAGTAATGTTAACATAAAACATTTCTGTGAAAAGTGCCTTATTCTCTAAAACGCTTAAAACTTATAAACCATTGGCATTTGTCGATTTGCTCATATAATTAAAAAACAGTCGACACTTCGACGCTCCATAAATCAAGATAAATTCTAGTCCGGGTTAAGACCTAGAAAACGTTAGTTCGTTTGAATGCCAACCGTCCATTACATTTAAATGGCCAGTGAGAAAAACATGCATCTTAAATCGTGTATCATTGGTGATGTAAAGTGGCTGTATCCATAAAATGTGGTAAGGCTGCCTACAATTCCAGGTGCCACCAATAGTCGTAAGAAACCACAGTTAGTTTTGGGAGAAAAAGATTGATCGGAAGCTGTCTCTGGCTGCACGTCGATAGGCTGCATTGGTGCGAGCAAATATGAACGCATTGCTCCAGGAATTCACGAGTGTTAACATCGTCAGAAGAACGTCAGCAGTCTTTGATATAGAGCGTTTGGTCGTAATATTAAAGAACAATTGTACAATGCTAGGCACCCAAGAGATCAAATTCACTACGCTAATAAACAAAACAGTCTTGATCCCTTTGAGATTAACTCTGAGATGCCCCGCGTTATTCTCACCAGCCCCGCGAGGCATTGCTAAGGCGGCGATGGCTCTGGCTTGTCGAGTAGCTATGCCCATGGATATTAAGTTTAAAGTTATACCAATGTATATGGGTACAGTGGATAGGGAATAGAGCGTGATAAATGTTGCCTTTTCCGAAGAAGTAAAATTTAGACCCAATGCTGTTTCATTCAAGCACATGTTACGCTCCTGAATTAGAAATAACTTATAAACGGGAGATCCTGGTATAAAAAGTAAGATTAGAAATATTAAGGGGAAGCATGTTGATAAAGCGAGACAAGATAAGGTCGATCGAATGTTCACGATTGATGGATACCTCAGCGGTTTGCTTATTGCAATATATCTTTCTATATTGAGACACGCTATTGAGATGGCAGAGCAGAGAAATCCAAAGTAAAATATCCCGGAGAGGAATTTGTGCACCTCCTTTGAATGACGGCAGTCACTATCCACAATGTAAAGAATGTAGTAAATGCATCCTGAGAGGCCACCTATTATATCTACCACACCAATATACTGATAGAGCAATCGTGGGACTTCTTCAAAGACAATCCAATGTTTTCGAAGGATAACTAGAGAGCAGACATTTGTCGATATCACGAGAAATCCGATGAAAACTAAAAAAAAGCACAGACAAATATCGACATCAAGCATTGTTGATAATTGTCAAGAGACAACTAGTGTGAATGAAGGCTGGAACGTCGAAAAGGGATCGACCGATGCGACAAAACCTTGTAGCCTAAATAATTTTATGCCCGCTGTTAAAATTTCATTCCTTCCCGTTCAGCGACTAAATAGATGAGTGGTGTAGTCTTAACTATTATCGAAAGCCAGAGTGCCATACTTACTTTCCTTATCGTGGTAATTAGCGTAAATAGCATGCGTATTTTAAAGTCTCAATCGACTGTCAGTTTTGACAGTCCGTTGCTGACGATAATCAAGCTGTAATCATGGCACCGAGGCCATGTTTGATGTAAGTAATGCCAACTCAAAGTAGCTCGTCGAAGCCTCGGGGTCATTAATAAAGAGGTTATCAAATCCTTCCCGTGAGTATTCAAGATCTTACTACAATTCTGATTTTTTAAACCCTTCTTACAACCTAGTGACACCACCAGACCGACAGTAGATCGACCGAGAAATTCATTATTCATGGCCAATAATTGGTAGGTTTGGAGTCAGCTTGGCGGTGTGACTATATGATATCAATTAACAAGGCCTAGACAAGAAAACGGAATACATAATACGATCGATTCACAATACACGGCACCATTTAGCGACACCCGTGTTCAGTCGATTTTACGTGATGCATTATGGGAAAAAAGTCGACCCCAAACAACCTGTGGCATTGCTATATGCCCTATGAGATAAGTGGAAAAGGTCAGATTTTTGTGGGGGGAATTTGGAATTGCTTATCCGGGGAAAAATAAATTGTGCTGATTACAAAATATTAGTGTTATATACCCTACTGACGACATTTTGAGCATTTGGGTTAGGGGTAATTTTCCCAACGTTATTTACATCCAGGGACATTTGATGGGCCTATTTTATTTCAAAATGTGCCCTCATACTAGAAATTTGCAAATTGACACCTGTCAACAATAATATGGAACTTTCGGTCACTTTTTTTTAGCCCCAAACTAACAACTTGTATTGATATTTGTCCAAAGCCAGGCCTTATTCTCAATAAGTTCAGTTGATGGGTGGATTTTGAAATCTTCTATATGCTGAATCCCAAGAACGTGATGGAAGATGTAATTTCTATGTACATCCATCGCACAGTTCTGTTTGTTTTGTATAGCTATTGATAAACAACCCATTACCTGCTTTTATTTACATGATGAATTCAAGCATTTTCTGTATAGCGTGTGTGTGGATGAACATGTGTGTGTTATGGTGTGTGTGTGTGTGTGTGTGTGTATTTGTGTGAGTGGCTGTTTTACAATTTTACAAATTCATGTTTCTTCTTCTCGTGGTGTGTGGGTAGGCATGTGGGTCTATGAATGTGATACTTTAAGTGCGTGAGTGAGTGTGTGCGTAGTGGGTGGGTGTTAATAACCATTTCTTGCTTTTAATGCTAATCAAACAAAATTCATTGATTCAACTTTTTAGCGTGTTTGTGGTTGTGTGTGATTGTGGTGCGTATGGGTGGGTGTTGTTATCAAACATACTTTCATTGATTCCACTTTTAGTAGCGTGCCTGTTTTTTGGCGCGTCTATGCGTGTGTGTGTATTCATGCGATTGTATGCGTGTTGGTGGGTGGGTGCTGTTATATCACACTTTCATTGAATCATCTTTCAGCAACGTTAGTGTGAGTCTTTTGGGGATCATTGGTGAAGGTATGTGATAGGGTGTTAAATGTTAATTTTATCAAATAGGCTTTCAAATTGATAAGAAGAATCCTATTCTACAGCGTAATATTAAATTCACACTTACATGTACTTGTGGGCAACTTTAACAGGTTGCTGATCCACTCGATCTTCAGCACACGTTCTGCATCATTTCTTTTTCTTTTCTCACAATAATAACATACGCCAGACAACATTCACTGTCATTCAGAAAAATCATATGGAACATACAATAACACTCACACGTTAATAGAGTAAACAATATTTGTTTATATTATAGTTATATGTTAATGTTTTTTTTTGAGAAATGTTTTCACTAGTTAAAAAAATAAATATCAAAACCCCTCTGTGGTGTTACGACAAAGGTTAGTCGGGCGATCCTTCGACATTATTTTGTCATGTTATCACGTACGTTATTACAAATTGTCATTACATTCGGTAAATAAAACAAATTAAAGCAAGTCCAACACATTATATTTTAAATATCACACTATTACCAACATAAAATATAAAACAAGCAATATTTGTTGCTGTCAGTCTAAATTTATTCAAGCACACATTTTTCACTAGGGTATGTGCATCTAACCTTATATATAGACGATCAACGAAATTTTATTGTATGTGGGAGGTGGATATCAAGTAAATAACAAGTATTATTTTGTTTTCATCCCTGTATACGATACATATTTCTGTTAATTCATGCATATTTAAATATTTAGATTAATCATGTACTATTTTGTATAATTGATTGTTGTAAAGCGCATAGAGAATTTATTATTATTCAAATGATGCGTGCGCATGAGTTCATTATACGATCTATCCGCACTCGAGTTGAGGCTGTGTGTATCTATTGCACGAAGCCGTTAGGCTGAGTGCGATAGATACACAGTGAAGAAGATACACAGTGAAGAAGATAGATGGCAGTGAAGAAAAGTCCAAAATAAAATATGCAGGACAGAAATCTGTAAACTTGTGAACGATGGCAGTCAATTTCCATAATGTAGAGAATGTAGCAAACGCATCCGGAGACACCACCTATTAGATCTACTACTCCAATATATCGATAGAGGAATCGTGGAACTTCTTCAAAGACACTCCAATGTTTTCGAAGGATAACTAAAGAGCAGACATTTGTTGATATCACCAGAAATCCGATGAAAACAAAAACAAAGCACAGAAAAATATCGACACTAAGCATTGTTGGTGGTTGTCAAGTGACAGTAAGTAAGCATGAAATCTTGAACATCAGCCTAAAGGGTTCGTCCGTAAGGACATAGACATGAAATCAATATGGTTTTGTGTCCGCTGTTAACATTTCATTTCTTCCCTTTCAGCAACTACATAGATGAGTGATAAAGCCTTGGATATTACTAGCAACCGGATTTACTTTCCTTAGCGTGGCAATTAGTGTGAATAGCAAGCCTTTTAAAGCCGTATTCGAGTGGTTCATTTGACAGCTCTTCGCCGACTATATAATCAAATAATCTGACAGCTATAATGGCACCGATGCTATGTTTGACGCTTGTATGGAAACCAAAATTGGTCGTTGAGGCCTCGTAGTAATTATAATAGAAGGTTATCAATCCTTGCTTTAGATAGTCACGATATTACTCAAATAATGATTTCTCGTACCCCAGTGACACAACGGGACCGGCAGTAGACCGAGCGACAGAATTGATTATCGCCAATTCATGGGCAATAATTCGTAACGACTTTTGTTTCTTTCGAAATGTTCGGTTTTGCGATAATTATATTAATTCTGAACTTTGTAATTATTTAAATGTATTTCTTACATAACGACATAACTAACTTTTTTTGAAAACAATTTTATCTCCATTACTTATAAACAGTTTAGGTTATTTATGTCAAGGGAAAACGGACGCAAACTTGCACTCACAATATTCAACGGCATTTCATTGTAAGGCAAAAAAATAAATTACAGTCTTGTCCAGAAAACGGTCCCTTTTAGTAAACATGTCTACGGAAATTAGCTAACGAGTTACATCTAGAGACAATCGACAGGACAATCTTCTTGGCTGCACGACGATAAAGAACATTCGTGCGAGCAAATACCAATGCGTTGCTCCAGAAATTGACTAGACTCTGCCTTCCCTTGAAAAAGTTTGGAAGCCGTGGTTAAAAGTGCATGCCTATAGCCATGGCCGAATATGAAAAAAACCTTGCAATGGTTGGAATTAAAGATATTGCATGAATTGCACTGATGATCAAGATGGGTTTAACTCCCTTCATCATGGAGGCGCGATAGCTCAGTCGATAGAGCAGTGGTCTCGTAATCCGGTAAGCCGGGTTCGAAACAAAGGCGTTGCCCTAGTGCCCTTTGGTAAGGCATTAATCCTCATTTCCAGGTCCCTCGGAGAGGACCTAAAGCCGTCGGCCGTCTGGTTGCTTTTTCACAAGCATTTATACTTTCTTAGCAGTCAGGTAAAATATCCACCACCACCACCACCACTATGTCCTGTTGTCTTCCGCGTCCCCTTTTTTTGCCTCCCCTTTCTTGCCGCATCCACGTTCTGCTGCCATGTCTGCAATAGCTCGCGATTGACGAGTCGCTATATATAAATTTATACCAAAATTCAACACTATACTCGTTAAAATGGGTAGGATAGACCATGAATATATGGTTATAATTACCCATTAGCTGGAGTGTTTCGTTTGAACTGCCATGCATGGCTGATCGTCAACGAAACGGAGTTAAGTCTTTTGCATCGAATGAAAAAAGAGGATCCAAGCTTTACAAATATGTATCATTCATTAATTATAATTGTGATAAAGTTAGGATTAAACATCGATAATTCTTGGTTTCGTTTTTTCTGGGACGCACTGTATATAAATCCCCATAAATACTTCAAGTAGCATTCTTTTTCGAGAAAGACCTTCGATAGATTAATTTTAACAGTAGTTTTCGAGAATCAAAATGAATATTTAAAGAATATGTTTGGTTCACTTTGATCCTGGCAATGGGAAGGTGAAACAAGGATATTTAATTCCGTAATAATATCAACGTGAATAACAATTACACTCCCTCCCCTCCCCCGCCCCATTAGTCTCCAACCGCTATACACTTAACGCAACTTCCACTCGTCCATTTACCTACATATTTTTTTGTAATGTTGGCACTTAGTGCTCCGTAAATCACGGGGATTAGTATGTTTTTCTGAATACTGTCCATTACCTTTAATTGGACAATAAGCCAGGGGCGTCAACCACTCCCAGGTGCCACCAATAAACGTAGGAAACCGTAGTTAGTTCTGGGAGCAAAAGATCGACCGAAAGCTTTCTCTGGCTGCACGTCGATAGACTGCATTGGTCCGAGCAAATATGAACGCATTGCTCCAGGAATTCACAAGTGTTAACATCGCCAGAAGAACGTCAGCAGTCTTTGAGAGAGGATTACTGGTCGCAATGGTAAAGAACAATCGTACGATGGTGGGCACCCAGGAGATCAAATTCACTACACTGATGAACAAGACAGTCTTGACCCCTTTGAATTTGACTCTGCGATGTCCCGCGTTGTTCTCGCCAGCCAAACGAGGCACTGCTAAGGCGGCGATGGCTCGGGCTTGCCGAATGGCTATGCCCATGGATATTAAATTCAGCGTTATACCGCTACCTATGGGCACCATGATTACGGCAAAGAGCGTGCTGATGGTTACTTTTTCCAAAGAAGTAAAATTCGCATTCAATATCTTTCCATTCATGCACATGTAGTGGTGATGAGACAACTTATAAACGGGAGATCCACGTACAAAACCTAAGATGAGAAATAATAAGGGGAAACATGTTGTTAAAGCGAGGCAACATACCGCAGAACGAATGTTTACGATTGATGGATACCGAAGCGGTCTGCTTATCGCGATATATCTGTCGATGTTGAGACAAGATATTGTGACGGCAGATATTTGAAATCCAAAGTAAAAAGTCATTGACAGGAATCCAAAGACCTCCTGTGAATGACGGCAGTCACTTTCCACAATGTATAGAATGTAGTAAGCGCATCCTGAGAGGCCACCTATTAGGTCTACCATTCCAATACACTGATACAGGAATCGTGGGACGTCTTCAAAGACACTCCAATGCTTTCGAAGGATAACTAGAGAGCAGGCATTTGTTGAAATCACGAGAAATCCGATGAAAACAAAAACAAAGCACAGAAAAATATCGACACTAATCATTGTTGATGATTGTCACATAGCACGCGTTCAGTTTGGAAACATCTAGACTTAGTTTCACAGCAGACACGTCCTTTTTGAGGCACAATAGGTTCCTAGTGACGTGTGTTTTGAAGACAACAGTTCACTATATCATGTGCATCCTGAAAATGGAGTCTGAAATATCTCATTTTAACTGTAATATGGTCAAGAGACGATACGTGTGGATGAAGACTCGCATATAAAAAAGGTATCGGCGGATGGGACAGAGACATGTAGTCAATATAGTTTTATATCCGATGTTAAAATCTCATCACTTCCCATTCAGCAACTACATAGATGAGTGATGAATCCTTGGCTACTATCACCGGTCCGATTGGCTGGCTGTAGCGTATCAATTAGTGTAAATAGAAACACCTTTTAAAGTGTCACTCCAGTGACTGATGTAACAGTTTTCCTCTTACTATAATCATATAATTGGTCAGTAATTATTGCACCGAGGCTTTTGATATATCTATGAAAACGGAAATAGGTCGTTGAGGCCTAGTGCTAATTAACTAGGGGATTATCAAATCCTTGCTTTAAGTAGTCACGATATTACTGCAATAATAATGTCTCATACCCCAGTGACACTACGAGACCGGCAATAGAAAGGGCGAAACATTTGATTATCCCCAATTAATGACAAATAATCAGTAAGTTTGGAGTGGGTCCGGCTGTGCGACTGAACAATAAACGAGATGTAGACAAGAAATACGTGATTCGTAACGACTTTTGTTTCGTTTTCATTTTTCGATTTGGCACTAGTTATGTTGATGCTGAACATTGTAATAATCTCAACTGTATTACTTTCGTAATTACAAAACTGTTTTTTTTATATATAGTATTGAACAAAATTTATTCTTCATTAGTTATAAATAGTTAAAGGCCTTTATGTCATGGAAAAACGCACGCACATATGCTCTCACTCAGTCACACACACACACAAATATTCGACGGCGTTTCATATAAGGCAAACGAGAAAATTGTCTTTTCAACAGTACGGTTCTTTTAGTGAAGTTGGCCTCGGAAATTAGCTGATGAGTTACATCTAGCGACATTCGACAGGCGACACACGAACGCATATGCACAAATTGCCAAAAGTGGCTCAAAAAGTACCTTTTCAAAATCCGTTTTAATTTAGTGTTGTTGTTTTGAATTTATTTTGTCTAACCCTACGTGATGTCTTTCATATTTATAATGTTGTAACTGAAACCTTAATCTTCACATGTACCACGATTCAGTTTTTGATCAGAAGACGGGATCATGGTCAAAATTCCGATTTAAGGTGAAGGCTGCAAAATCTGTCATTGTGGTTTCTACTTGTACGTGCTCCCATTGAGTTTGTGTTATATTCCCGTCATGGATAGTAATTTATGAATGATCTGAAATGGTAGTATGTGTGAATACCCTTTCACATATATAGCGTGAACAAGCCTTTAGCCACGTGCATATGCTTGCTCTGGTTAAGTGGAAACAAGAAGCAAAATGGAACAAAGAAATGACTGAGTCAATATTGAAACTGAAAAATGAAAATTGAAAATGAAACAGCGCCGTCTAATCATCATTGATGAATAACTCGAAGAACAGTTTAGCCAAGCGGAGTTAATCTTTTAAGATTAGACATCCTTAAAACCAGACAACAACAAGAAGTTATACGACGTCGGGCCATCGTTAACATTCATACCTATAATTAAACACGTCGAAAGTGTAATAGAGATCAATACATTAACATAAACAGACCCAGAGTAGAACCCATAGAGACCAGCATAGTCTAACAGCAAGCATATAGGCCTTAACCAACATAATGAAAAAGTCCGTACAAAGAGAAACTAACCAGTCCTTAGTCCAAGTGAGAGTCAACTGATACGAAGAGCCCACTCTACCTTATGCATATACATGAGAAGTTTGCATGTATTCAGATGAAATAAATTTATCATGATCAGTCAAGCAATTGAGACATTGCACATCAATTTTGTGATTTGTTTTCCTTAGTCAATCACTGTCAAACAGATTTAAATATGAATAGTCATTTTAAAAAAAAACCTGATTCATGATCTAATCATTCATTATATTGAATATGTATCCCAACTTGTAATATATTGTAGCTCAAACCTTACTCTACAAACGAAACATCATACATTTCTTGATCTGAGAATGAATTGCGGTGAGAAATTCGAGACTGCATATGGTTTGAGCTTGTATAGTTGTACGAGTAGGTCTATGAATAAATTGATGGTGGGATTTTTCTTCCAAGTCCGAATTTCTCATTGACTCTGTGTTATTAGATGATCGGCCGCGTTGTGTAGAAAATCTCCCAAATGAGCTTGTACTTAGGCGTTTTAAATGAGTGGAGGGTGTGATTTTTTTTTTAATAAAAGATCTCCAATTGAGTTTCTACATGTGTAATGTCTCGATCAAAGTGACACCTGGGATTACCTAATGTGTCTCCGTGACGCATTCAAGGTCTAGTAATTATTATTTTTAACGTTATTATTATTATTATTATTATTATCATTATTATTATTGTTATTATTATTATTATCATTATTATTAAAAACGACATAATATTTTTGATATCATTATTATTATAAGTCAATTAAAACATTTATTCATTTGACAATATAATATAATGCAATATTCACATACAAATTAATCAATGTTTGCAGGTGGGTCAATTAATGAATTCACTACCTTATTTTTGTATTATCATTTCATCACTAATCACAATTTTTTAAAATAAATATATTATGACATAGCCCTATTCACTTTCTCATTCTTTGCCAAGAATAGTCATTCCGTATGGTTTATCCCCAAGTGATAATGGCAGCATTATTTGTTGTCTGTTTATTTATTCAGTAACATAAAAATAGCAAATTGTTAATATATTTTCATACAAAATTAATAACTTATAAAATATAGACAAAGGGCACCAATTATGTCTACCTACCCACGCCCATCCCCCTCTCTCTCTTACTCTCTAATAGGTTGTAATGATAGACAGTTGCATAGCGTGGGCTCGTTAATGCGGGAAGGTAGTCCAGCCTCTGTACCGTTTCCGTGTAGCGCACCCAATCAGCTGATAAAATAACACACCCTCAACGTTGAAAGTAGACATATTTATTTATTTATTTATTTTATTTCCAGGCAAGATGATAACATACAAAACATCACAAGGTTGACAAAATGATACAACAGAAACATAATTATATTTAGCACCAGCCAATGCCTGAGGATCACCTAAAAAAAGAAGATTATGTCTAAAGGCTCTCCACTTTAAAGATAAGGTCAACATAAACAGCTTTGCTGATTCGATTCCAGCTTTACTGACTCGATTCACAGCTTTGCTGATTCGATTGTTTCTGTTTTATCCTGTATAAATATGTCAAAATTAAAAAATAAATAAATAATTTATAAATGAATGTGTAACTAAAAGTAATGTCTGTTACTATACGGTAATATACATGTACATCAAATGATGTTAAGATTATTATAAAAAAGGATTGAAAAAAAAGAGCTGTTCAACATATGCAGGCAAGCGCGTACGCAGGGGAGGGGGGGGGGGTTCCTCCAAAACACACACATAACAAATAATTGTTTTTTTTTTCTTCTAATGTCTAATGGCGGGGGAGCGTCCTTCACGTGAGGGGAGGGGGCACCAAAGAAAGGACATTAGTATATTACATTATCAGGGATGACTTTAAAGATTTTCTCTTTACGTGGTCCAAGATACTGCTTCACCACCATGCTTTGCAGTTGAGTGTGATGCAAAAAGAGGTATTTTAGGGAAATACAGAGGCAATTATTAGAACAAAAAGGGGCACTAAGCAGAAGAGCAAAAGCCACTTAATTGAATGGGAAATGGGCACTTCTCATATCCCTTAAATGGGGTATATTCAGAGATAAAGAGGAGCAGCTATTAAAAGAAAAAATACACTTACTACAAAGGAAAACAGACACTTGACAAAGTACAAGGGGCACCAATCAGATTTGGGTAGAGACACTTGTCAGAGGTGAAAACGGACACTTATGACGAAAGGGAAGGGGCGCTTATTAGAAAGAAAATTGTACATTTTCCCTACGTAAAATTAGCACTTTTGGATTACATGAAAAAAGTGAAGCTCTAGTTGTATTTGTTACTGTATTTATGTTCTGTATTATTTAGTTTAATTTACTCTGTTTCTTTCTTGCTCATTTTTCCTGATTGGGGTGTCATATGAAAGGGCAGAAACCCAACTTTCTAGAAATGTGATTTTCCCTTTGAAATTCAGATACCGCCCGCCAAATGACTTTTCGCTTTCCTCTCTTCAAATTGATTTTAATCACTCATGCGTGAAATATGCATTATATGAGTTGCATTAAATGAAAGAGGAGGTTCTAAGCTTTCCAAATATATGTCATTTATTAATTATAAATGTGATTAAGTTATTATAAAACATCGATAATTCTCGGTTTCATTTTTTCTGGGACGCACTGTACAACTAACTTCTTTTTTCTTTCCTACTTTCTTTTTTGCTCACTTTCATTTTCTTCCTTTCTTTTTTACTTATAAGTACTGTAATAATCTTTCTTCACTTTTTCTATTTTTAAACGTGGCATAGAGAGATTCAACTTATTTTGCACCCAAACTTTTCCGGTGGATTATGGTAATGTTTAGTTTTCATCCCCCTAAGCGGAATCTCATAGCTTAAAAAAAAAATTAAACATAGTATTGGCACGGAACCGGTTATGACCTCCTGGGTCATAAGATGAGAGGAAAGCATGCAATATCCTGGCTTAACGTCCTGATGATTTGCTTCTTAAGCAACTGGGAATTTAATAAAACGAATTGTTACACGGAACAAAGTCGTGATTCGATTCCGATACGGCACTAATGTCCTTTGGCAAGGCATTGATCTACATCTGCCACACTCTACCCTGGTGAAGTAAATGGGAACCTGACAGGAATTGATTTCTTGAAATGCTAAAGCGCTGTAATGGCAGCTAGGCTAAAACCGGGGTAATTAATGCGCTTCGGGAAAGAATTTCTAGAAAGATGGCGCTATAAAAATGCCTATAATTACTATTAATTATTATCACATTCTCACGTAAAATAGAAAGGCTTTGAATTGTTCATATTCCCTAGTGAATATTGTCTTACCACTGACAGGATGAGGAGAAGGGTAGGGCTCTCTGTAAATAAATTTTTGTTGGTCATTAGGGGAGCTGAGGGTATAAGGTAATGAGTAACACGAATGACGTCCGAAAACTCTAGGTCAAGTGAAAACAGAACATACCAACACAAAAATAAGCAAACAAAAATTGAACATTTAACAAATGAGAACATAACAACAAACAAACAAAAACAAAAAAATATCCCCTCGATCTTGGGGGGGGGGGTGGGGGTGGGAGTGGTTGATGTGTAGCACCTTGAAAAAAACACCCCTTCACATCCGACTGCGTGCCACAATATTTTGGCCCCTTTGTAAAAAAAGTTCATTGCTTGAACACATGGATCTATAGAGTTTCCTAACGATATTAAACTAGAGAGATTTTGACTTATCCTACTTAAAGGTATCAATGTCATTTTTAATCTCGTCATGGTCAAGGATTCAACTCAATGAAACCAGTCTGCACACACAGACTCCGACTTGACACTTTACCAACAATTCTAAAGCAATGAGCAGAGTCTAGCTCTATAAGTCCGTATGCCCTCAGCCTCAGCGACTGACAATGCTTTGTATCTGCAAACTATCAGGAAATCTGCCTAGTTTAAGTTTGCAGGAGTACATGTTTGGGGATTTTCCCATATTTTCACGAAATAGGCCCAGGCTGAATGCGAGGTCTGTGTTATTTCCTCTAAAGATCTTTCTAACCTAAAATGCGAGGGACGAGGGAACATAGTGAACAAGAGGGGCAAAGGACGGAAGTAACTACCCTCTGACAGGTTTTTGATAGCAAAATTATAGTATAAAAAAAGCAATATACCATCATGACATTTTTTCTTTCGTAACAAATTAATTTGTTTGCTTTTTTTGCTATTTTTGCTTGTTTCACTTTGCATATCATCTTATGTCAAGGCCTTCTTGCCCATCTGTTATTATTGTTACGTCCTTCACCATTGCAACCACTTCAATCAAATGTTAGTTTTATTTAGGGAAACCTATAATCTACAAGCCGAGCTTTTTAAAAGGAGGCTTTTTTAAAGGCTTTTTTTAAGGAGATACTGTACTACTTACCGCTACTTGCGCCCTTTATATAGCAACAAATGCCTAATCGGTGACCATTGGTCCCCCAATGCCCCCTTTTTCTCATGTTAATTGAGAGTTGATTTGATGAGATAACCACCTGTCAGTGACCTTGCAGGGAGGTCCAATCCCTCTTGGCCAAACTAGTGCATATGGGATTTAAAGGAAATCTAGAGCAAAGGTTGAATGCTTTCACTATTCTTCATGTCCTTTTATTAGCACAGTTATCAATATTCATTTATTACAAGTAAAACTAACATCTAATTCTAGATGATTCCAGCAATCATTTCATGCATCTAACTTTCATTGTTATTTTTTTGGATTTGTTTAAATACCAAATAAGTTGGTACATGTGTTATTTCTCGATCAAAGCGGCAGATCACCTATTTCGCCTCAGTGACAAATTGAAAGGTAAAGTTTAACTATCGTTATCCATCTCGAAAAAATTAATACTAATTCCGGGGGACGTGTTCCTCTTTTTATACACTGTCGCTCATAACGTTGGAATATTTTTTTTTTACTCCAATTATGGAATTATTTTGTCAATGATTTCTTCCTAATACTAGATCTAGATAATAGTATACATTCTCAGAATGTATTGAATAATAATTTCCCAGTGTTTGTTTTGCGTGACTGCTAAAGCATGTGTATGCTAATATGCTTATCAACTAGGGGACCTCCGCCCTTAAGTCATAAATGACAGTAATGAGGATTAATGCCCCACAAAAAGGCACTAATACAGCACATCGACATGGTTTTGATCATGGGGCCTCACAGTTACGAGGGCATTGCTTTGCCACTGAACCATGACTGTACGCAGCGGGGGATAGGATAGGAGGGCAGTTTCCACAAAAAAAAAGAAAAAAAGAAAATGCAATGAATTTTCAATAATTCATTGAATCCCCCCCCCCCCCGGTCCCCAACATAAACAAAATATTCTGTGTACCCATGCCTTGAGCCATAA